>NC_044069.1:11190562-11318062 GCF_902167405.1 Gadus morhua
CTTGGGTAGTTACAGAGGCCACAGATACGGCCTGCATCTTCAGCAGGGCCTCAGAGGGAGAACCTGTTGTAAACCAATGGTCCGTCTCAATGCCTCTCCTTAATGCTTGATCCAGGCTTTAGGACTTGAGCTAGGAGACCCTGCCGTTCCCTGATAACAGAGCAATGTGGAATAGGGCCCCTAAGGGATTTTAGGGACCATGTGGAACAGCTTCAGCTATTCGACAGTTGAAACATATAGAGGAAATATTTCTGGAGCCAAAACAGGAAGTGTGGGATGATGATAGAGGGATGATCTAAATCAAGCCCAGGTGTCAAGGTGTAGCTCAGGCCTCTCTGGAGTCAGCCTTGACCCCGGGACCATGTGGGACCCATGGCATGAGGGACAGACCAAAGACAACCCCCCCTCCAACCCCTCAGCCTACACACACAAACACACACACACACACACACACACACACACACACACACACACACACACACACACACACACACACACACACACACACACACACACACACACACACACACGTACAGACACACAACTCGGCATAACTCTGCGGTGCGTTACTAATGTCCGAGGCCGAGACACAGTATCCCGCGGCTAAGCTGCACTTAACAGTTGCATTGATTTCAAGACCCTCTGGGGTAGGAGGGGGTTTGGGGCAATGGGATTCACCTCTACATGCTTAAACCCATTGCCCCTCCCTCATCCACCACCGCCCCATTTCCCCCTGTGCAGAGTTTGGTACAGTACACCCGTCTCATCATGAACACACACACACACGGACACGCACCCTAAAGCGAGTAAGGGAGTCTCTGGGGATGTTCGAGGGGGCTCAGGACCACCAGACCCCCACCAGACCTTGTTGCGGTTCAAGCAGGGGGGTTTTGCGGGTGGAAAATGGCTGTGGGGGCGGTCATCTGGAAATGACCTGTGGTCAAAATCAATGCATTGGCACTTTGGAGGAGTGCTGCGACAGATTTGGGAATTTCACATTCCCGTTGATTTTACCCTGGCACCTTTCGGAGAGCAAGAGGAAAAATAAAATACATAACCGCAAGAAGAAGGGTAGAGAATGGGTTCCCTTCGACTTTGTCACAAAGCCAGGTGTTAGTCAATATCCATACGGTGGGCCCCCGGAGGCACACGTTGCGGCTCTGCTGACGCACCGACGCTCTCCCTTTCTTACTTTGAAGTGACTCCTTCCTTGCACTTGTTTGCAACTTGTGACTCATCCAGCAGCTGTAGCCTACGGTAGCGGATGCCTGCTGCAGGATCTTCTGCACCACGCTTCTCTGTGTGCTAATGGGATCTCTGCGTCTTTAAGACTCGGGGTACAATTAAGAGGTGACAGTTTGATCTCCCACCTAGAAGTTCTATTTCAGCTCAGCCGCGTGATTATGCCCAGGAGGGGGTTGGGCTATTTAAAGAAAGATGGCTATTAACTCATTTTAGAAAACTCTTTAGAAAACTATTTTGCATCATACATGTATGTCTCTCTCTCTTTTACTCTCTGTTCAAGATTCAAGATTCAAAAAGCTTTATTGTCTAGTATGTTGCCATACTAGAAAATTGTCTTTTGACTGAAGGCTTGGAGGTGTGTGTGTGTGTGTGTGTGTGTGTGTGTGTGTGTGTGTGTGTGTGTGTGTGTGTGTGTGTGTGTGTGTGTGTGTGTGTGTGTGTGTGTGTGTGTGTGTGTGTGTGTGTGTGTGTGTGTGTTATTTGTGTGAGTTCTTTGAGGAATGAGTGTTCTGTGTGTGTATAGCTATGGGGATGAATGATTTTTTGTAGATAGCTTTCCTGGCCAAAGGCATTCTGAATCTTCTGCCAGAAGGAAGTAGATCAAAACAAGGATGGAGTGGGTGGGAGGGATCTAAGAGGATGGAGTTGGTCTTCCTTCCCACTGCCTGGATATACAGATCCTCCAGCGCTTTCTGGTGTATTCCTATTAGCTTGCTTAGTTAATCTATTAAGTCTGCTTTTGCTTGCGTTTGTGAGGAAGCCGTACCAGGATGTAATGTTGCAAGTGATGATGGATTCCACCAGAGATTGGTAGGCAGTTGACAAAATGTCTTTACTGACATTGAAGGTGTTTAGTTTCCTCAGGAGATACATACGTTGTTGTCCCTTCTCTCTGTTACGTATGTCTGTGTATATTTATGTATATTCTTTTGCACCTATATATATATATATATATATATGTATATATATATATATATACATATATATATCTCTCTATATATATATACATATATATATTGCTCTTGTCTGGCCATTTGCTCGTGTACACTCAGGACGACACCACACAGTATCACACACACAAACACACACACATACCTCACACACACATACCTCACACACGCACACGCACACACACACACACACACACACACACACACACACACACACACACACACACACACACACACACACACACACACACACACACGCAAATCAAAACTAATCACCAAAGCAGGATCACTGATTGACAACATGCAAGTATTTCGAAGTCGTAGGACAGTAGAATTGAAGGAAACACACAAGTACACTGGAACAACGTGTCAACATACACAGACCTGAGCCTATAGGTTGAGATGTATGCGTTCCTAAAATGCAATATGAGCAAAGTTGTATATTTGTTCGAAACCTTTTCCCGACCATCTAGTAAAAGCTTTAGAGAAACCAGATCATTTAAGTCAATGTAACAAACTAGTTTGGGATGCCTAAAAATGATCTAGGAAAATGGATAAAGACTATATCGCCATCTGCTGGTATGTAATGATCATTACATAGTCGGCATGGATAATTTTGTGGTAAACTACAGCCACTTCTTGATAATAGTGAGACTTTCTTGTTGGCTAAGTAATTGATCTTGCGCGTGTAACTGTGTTTTATTCTAGTGCCATTGTTTTAATTTATCAGTGGACAATAAAGCTCTATAGCGCGTTAAACATTCCCAACACTGTACGTTAGTTACGAGAAAAAAAAGCCCGCTTGAGAGATTTACTGACAAAGACTTTGCCCCGCCCACTCAGTGGTCCTTCGCTTTAATTGGCCTTCGTTAGAACATTTGGCAAGTGTATTGGTCGAAAGACTCTGTCAATCAATTGTAGGACGTCCCCTCGGATAACTTTACAACCACAAACGGACTCTCGACGAGGGAGAGACAGTCGGTACCCCGTCCCCGACTCATGACCTGGTAGAAAGAGGCAAAAGGCAACAGGTGAAATGGAAGAACACACGGAGCAAATGCGGCCCCTGCTTAGAAGCGTAAGTACCCGTCCAAGCCCAGGACTTCGTACAAATAGTATACACACTCTTATGCGGTAGTTTAGCATCTTCCTGCCCAACAACCGCTGAGCAGGGGGATGCTGGAGACCAAGACTGAGCACCCGGCCACTGCTATTGTTAGCTGGCTCTTTACTTTTAACACGTGGCGAAGCCAATGTTTTCTGGTCCTAAAAGCAAAGTTATGTATCTGTATACCTACAGTTGGTGTCAGCTCCGTCCTTTTTAAAAGGAAAAATGTGCTTGTTGTGCACACAGCATTGTAGGTCTCGGTCCTGCTAGCTAATGGAGTAGCCGCCGCGAGTCCACCGCATAGTCAGTAACGTTCAATAACGTTATCGCCTCCAAAGCCGTCTAGATAACGACTGCATCGTGAAAACCACTGGATGTTTCCCCCACGTTAAACTTCAACCTAAACATGCATGTCAGTATTCATGGTGATAAAGGATGCGGAGTTGTTCTGTTTTTCTCTCCCCGTCAATGAAGGTAACGTTATAGGACCTTTTTATTTATTCATTCTTATTTCTTGTCACTGAGGAAAAGTCTTCGTTAGTGGGTCGTTATGTCTCGGGTTAACAGTTGTATTTGTGAGTTAAACTATGGTTTACAAATGCTGTATGGCTATAATAACATCGGAAACTACTTGTGACATTTCCAAGTGAGGACTCGCTGCACATTGGACTGTTAAGCTTGTCCAACGATAGAGAATACAGAGACCAACAGCTTTATTTGAACGTCTTGGGGACCGTGTCAGATGTAAACAGAAAACGTTTTCAACTGCGAGGTATACCTCTTACTTCACATTATGATCCGATGATTTATGGGGAACTACGAAGGGCAGGGGGAGGGGGTTAAACAAAGAGTGTAACATAATAAACCATCTTCCGTCTGAACCAAGTTAAAATGCCATATTTCTGTTCATTCGTATTGTATACTAGTTGCAAAGTAAGCATTTCAGCTCTCAATCTCTTCAGAGGAGACAATAGAAGAATCACCTGTTGGATGCCCAATCAACTTTCATGGACCAACCTTTATCGCAAAGAAAGCACTATTGTTCAGCTGTCCATTAACAATCCTGATCTTTTGAAATAAGACATTTTCTTGCTGGAAAGGATCATCTTGCAGTTTTAAAATGTGTTGGAACTGTATTATTGTCCTCGTTTTATTTTTTTTGCCCGCCATTTTATTTCTTTTAACAAAAAATATTTTTTTGGGCAACACACCCCGTTCAAATTACTGTCCTACTCGGCTCTCCTCCGGGTTAAACCAAGAAATTATCATATACCTCATCAACAATTTTTTTTTTGTGTCTATCATATTGTTGTTCTTTGACAACAAACTTGTAAGTCTGCTCCATAGAGCCTTTCTCTAGCCCCGGGCAATTAATTGTCATATACTTCATGTGTTCGTTCATTGTTTGTCTGGCATCTGATCGCTCAACTCCTCCGTTCTTTAATAGGTGACCTCGTAGGTGGAAAAACCACTCTGTATTATTTAAACTTGATCTCTAGTGTCAATATGTTCTACACATAATCATTATGCCAATTGTATTCACCACGTCTTCCAATGCTTTAGCACATTTCAGCAAAACTGCTGGGCGACCATTTCCTTGCCATAGTATTCATTATATTTGCATTGCATAACGGATTAATATTGATTTTACATTAGATAAATGCAACAGCTTTGTCACAAATGTAAAATTAGTTCAAGGCAATTTTATGCAAACTCTATTCAATCAGGGTATACTTTTTGTTTTTTTCTTATTTTTAAGGAGAGCATTGCTACATACCAGTCCCAGAACACCCTGAACATTGGGATATTGTGCAAATTCCATAAAGACCCAGTCCCCCCCTCACCCTGCCAACCTGGAAAGAGTGTCTGAGATTAAGCTTCAATAACATAACATTTATAAATCTTTGATAGCACATTTTTAAGGCTTCCAGATCTCTTTATAGAAATCTCATGATAATAACACTTGGCTAAGGCAAAAATGCAAGAAACTAGTATTGGCACGTTTTCACCAGTCACATCTCTCCACACTGAGAATTAAAAAAAGAACAGCAAACTCTGTGATTCACAATTTCAATTGCCACTCTTCTCCCAATTACCACCTTTTTTTTGTCTGTCCCTTAAGCTTACATCATTCACACCCTGACCGCTGTTTACTAATGGTACCAACTTGGCTCAACAGTTGGTAGTTTTCCTTTGCCATGGGATTTCACCCTTAGATGCCTGCCAGCCAGAAGAAGCACCGTGCCAGAAAGCTTTTTGTGTCCCGCTGTCAAACAGCACTAATGCCTGAACTAGAGAATCGGTTCAGCGTGTGCAGAGTTGTTGAACCTATTAAAGGTTCATGGCTTGGCTATTAAATGCTTAGTGATTGGCTACTACTGCCAGTAAAACGTGAGTGATTTGTTGGATCCAAGCAGGGCACGATTTGGAATTGGATGCGTTTTCCTGGGCCTGGAACAAAATTTAGGCGTACGAGTTACACAGGTGGCTGTACAATACCATGCTGGTCTCCTGTATGTGTGTATTTCTAAAAGGGAGGGTTTCAGGGCATAATTACGTTAAGGTCTTCTCACCAGAGGATTTTAATTGTCCGTGGCCGACAAGGCCCCTTCGGCTTCGAATAGTTTTTTTGCCATTTACCTAGTGCCATCATCCAAAAATAGTGGAAATGATCAAGACACCCTGTCTGTTGAACCAAGGTTACCCAGCCAACTCAAGGTTGGAATCTAGATGTTTACCTTTTAAACAATGTACAATTCATACAGACATCTGGCTTAATGTGTTGTACACAATGGGAGTCTATTTGTTAATATTCTTGTAATGCAAACCACCCTCTGTGGAATGAAGTGTACTTTCACCAAGTAGGCTCAGGGCCAGCAAAACTGCTCTGTGCTGAACAGAGATCCATAAGCTCATTCTCTTTGGAGGCAATTCATAGCCAAAGAAAAGGAGCAAATACACCACCAAGTAAACAAGACGTCAAGAAAATCCAAAGTTTTTTCTTTCATACATATAAATGCAATACAATGGCCTTTATTCGTACTTGATGCCAAAAAGTGTTCTAGTGGTGGGTTGGGGAGTGTCAAATATTTTCATACAGCTACTCTAATCAGCAGTTGTATGCTCATCGGTTTTGTATATTACGACACCTTAGTGTGACATGTGCGGTAGTAAAATAGGTTAGTAATATTCTATTTCTTTGCTTCAGTTTCCTTGTCTCTTTGGCCTCTTTATATAAATAGTTGTATGTTCATTTCATACATGCATCAGATGTGTTTTTAAATGTGGTTAATGCGATGGCAAACCTGATTCATATTCTCAAAGACAAATCTTCTACGCATAAACACCAGTTTTAGAATTGGATAATGCCTCACTGTTATGCCCCTATGTAACATCACTGATAATAACCCTAATAGGCTAGTTGTTTTCATTGTATGGCCATTATACATCTTTCTTGGCCAATTACACCTAGAGGTTAGGGCAGCAAATCCTTAGCTGTTATATTAGTGTCACTGGTTGGACAGAGAGGGCAAAAGTGTGGGTTCCCTTTTGCTTCAGAGCTTTCCCTGTTTTCTGAGTATTGGTATTGCGTAACACTGGATTAGTAATGTTTATCCAATTAAAGGGCTAACCTTTTGAACCGCGGTCAGGGCCATAAGCCTTGCATGTTGACGGGATGATTGGCTTTGTGAAGTTATATGATGCGTGTGTCCAGATTCAACATTTCCATGATATTTTTACCTGCTGATCTGCATACCATTTTTATTCTAATGCCCATATGTTATGCATGTAAAATGATTATTATTTAACTATCTTAAATGGTCTTGGTCAATCACCTTGCTTACTAACCTAATCAATATATTATGTTGACATGTTATACGAACACACTTTGCAAACTATGGCATCTAAAGCCCAGTTCAGACCAAAGACTCACTTTGCAACGGCTTGCAACTCGCAACTCCTTGCGACTCCTTGCGACGAGACGGGCTGCGACGTTCTAAAACTGGGCTGTTCACCCTGGCTGCAACGGGCTGCGACGCTAGGCGGTTTCCCTAGCAACTGTGAACGCTCTGGCAAAGCTGAGAGCCGCAACAGCATCATTTGCGTAGATTGGATTAGATTTGTTAGGTTTGCGATTAGTTAGGTTTGCAATTAGTTTTATTTATTTTTTGCATGAGAGTAGGCTAGAGTTACTGTGTTTTGTCATTCTCCGGATATCGGATATTTCAATCGGATATTTTTATGCTGGAGTGGACAGTACGGTACCGGGACGGAGTAAGGCCGTGACATACAAGTTGTTCTGTGCTGTGATTGGCTGAGGAGAAATAGTTAAATCGCCGCGTTCTAAAACTGGACCTTGCGATTTGACATGTTCAATCTCTGGCGACTCCTTGCGACTCCTTGCGACTCCTTGCAACGACCCGTTCACACCGCCCCTGCAACGTTCTAAAACAGTCTTGTTGCAAGCCGTTGCAAGGTGAATCTTTGGTCTGAACTGGGCTTTAGAGACAACAAAATTATGATTTGATGGAACTTATGCTGTATCTGTTTGCTTTAAATGTTTTTCTTAGGATCCTAATGTCAACTCAAGATTATTTGAGGATTACTGTAATTCTTTGTGGCGCATTCTCACAATCCCACAAGCGCATATCCTTTGGAAAGGCTAATAATCTTGCTATCTTGGGCTCCATTCGACTCCCACCTGCGTTGTTTAAATAAAAGCCTAAACCGTCTTTACCCGAGTAATCCAATTATCTCTGATAAATAGGCTTAGACACTTTTGACATGAAAGTCTCTGGAGTTGTCTTCCTTCACTCTGGACAACAGTCCAAACCACAACTTCTGATCCATTACAGTCACACAGATCCTGTGGAGCTGGGATCTTAGGAACCAGCCAAGAGCTTAGTACCTAGTAATGCATTGTCCTGCTGCTACTACCTTTGCTTATCATTGGAATGACCCCAGAAACGCTTACTCTGTTTATGTCCTTTGCCCTTTTTTATTAAGTTACGGCCCTAAACACATTATATCCATTGATCATCGTAGGGCGCAGAATGCAGAATTATCAGTAGTTTTAATGGTGTAGCCTTCATTCAGATTTGCATATAGTTTTTTACAACATGGCAGTGGTTCAGACAATTTTAAGTTTAAAGTTTAACAAGCTTCCTTGCTTAACTTCCTACTCGTCAGGTTTCCAGTCGTTTTTGCTGAATGTAGTTTCAGCCATTAGATGGCACCCCACTCATTCACATCTTTTTAGAATATGAATCCTCATGCTAGTCAAGGCAGTCATTTATTGCTGGGTTTCTAAGATCTTTAAATACCTAGTAGCGGGCAAATTCTAAGTAGCATTGCTTACAGGGTTAAGTTTGTGCATCCATATAGTCTTGTACTCATGGATGGACACAAAGTGATTCCCAAACACATTGTCATGCCTTGTGCTGAAGCAAACAAATATGTATCTCTCCTTTGTTCAGTTGGAGGAGGCGGGTTTTGGGGTATTGTGTGCTCCTCTGCGCAAACAGATTACCTTCCCCTGCTCATATATGAGCACAGAGGGTAGTCAGAGCCCTCCGGTGAATTAGAAGGTGATGAAAGCCATCGGTGACCTTGAGCCTGTGCGATAGTGAATTCATCCCCCACCCCACCCACCACTCCCCCTGCCCAAAACACTGCACTCGGGCCTATTCCCCACTATTTCTATTTGTGACGGTGGGTGTGTTGGTGTGGGAGGGCTATATGTGACCTGAATACCTTGATGGGTGAGCGGTTAATGTGTCCTGTGTTCGAGCGTGTGCGTCCTCTGTGGGTCTTGTGTTTGTGCTCCTTGGCGGCGTGAATAAAACATTCATGGCTGCAGTCTTCGGATTGGCTGAAAAGCGAGCGGATGCCTGTCAGGGTGGAGTGTAGCAAGGCTCTCTCTCCCTCTCTCTCTCTCTTTCTCTCTCCCTCCCTCCCTTTTCCCTCCCACCCCCCCTTTCTCGCTCTATTTCTGAGTATAAACAGATGAGCAGAGCAAGAGGGAGCAGACTGGTGCTGTAGTATCTCTTGGCTCACACACATACAAGTGCACACATTCATTTCAACTTGTGCTCACGCATCCTTTAAATAGAAGAAAGGAACAGAGAGAGAGAGAAGGGTACTGGCTCCTACTGCAGTTGCCGTAGTCTCGCTCATGATTTAACCCAAATGGAGGGACAGAGAGAAGGGGAGCACGTGCTCACGGTGTGTATATCCTGTTTTTATCCTACTGCCATGCTGTGTTTATGTTTGTGGACATGCATTCAAACAAGTGTGTGTGTGTGTGTGTGTGTGTGTGTCTAAGTGTGTAAAATTGGGTCCTCGTCAAGACTTTGCTGCGGTGATGGCTCATTTAGAGGACACTGGTAGATGGGGAGAGAAGAGAGAGGTAGAGGTGGGAGTTGTGACGGAGCAGACCATAACAACCCACCACAATACACCAACGCCATATGCCTCTCGAAACGGAGCCGCCTGTCTTTTTATCTTAGAACCACCAGAGGAGGTCCGACTAGGGGCACCTCGACCGAGGCACGGATATGGCGGTTCTCAGTGCTAGGGAAGGAGAAATGGAAGAAGGAAGATTGCAAGGGAGCGGGGGATGCCTAAAAAGCAGGTGTATTGAGAGAAATGACCGGTTCCCAAGACTAAAAGAGAGCTGCTCAGCTGTGTGCCTTATTCTTTACCATCAAATCACTTTCTTTTGTTTGGCATGCATGTTGAGGGACTGAAATATACCTCACCATGCAAAGATCAATTCCTTTTTTTTACTAGGCTATATCTACCTATTAATTTTAGTCAAGTGTCAAATACATCAAGAAGTTCAGGTAGTATTAATAAACAATATTCTAGAGAGACTCTACTTTAGATCTTATTGGCAGAAATATTCCATGCTATAGTGCTGTCAAACTTGTTGATTTATTCCCTAATCGCAGTTATGGACATGGATGATTAGGCTAATGGCAATCAATGGAAGTAAATAATTGTCAGTGGAAAGGGAAATCTGTGCTTTCTTTACTGCCACTATAAATCCTTCAAATTATTAATTCATTGCTAAATAAATAATTGTACAACTCGGTTAAGAGATAAGGCACCAAGGTCTGTTCAAGTTACACTTAATACTTACAAGCTTCTGATGAAGACTGCTATGACGTGATCTGAACAAAGATTGCAGCTGGGGAGAAATATCTCTTAATATTTTCACACAGAGATGGAAAGGATTGTTTTTTTTTTCTATTTATTTGGGTGTGAATAGGACTATTAGCAACCAGTAATGTATATGGAGAAGATCCTGCTCTTGACCGAAAACAAAATGTGTAATAACTAATTAAATGTTAGTTTTAAATCTGTAAATGTGCTTGGTCCACTTAGTTTTGGCCCAGGATCTATTAAAGGGATCAATTGTATTTGTGTTTTTCTTCGCAGTGCAGTGATTCGATGTCATGTCTTATGAGGATTACATCTATGGTTTAGCCTTCTGTTTATTTACACAGATTCTTGGGAAAGCTAAATCCCTTGGGTTTAATGGGAAAAATCCACCAAATTGGGCATTTAATTACTTAAACTCCTCCGAATGCAACATGACACAGAGCATTACTGACATGATACTGTTGTTCAATGAAGCCCAGCAGCTAGAAGCTCTGCTCAATACTTTGCCCAATGTTTCTTTTGGGAGACGGATGGACCAGACTGTATTCACTCTCCAGAGGAGCCCTTGGCTTACCGGCTCAATGCACAATATAGAATGGACACAACAAGGAAATAGGCAAACTGTGTAGTTGCATTCTCGAGGGCAGTGTGTCTATCCACACCGGGAGACCTATTAATTATTGAGCTTGGCATTCTCTTGGTTGAATGCACAAAGTAGTGCACCGCTTGTCAAGGAAGCAGCCTTTGGCTTTGTCTCGTGCTGATCGGCGCTGTACGTCAGCACTCAATCAGCGCATTCTGGATCAGAAGACCATTATCGGTAAATCATCTGCAATGTCTTTTTGTTGAGGTGTGTAGTCTGTAAATGTTTAAGATGAAATGGACGTGTCACCACTTTCAAAATTCAACCATTTGCTGAAACAATCTAAGCGCTAGTGCAGCTTGGAAACTCTGAATATCACCTTCAAATTGTTGGAGGGTGACTCCTTGGCACTGTGACTGTGAAGCATCAATGACTTTCACTTGTTTTCCTTTTGTAAGGCTGTCAACAGGCTGAAGAGGTCCCTGATGGGTATGGCAGAGTAAGGTGATGGGTACGCCTACCATGTATGCCAGTGTTAGACTTAGAGCCTAGCCTTCCTCCATCCATCCATCTGCTTATTTTATATTTTAAGGTCCTAAATGTTTAACTATTAGGGCGGTCAGTGCCTACTCCAATGGACCACTGTTGAATATTCAAGGCAGTTGTCATTTTTAACAACATTTTTCATTTGTCTAGAGTTGTACAAGGTCGGCAACAAAAACAGGGCAATGTTGAATTGTGATGTTGGTTTCTTTCTCATTTCCAACCTGCTGCTCATGGCTCATTTAACCATGTAAATGTCAGGAGACCTAGGGGTTTGGACTGTACAAGGTCCAAATGGGGGACCACTACAGTCCACCACAGGGAAAGGAAGTCCTAATTCCGTCGAGTGCTTCCGTCTCTGCTGTCCTCACACTTGGGCGGTCGTCATGTTCCCTGGCAGTGCTAGTGGGAATCAAACGCACCCTTCACTCACCACATTCCTCGCCTTGCTCGCTGGGCCGGCAGGACGGGCTAGTGTGGTCTAAAAGTAATTCACCAAACGTGTGACCCAGTGTGTCTCAAATGTCACCACTGAGAATGTTGCATCTCAGTGGATGTATCCACTACACACCTACCGAATATCTTGTCAATGTCAAAAAGTATAATAATATACATCTAAATTTATCTTATCAACTTTTGTCTCTCTAGACTCAGACCTCTAAGGGTATGGTATAGCCCCCCCCCCCCCCCTCCCTCTAGATTGTGTGGAAGGTAAAATGTATGGGACATGGATACATCACCAATGCCATAATGACGTCATTGAGTGCAACCATCTTTAAAATAAATGTAGAATATTATTTGTATGGTGTTATCACCATGATACCCTTCGTCATCAAATAACTAACGGAGGCATTACCCCATGGGCATTACTAGTTCAAATTAAAAGATTAGCTTTATCACCACAATGTTTCACTCTTCCCGAGACCATTCGACAATGCCACCTGAAAGACGTTTGACATTAAGCGTTGTTAAGGTGTCAAATTGGAAGCAGGCTAGTTGGGCTGTTAATAACAAATCTCAACACATTTTTAGAACCACAAAATCTAATTTTCTTCTTAAATCTCAGCGTCTTTGTTTAAAAATGATCATCTTATTACAAAATGTTGATTGATGTTGTGTGTAACTATCGAGAAATGGCAATACAATATTATAGCGCTGCAAAACCTCAGTACAGGTATTTTGGGATGCCATGCAGAATCGTACAAGATTTGAACAGATATCAGGTGTATATAGATTTCCGTACACTCCCTCCCTACTGTAGACCCGGATCAACACCATTCGTCATGCCAGGTCAACAACATTACTACCAGCAATGACCGGTGATGTCATCTTGTGTGGGCCTGCGACCCTCGCTTGGTTGGCTGCCTCATGGACACTCCTTATTCCCCCAGCCCCCCACTCTGGCGCAGAGATCCTTTTAGCCCGGCCACAGCTGTGTTCTCTGGGCACAATGGTCAACCGGCGGTGGCCATGGGTGGGCAGCTCGCAGGGTTATTTTGGTACAAAGCTCTTTGACAGGTTGCATCGAGGGCCTGGCGAATGTTTCCAGTAGAGGTGACAAAAAACTTGTGTACACAACTGATGAAACGGAAGGGTTATATCACTTAAAGCAGTCGTAATAATACGCGCATGGTTACAATTTGCAATGTGACCCCGTGGTATCTTAAGCTGCTCACGAATCGCAACAACAACATTGGTTGGAGATATATGCCCATGTGATTGCTCGAGAGTTGGAGGAAAGTACCACAGGCGGCCCAAGTTGCATTGTGGTGGTATGTTGTCATATTGTTATACACAGTTTGGTTTAAATTGGCTAAATGCTTTCTTTTGGGTATTGGCCTAGGGTCTCAAACAGATAATTTGAGTTAATAAATAGAAGTGTCTTTAGAGGGGAACGAACCGTTCCCAATGAGGGATCCATACAAATAAGACACACTAGTGTCATGCAAATGTATGGGAGACGCTTCACACACAGAAACAGACAGACGCGCACGCCCGCACACGCACTATAAGTTCTTACTTAACATGAATGCAATGATTTACATTTGAATACATGTCCGCACAAGCACATGATTGCCCCTAGCACATCATTGTTGAAAGGGTGTGACTAAAGCAGTGGAGCTATTATTATTATCGTTATACGTGTGGATATCTGTCATTCAGAGAAACAGTGTCCTCTAAACACTGCTGTTTCTTACGATACAATTTGATTGAATTGATATTATGCAATGGAACTTATTATATCGATATTAACATTGAGGATATCGATTATTTATTAGCGTTCAGTGGTTCAATATTTAATGCGTTTTTTTTTTCAGTATGATTTCGACAACCTATTGTCTCTCCAACCTGTCTTCTAATGAATACATTAACCGCTGGGCGGCATGTTATGAAGACCAATACAAAAATGTGATAATGTTTACAACATCATTGTAAAGGCTCCTATTTTGGCTCTCCTAAAGGCTTTAGGAGGCTGTGGGGACTGTGTTTGTGTCTGCTATATTTGTACACCGCACCAAGCTTCCCGCTCCTTCTGGATAGAGTCTCTTGGGGGACCGATGCAGTGTGTGCGTGCACGTCTTTGTGGTGGGAGGGCTCAGACGAAGGGGGTTGAGTATGTGATCCCAATCACAATGCACCGGCAGTGAGTCTGCTCAGAGAAGGTGGTTTACATGCCTCGTGGATGCAGTGGAAGCAAAGTGTCGCCTGATGTCAGCCAGTTATCCTGTATGCATCTGGTTTATTTTGCAATGACGAGTACAACAAATTATAACACATCTCTGTCATCCATTGCTTTGCCCTTGATCTGCTTTGCTACGCAATGCTGTTTTGCAATTGGCTGGAGCAATCTGAATTATAAATATAAAATTGGATGTTGGTTGAATTATAAAGCATCAGCCTGGGTCACCGAATAATTAACATGAAGATTTGAACATTTTGAAACAAATCTTACTACAGTGTATTGGTTTCATGTGTGCATTCTCTCTCATTGTCTGAAACATAAACGCATAACAAAATTCTTATTTATTATCAGCAGCCATGAAACAAAGCCAGGCTTTGCACATGAACTGTGGTCTCATACCCTTCAAGCTAGATTCTAAGCTGTGGTACAACTGCAGTTTGTATTGCAGTCCAGCCCCCTGCTCTTGGCCAATCAGCCATCAACAAACGTGGACCACTAATCCCATCCATTCTGCCAGTGAGCCGGGCGGACCTAATGCCCACATTAGCTTCAAGGTATTCAAACATCCCTACCGGCTTTCTGTCTAATATATTCTGCAAGAGAGTTTGGCCTTTGTGATCGAACAAAACCTAAACTCCTCTGTTATACATGCACAACACTTCACTGCCTTTAACCCTTTCAGACTGGCCACAGTACAACAAACAACATAACAATGTACTAATCACTCAAGTAATTTTAAGGAGATTAATGGCTAACCTTATTAAATCAAAAATGCTGATCATCTATCTCGCTTTGCCCTTGTCTATGGGTAATGTATTTGGGTCTATGTTCTCTGCCAGTTAATGTTGAGTGTAAGGAATAACCCATTTGCCTCCATAGAGAAAAATCTATCATTATAGGGGTAGTGAACCCCCACAACTTTTCTCGCTTTTGGGACCTCAGTGGTGGAACGAGCTCCCTGCCGCTCTCAGGACCGTAGAGTCGCTCACTATCTTCCGAAAAAGGCTCAAGACTCACCTGTTCAGAGTCCAACTCGACACTGCATAGCCAGCCTCCCCCTTCTGGCCACCATTGTACACTGTATTGTATTGTATTGTAGTGTATTATAGTACGAAACTGTGTAGCAACTGCAGTAGCTGCTATCATGGCTGTAACACGGGGAATTGGTTAGCCTAGCGATTGTTGTGCTTGCACTTGTTTCTATGAACATCCTTTCTGTACCGACAGCGATATATTGATGCACTTCTTATGACAAATGTACTTATTGTAAGTCGCTTTGGATAAAAGCGTCTGCTAAATACCCTAAATGTAAATGTGAACCCAAAATTGTATTTTGTTTGTTTTGAACATGGTAATAAGTCTTATAGGATCTTGAACCAAGGATCTTCATTGTTCTAAAATAAGACTGGCATTTAGAGAAAACGGTTGTCTATGTCTTCTCTGCCTCAACCTCAAGTCACATTCTATTGGTGACGGGGGGATAATACTTATGGCCGCCTCCGAGAAAGGGCTAGGCTTCTCAGACACTGATGGTATTACGCCAGGATGTGTGGCTCATTTCAGACACATCGTTCAAACAAAACGATGGTGCCAGGTAAAAAAAAAAGTATCAATAAGTTGGCTTCAAAACTGCAAGGAATTCGGTCTTTTCCCATGTTCGGCCGTGCGCCATCCTCATTAGTTCTAACTGGTCTGTCATTCGTGGACTCTAGGGAAGTTCCCCATCGTATTTGATTCTGGTCAAAGGGTGACAGTAATTGTAGACACCATCTCCTTGGGTAGTGTTGTTGTGTCACTATGAGGTCATGGAGTGACGACGGGGGAAATGGGTGTAGGGGAGGTTGCAGGGCTGACAACATTGAATCTCTTTTTCTGCATTTCAGGGATAATTGTGATACAAACGCGCAAAAATGCCTTTCATATCTCCAGGATTCCTTTTGATTATGACAGACTTAAGCTCCCCTATAATTGGTTCTTGGGTAAGTTGCCATGGTAACGTTATCAAGCTCTTAATTTCCGGCGAGGTCATTTATGATCCTTTTTTTATTAACTGTTCTTAGCAGGACGTTGACATTGGTATGAAAAGTTCCCCGTGTCCCATAATAACGAATAGCCTATAAATATATACCCTCAATCCACTTCTTTCATTTGTGGCAAGTAGAAAGACAGTTGGCCGTTATAAAAACACCCAATTGTTTTCAAGAGATGCAGTTCTTAAGAAAGATTAGATGTCCAGTAAAGCCTTATCTTTTAACTTGTCCTAAAGTACATGAATTCATGTTTTCAAATGATAGTGTAGATTTAGTTTGAAAGGGATGCACAAAAAAATGGTATTCTCTGAGAAGATAACTGATTAAAGTTGCAACTTGGACATATTACATTTAGTCAATTCTGATCGATAGTGGTTTCAATAATGTTATCCATAAAATCCCATCCTAAAACTGATGCATTCTACAAATGCTAAATGGTGGTCATCCAGTCCATCTTTGTTTATAAGAATCTTACTTTCAACACTCTCAAAATCCCACACACGCAACCATGCCAGCCAAGCCACGCTAGTTGGCACCACAAAGTCACACAGCCAGTTGGAGTGGACAGAACATTATAACATAACCTTCGGAGGAGGTCATTGTGAGGGCTGAACTCTTAAGGAAGATCAACCTCATATTGAAGTGCACTCTACTTTCCTCTTGTATAATTATTCTGCAGTCACGATGGTGCTCTTGTTTTGTAGTACCTGTGGAGTTTCATGGCCACCGCTCAGAGGCATTGGCCCAGAGATCCTAGTGCCATATGGCACCTAGGGATGTGGCCAAGCTGTTAGGGATGATGAACTGGGAAGCGAAACAGGAAGCGGAGCAGCATGTGATCAGTCGCTTGTCAATAGAAAACGTAGTAGCATATCGAGTTTCTTCTTTACAATGCGTCCTTTTCTATTGCTCCACTAGATCTCACAGCCATTGTTAACTTAGTGCGTTTTGTCCCTTTTGACCTCCGCATTCTTGGGTTACTCGTCCACCTTTGGCCTCTTTGTCGCCGCCCTCCTCCCCCCACTAACCTTCTACCATTGTCTTGACAGGGTCTAGACGAGGAGGCTATCGTGGACCTTGGGAAGACCAGCTCCACCACCAACACCAACTATGAGACTGAAGAGCTGGAAAGTAAGTTCACTCAAGTCTCACAAAGCAGACATTAGTTTACGATCTATTACCACTATTCTAAAGTTGACCTTAAGTCTCCTTAGACATAGTAGGACTGCTGGAGCCGAGATTAACGCCACTAGGACTAAATTAACATCACCCTTCCCAAATGTATAGTGTGTTTTGCATGTTCCAGGTGACATTGCATGACAAGGCAACATGGTTGGCCCATTAAGGGGCGCGTGTTTGCCTAGCATCCTAATAACCTGTAGCGGGGGTTGTTGCTGCTGCTGGAGTTCTACAAGTACAGAAATAAATCAGCAGTGGGCGTTTGCTCACCTTGTGTGGGTGTCTAAGCAGGCATTGGTGTCACGCTTCAGGCGTCCGTGTTATGACGGTCTGCTGTCACAAGGCTACATGGCCAAGCTTGCCTCCAGCCCATTCCCGTCAATATCTAGCAGCACCCTCAGGGTTAAGGAAGAGATACTGGACAGTAGTCAGGACAGCTCTCTTTGAAAATAATAAGTGCCTCAATGAGACTTAACCTGTATAAAGATAGGTCAAATAGATAGTAACTGGTATGATTGGACAAGGCTGGACAACGCTGGCGGTTTTAACACCAATATTAAAAAGGTGTTAAATGGATTTTGTGCTCTCGTGCTTCTTCGTGTGTGAGTGTTGATGGTTAAATCGACCGGGTTCCTCTGAAGGCGGTTGAATTGCTGGGAGGCGGATCAGACAGCGGCTGGATTGTTTCCAGCCGGTGTGGACCAATCAATCCCCTGTGATCTCACATCCACCGCCTGGGGGGACAGACAAACGAGTGGTGTTAATTCAAGCCTGTCTCTCTCTCTCTCTGTCTGTCTCTCTCGGTATGTGTCTCTCTCCCTCTCGCTCCCTCTTTGAAAGACTGCACCCCCACTTTTTTTTAGTGTGTGTGTGTGTGTGTGTGCGTGTGCGCGCCCCCATACTCTCACCTTGTGTGTTTTCATCCTCTCCCACGGGTCATGCGCATGCATTTTATTTTCTGCTCCTCCTGGGGCCTCTCTCAAAGTCGCCTAGAATATGACTCATCCATGGAAAGCAAAGAGGAAACGTCTATTGGCAGAGAGAGAAGTATGAGAGGAGAGCATTTGCATCCCCCAGTGCTCCAATGGGCTGTTTACCACCACTGCTGACGGTGGACGTGGATCACCTTCTATCATAACAATGATAGTTATACAGGCAGCACACATTATCCGTCTGTGTTCAGACCCAGCCGTGATGGTGGTAGACGATGGTCGTCTCTGACGGAGGAGGTGTGGTGCTAAAGGTGCTTGAGGGAGTACCCCAACCTGCCTTCCTCATCCACGTCGGGTAGGCCCGGTTCCTGGCTCCCCGCACCAGTGGGAGATTTGTTACCGTTTCCCTGGAAACCGGCTCTCGCACCCAACACAGTTTTGGTTATGTGACTTCCAACGAACGGGTCTCTCCCCTGTAAACAGTTGGGAGTTTCCTTTCCGACTTGTTGTAGTTACCGCTGTTGCCGTGTCCTACACTGACTGGGGTCAAGTACCTCGATAAGGAATTGTTTAAACGCACAGACCAAATTGGATGTAATCTGAGGGATGTGTACCACAACGTCTTTGCTGACCCGCTCCAGGTTGTAACTGCCCTATTGGCAACAACACGCAGCTCAAGTTACCTCCAGCCTAATTAAGTGAACACCAAGGGAAGCATTATAAGAAATGGATATTGGGCATATGTAGGTTTGAAATTAGAATGTAGCAGGCAATACACGTTAGACGTGGATCATCAAGGTGAAAAAAGTGACTGCTTTTCCAAAAGAAGTTCTGGTCGACCTTCCTTCCAGCAGTTGGTCATTGGGGGGTATTGCAGTTTAGGCTAATAGGGATCAGGCCTCCTCAACACAACAATGACTTTGTTGTTTTGTGTAATGGAAATATTAACATGTGTTAAAATTAATGTTGTAGTTAATCCTTTAGAATGTATTGCGTTAAAGCCCCCCCCCCCTTCCACACATTTTTAGTGGGTGGCTCAAATGCTTGTGTTCAAGGTTGGCCATAAGATGGAACCATACACTAGCCGCGTTTACATGGACACATCTGATCCGCATAGATTTCTATGCGGAATAGAAAATGATCATATATACGCCTCATTCGGAATACAATTATCTAGGGATGCACGATATATCGGCAGTGATATCGTTATTGGCCGATGTTAGTCATTTTTTAACATATCGGCATCGGCCCGATAAGTAAAACTGGTCCGATATTAACAGCCGATATTTATTTCCGTCTAGTTGCCGTTGTGTGTGTTTTTTGCCCAAGCGCAGCTTGCTTGGTCATGTGACATTGTCAGTGACGCAGCCAGAGACGCACGGAGAGGCAGTACAGGAGTGTTTGTCACCTTAACGGAAAATAATCAATGTCGGCGGTTTGGATGTTTTTTACGGTCTCAAATGAAGGTACTCGAATTGCAATATGCAGTACGTGCAAAGCCGAAGTAATGCGCAGAGGATGCCGTGTCAAATCATTATATACATTATCGTAGCGAAATACAGTTTCTGTTGTGTTTTATTTGGCGTTCCGTAATCCCATTGAACCGGAACCGGATATGTGTATATTTGGTTTTAGTCTTTTCGCTCGGTACTCCGGATCAACAATAGGGCTAGAACCGAGTGAAAAGACTACAACCAACCTCCCTTGATATATTTGATTTAGCCTATTTCACAGATTTGAGTTGAAATTGACTTAAACTTGAAACACTTTTTGTAATTTATTAGACAAGTGTCTGGTTACCATGAATATTGGCACATTTGATTTAAGTTATAAAACCTTGTCAAGATATTTTGATGTGTGATCGTTATTGTGATTTATGATCCAAACTTTTTCATAGATGCAAGTTGTAAAAGTAGCCTAAAACTAACACTGTTATTAACTTGTGTTTGTTATGGATGCCCTGTAACTTGTTGAAGAAACAATGTATTTCGAAGTTTTGGTAAATAAAGAAAGAAATAACTTTTTCATATTCACAGTGTTTACATGTTCTTCAGTATACAAAATCATCATAGAAACTTGTTTTTATACCAATATCGATATCAGTAAATATCGGTTATTGGCCGTAACAGCAATTTTTATATCGGATATCGGTATCGGTCAAAATGTTCATATCGGTGCATCCCTACAATTATCTGTTCGGCATAGAATTCTATGCCGAATAGAAGAGGTGGTCTAGTCCGTTTTAATCCACATGTATACACTTATTCCGAATAGATTGGGGTTTAATTTAGAGCAGCTTCAGTAGTTCGCAATTGGTCCACTGAGCTCCGTCTGTACTTTTATGCACACCGGACTTGACCACTGTCAAGGAAAGTGCTAAGCGACGGGACATGGGTGTTTATTAATGACGTGTTCGCGTATCGTAGTGTCCGAGCACGTCCGAGATAACTGTAAATGAGTAGGCTACTACTAGTACTTTTGCAGGCTGAACGTTAAAATACTTCTTAACTTAGAGAGCCCACTCTCTCCCACCAGTCTTGGCTGCGGACTCGCATCCAAATTCCTCTTGTTTGCAACGGAGGTGGGGGTAAATATAAAGATCGGACGAGAAATTTACGTAGCTGTGATGTCCTCCTCCTTCTTATTTGAAGGAGCAGGCAGAGAAAAGCTCTCTCCTGCTGTGCCTTCATTAAAATCAAATTCACAATGCCAAATAGTGATAAGACGTCCATTATGTCACCACCGGTCCAGAGATGTTTCAGGTGTGTGCGAGAGACATAACGGACACTTTTGTTACTGCCATGTATACAGTACATTCGGATCTTAGGAACAGTCCTATTCCGCATAGAAATCTCTGCGGATCAGATGGGTCATGTAAACGCGGCTAATGTTTCCCAGAAGACAATCGCCAAGATAATAAGGCTGGTTTTACTTATATCTTCACATCCATATATCTTGTTTTCAACTATGGACTGGTAACAAGAAAAAAGACAATGGACATAAAGTGACCAATTGCCACCGGTGTCTTAAATATTTACCTGACCAACTGTCTCACTATCCGCCGAATCTTTAGTTCGGAGACTCGTCTGATCTGCTTGTGAACGTGTTCCCTCTGTATCACCATACAACCTCCACAAAGGCAACCCCAGTGTGTGTTCTTTATTAAATAAGTTCCCCCGCACTCGACCAGGTCACAGGGCGGTGTATGTCGGTGTCCACGTCCCCCTGGGTCGAGAGAGGAGAGGCAGGCACCGCCACCGCGGACATCGACACCACCGCAAGAAACGGGACAGGGACGCAGAGGAGGGGAAAGAGGACGGCAGGGAGTCGCCGTCTTACGGTTGGTAACCATGGGCTACCTATATCAACACACACACAGCAAACCCCCCCTCCCCGAAGTAGCCCTTTGTCTTGACTCTCCGTCACTGTTTATGTATGCGACTCCATCTTTATAACACTAGATTTATACACGCACGCACGCATGCACGCGCAGTTCCTAGATCCAATATGTGAAGGAACACGCCAGTATTGTCAATTTCAGAGGACAATACTTTTGTTTTTTCAGTGATTACATGTCCTCCATGTCGATCTATAACTACAATGATAAAATTGGCTTTTCCTGAGTCCTTAATTTTGGCGTTAATTTTGCCCCATTGCCATGGTTTCTATTCACATTAATAATGGGTAAGCAAGGAGGGCAGGGACGGAGTGTGTGAGAGGCGTTGAGGGGATTTTACATGAAGCTCTGAGGGGCAATAAAGGGCACAGCCAAACAGCCCCAACACTGGCTGAGGCCGTTGACATTTCAGACACGATAAGAGAGCGAGAGGAGCCGACAGACTAATGTGTCACTGTTAATCAACGGCACAAATGTTAAAGGGAAAGGCCAGGGTCTTTTGATTGGTTATTAGCCTGGCCCTAACCTTTTTAATAACAGAGTTGGAAAACTAAGTGGTACCAGGTTGTCATATGGGTTGAAAGGCAAACGTTGCATTAACGTTACGTCCTCCATGACTTCAGAGGTCGTTGTTGAGATGCTGACCGCATGCCAAACGAACGCACGCACACACTATTTCCTTGAATGACTTCCCCCCCCCCCCTGTTGGTGCGTGCAGACACCCCGTCCCAGCGGGTGCAGTTCATCCTGGGCACGGAGGACGACGACGCAGAACACGTGCCCCACGACCTTTTCACCGAGCTGGACGAGCTGTCCTTCAGGCACGGCAGCCACACGGAGTGGAAGGAGACGGCCAGGTCAGAAAGCACCCACCTCCTCCTCCCACATATCTTATTGAGGCAATCTTACACCAGGGGGCAGCCATTCATGATGGTGAAGCACGATTCGGAGTTGGATTACATAACTGTTGCCCACGAAAAAGTACAAAATATAATCTATATTTTCTCCTTTTTGTACAAAATATAATCTATTATACAAAATATAATCTATATTTTGTCATATCGTGGGTGCAATGTGCTCTCAAAATATCTTTTGATCTGTTTTCCCTGGAAATACATGGGGTCTGACTTGTACCCGGAATACATTTAGTCGCATGTGTAAGCTCCTTTGAAACTCAAACGTGAATTTACTGCTCCAGCAAGTAGGAAGTACCTAATTTACAACTGACCTAGCAACGGAGGGGCTTCCTCGTCCCTGGTGTGTAGTCAGCCAGCCAACTGCAGTTAATGCTTTCTAGAGAGCAAGGGATTTCCCGTGCTGATCACTGAAAGCTTTGCAAGCTCATTCTTTTTGACATTTTGCCACTACTAAACTCGTAGAACTGTGTTTTGGTTCCAATCACTGGGGTAGTAATATTCATAGCGATAAAGCTTTGAAAATTAGAGCATAGTTAAGTCTTTCTGATCACTGTCGAAACGTTTTGTTTACCAATCTGGTTGTTTGGTCGGAACTACCCGTGGTGAAATTAACAGATTCAAACAAACATTAGTACGTACAAGGGGGGAACAACACAGTCCTACAGAACCCAGAGCCTTCGAAACGAGACCAAGAACAACAAACAAGCATCCACTAAGGCTGCAAATAGACATGATGGCCGGTCCATCTGGTCATAATACTGCAGTGTTAGTAAAGCTGTGACAGTTTTACATGTTCCGACTGGGATCAACGACAACTGTGTGTGTGTGTGTGTGTGTTTGTGTGTGTGTGGTTGTGCGTATCCCTCTGCGTGTGTGTGTCTGTGGGGCAGGTGGCTGAAGTTTGAGGAGGATGTGGAGGACGGTGGGGAGAGGTGGAGCAAGCCCTACGTGGCCACGCTGTCCCTCCACAGTCTGTTCGAGCTGCGGAGCTGCATCCTCAACGGCACCGTCATGCTGGACATGAGGGCCAACACCATAGAGGACATCGCAGGTACGCACAAAGTACATTCACAATGCCGTCCTCTGTTGGTGGGACTTGACATTCATATGTTCAATAGGCTGTTTGGATAAACATGTTTTCTTTTTTAATCAGGGTTTAAGCCTTGTGAGACCATCCATCTATTCACTTGAAACTTGCAATGAATATCAGTCAGGCATTAGGGCACTGGGCAGTAATTGATTTCTAAATATAGGCACAGTCAATCAGAGTGACGCTCTTCTCTGTTGCCGATTGAAATTCTAGCTTATTATAATCTGAGAAATGCCTTTGGTGCAAACATCAGTAAATCCTTCCAATTCGTGTCTGTGGGTCTGTCTCCTCAGACATGCTGATCGACAGCATGGTGGCATCGGGCCAGCTGAAGGAGGAGCTGCGCTTCAAGGTGCGGGAGGCCATGCTCAAGAGGCACCACCACCAGAACGAACGCAAGCTCAGCAACCGCATCCCGCTGGTGCGCTCCATCGCCGACATCGGCAAGAAGCACTCCGACCCGCATTTGCTCGACCGAAACGGTGAGAAACCACACGACTGCACTCCCGTTATCTATTCACCAGAATTGATTTGAAATTCTCCGGAGCCAAAGCGACACTTTTCAAATTCCCTATGTTCACCCCCCCCCCCCCCCCCCCCCCCCGCCACCCTTGCCAGCATAAAAAGTGGAAGGTTGAAAGTGAGTAGAATGCAGGGGACAGTCGTTTTTTGGGGGGTCACGGTAGCGACAGAGATATATGGGGGTTAATCACTATGCTGGCATGATCGTCTTGGCCTGGCTTCAGGGTTTCTTGAACGATGGCTTCGGTTCCCAGGGATTATGCAAGAGGTAATGCTCAGAGTGATTAGCGTTTTTGTCAACTGGAATCACCAAAGTATGTGTCTTTGTTTGAGTGTGTTTGTTTTTGTATTTTCTTTTTGTTGACTGTAGTAAGTAGTATGGTTGTCTGGTGTGCATTCATGTTCACTGTTCGCTGGGCTGTGCTTCTAGGAATGATTTGGCAATTAGGATCTTATCTTGGACCATGCCCCTGCATTTTAAAAGCAAAAGCGTAGCCTATTTTTAAATGTGAAGTATTTGAATGCCATTTGTATAAATTGTTTATGTCTGTTCTATATCATGTAATATGTGTTTAATCTTGCCTACAGTAGTAACTTTTCTTATAGTTTGTACGTATGCATACAGTGCACCTTCCTTTGCGCTACCTACTGCATGCCTGCCTCTTTGAAGTATGCACTGATGCCAGCCACCTGTCGAGTGCTGTGATCGGTTGATTGGTTTGAAACTCGCTAGAGGGCCCATGGGTCTTTTCTGGATGCTTCCCCCTACACGTCCCTCCGATCGCACTCGACCCGGTCCTCTCCCCCGCACACCTTCTGACTGCACCCCTCCTGTTGCTTCACTCCTCCCCCCCCCCCCCCTCTGCCGTCTCCTCCTGAAGTCATTGTCCTCTGTGTTCTCTTCCCTCATCGAGTTCTCCCCTTTGCTCCATCCCTCCTCTTGTTCCTCCCTTCTCGTACCTCCTCTTTTCCTCTCTCTCCACGTCTCTTCCTCTCTCCACCCCCTTCCCCCTGTCCCCTTGTCCGTTCTCCTCTTCCTCCCTGTTGTCTCCCGTTAGGAGAGGGCCTGTCCTCCTCTCGCCTCTCCCTCCAGAAGCCCGGCCCGTGCGCCGCCATCGGCAGCCTGTCCCAGAGGCGCGAGTCACGGGTGGCCATTCTCCTCAACCACCTGCTGCCCTCCTCCCTGTCCTCGACCGCAGCAGCCGCCACAGGCGCCTCTCCTATGACCACGCCCCATAACACGCCCCCTCCCGACCGATGCGTCTCCCAGTCCCAGCAGCACCAGGGCCACGGCGGCCGGGGCATCCCCGAGGTGGTGGTGTCCCCCCCTGAGGACGAGCCGCCGCAGACCCCCACGGACGGGGGGAGACCACTGCCCTTAGAAGGCAAATATCTGTGTTGCCCGCCAGTGTGAGTCACTGCTTGAACAGAGAAAAACTAGCACTGGGCATGCTGGCTCTTCTCCCCCCCCCCCGCTCACACAGCCCCCAACCCACCCCACCCCACACCCCCACCAGCCATGTTGTCATCACCAACCTAAAGACTGCACTCACAAGCTCTGCTTCTCTGCCTCTTGAATTTATTCATTCCCCCTCACCTACCGTTTTTTTTTTTGTGATCCCAAGTCAAAAATTGTGTGTGTGTGTTGCTTGGCCCTGTCCCAATCCATACTTAACTCGTTGGCACTGCATGGCCGTCCTCCAGATAGTCTGGTCCTGTGTGCCACTGCTCAGCCTGCTATACCGACCCAATCACCACCCGGTGTGTGTGTGTGTGTGTGTGTGTGTGTGTGTGTGTGTGTGTGTGTGTGTGTGTGTGTGTGTGTGTGTGTGCGCTCTCGCACGAAAGCCACCCTCACCCACTCACACATCCACCCCTCTTTTCAGCTCAAATGGCTTAAGAAAAGTGTACACCTCCAGAACAAGCCCCTCTCCTCCCTCTATACTCCTCCATTTTTGTGAAACAACTTCCAGCCAGGAGACTCCCATTGGGGACTCGACGCAGGTTCTCTTCATCCAAATCTCGAGCCAAAGCTTTAACTTCACCAATCAATATCTCGGTCCGGCTTTTTCCATTGCAAATCTCGGCACACGCAAACCCCTATTTGGTTTCCTCCTCCAACGTGGGAGCGTATGGCTCCAAGATGCTTCCTCATTAAGACACGAGATCACCGTGCGCCAGCAGCCTGCCTAAATATAAACCCCGGCCAGAGCAGGGTGGCTGTGTTTCCACGTACCGTTCGTGGGCTAACCGACAGTCACCGTTTGTCCTTACAAAGTGTGTGTGTGTGTGTGTGTGTGTGTGTGTGTGTGTGTGTGTGTGTGTGTGTGTGTGTGTGTGTGTGTGTGTGTGTGTGTGTGTGTGTGTGTGTGTGTGTGTGAGAGCAACTTTGTGTGCCCCCCCCCCATGTGCGATTACGCTCATGGTGGTTGAACTGCGAGGTACGGGTCCCGTGTAGAGGTGACAACAGGGCCGTAGGGGATACTAAAAGGTTGGGGTGGGCTTATTATAGATCAACCGCTACCTCTGTAATTCTACTCCCCACGAGGAAGACCACCTCATCTCCGCTCATGCCTGTGAGGGACACCCACGAGCACACAGTTTAAGGACGTGGGTTATTCATAGAGGGTTGGGGAATTCATGGACTACAGCACAGCGTTTTGGATGGGGGTATTGACACGGAACAGCATATTGCTTAGGGATGTGACCGTTGTGTATGTATACTGACCCAACAGGTTGGGTCGTGCCTAATACAGCTGAGTGGATTCGTTTTTAGGGAAGTAACTAAATGGTTAAATCATTCTTGGGAACAGAAAATATCTAAATATTAATCATTGTAAAGCTGGGCAAGGGTGACTATTTTCCTAATGGTGTTGGTTATCTTTAACCGACATCTGTCTTTTTAACTCTAATGATAGATTTATTTTGCCCTTCATTCAGAAATCTATGTGGGTTTGCCCCACAAAGAATGTTTAAAGTTATATATTATTATTTTCATATTCTTAATTACTCGTGACATCCACATATGAAAGACGCCAACAATATGACGCAACCCTATTGCCATGCTGGCATGGATACACATTCTGGCGCATTCTTGACTGGCATGCGTTGGCGGATGCGGCCTAAGCCAATTTACACCCCCACCACCCCTTATCCCGCCCCACCCCGTATTCCAAGTGGCTTTGTTGGGAATGCTAGAGATGGCGCCCATGCTGGCCACCTGTGGTGGATACCAGGGCCTCGTCCAGTCGGGTCAGCCCCCCGGGGATACGAAGTCAAGGGGAACGGATCACCAAGCCGGCCCCATGCTGACACCGTGTCTCGCAGATTCGGTGGATCATTACAGCGCCATGAACTAGTGATTCACAAGCGCATCAGCAGTTTTAAACGATCTCGGTTTAACCTTTTTGGTTGATGAATTATTGAGCTGGAAACGTGTCGTGTCTGTGAAGAGGGGGCAGCTGATGAAGTGTGGACGGGGTTGCTTGTATGTGTTTGAAGCGTGTGCACATAGTGGTGAGCAAGAGAGAGAAGGAGGGCATTTGCTTCTGCTATGGATTTACATACATTACCCTTTCATTTCATCTCCCACTATTAAGTGCTAGCGTTTCCTGTCGTGTGTATTGCTTCGCGTCTTGTGGGCCGTGTTGAAGTGTGTGGCCAATTATGCAGAGAAAGGGCTTCAGCACCTGTCACTGCCCAAGTCCCCGAACGGCGTACGGTCGCGCATATTCAATGTCTCTAGCTCCTCTACATCATTTTGAAGGGTAACCAAGCATTAAAACAAAACTACAAGACAAGGCCCAAAAAACATTGGCACTATATTTACAACCAGGTCCATCTTGCCTATTTTCAAAACAAAAAGGGTCATTATGTTTTCTTAATTCAATAAAACGAACAACCACAATTTAGAAATTCATCAAAATAATCATTGTGCGTTTCGTCTTCGTAAATCCCCCCCCCCTTCCCAAGCGCCTGACCTCTCCCCAAAACCAATGACTGACAACCCCCGCCTCTGTCCCCTCTCCCCCCCACCCCCCCCACACACCCCCCCGCCCCCATATCTCCCCCAGGACATCTTGTGTCGCCCAGCTCCTGCCCCAACCTGGACACCAAAGCAGCAGAGAGGAGGTCGTCCAAAGCAGGGGTCAGTAGAGAAAGCAGCGGTTTCGACTTTAGCAAGGTAACCTAACTCCCCTTGGCCCCCCCGGTACAAAGCACAGAGGTTCTCCTCTGATCCCCATCCAACTCCATTCTGCTGGAGTGCGCCACATCATCGCTCATGCTCCTCATTGATCATGGACTGGAGCCAGGAAACCTTTCTGGTCCTCTGAGCGAGCACTTAAACGCTCGGATGATTTAAGCATCGTGTGACTTGGGATTTGATGTTTTTGTTTTTGCCTACAAAAGATGGTAACCCATCTATCACTGCATTGCACAATGCCCTCATCCATCAAATATAGTTTGAATTGAGAAACTTGGCATGGAGCCTGATACCTCTAAAGCAGGTATGAGTGATGCACTTATGAAGCATTATTATGTCACTTTTCTTGTCCATATAAGCGAAGATAGTCATCTTGGCTGCCCTTGCTCAGTACTGGGTAGTTCTCCTTGTAGATGCTATCTTTCCTTGTTAGTAGCCCCGTGCCCCTCAATTCTTGGAAACCATGAATTCTTGGACACCTCAATTCTTGGCCTTCCTTCATTCCCCATTTTGCTGCATAAAAGACCAGTTTTCTAGTTTTATACTTCACTGGTCAATGCCTAAAAAATGTACATGTCTTCCTAAAGAAACATGCAAAATAACTCTCCGAATAGAGTAACGATTCATTTGGACATGTTTCGATTTCTATAGGTAAGATTATGGCCGCATTCCTAGTCCGTGTCCCCCGCTGAAAGCCGCCTCGTTCCCCGTCTGTGACTTTTTGCACGCCTTCTCTCCACCGCTTCATCGGCGATGCTGTCTGAACTCTCTCTGGCTGCGCTCCAGGTGGACATGAACTTCATGAAGAAGATCCCTCCCGGCGCGGAGGCCTCCAACGTGCTGGTGGGCGAGGTGGACTTCCTGGAGAAGCCCATCATCGCCTTTGTGCGCCTCTCACCCGCCGTCCTCATCACGGGCCTCACCGAGGTGCCGGTGCCCACCAGGTTAGCCCCCCCCTGAGCCCAGAGCAAACCACCGGGTCGGGACAGAAGCAGGACCATGTTCAGACGGAAATATTCACGTGTGAATCCTATACAAAGTGCCTGAAAAGGCCTGGTGCTCTGTGAGCTTTACTCTTCGGCTTTTTTGAATCACACTCTGATTGTGAACCAAAATGTGTATGACACATCTGCTGTTGGGAATCTTTGAGTCAACTTGGCCAAACAATACAAATAACCAGTCCGATCAATGAATCCTTAGCGGAGTCAATTGATTATTTGATTTGGTTTTGTGGCTTAATACATTAAGCATTGTTTGGCGTATAAAAATGCCTGATTCAATATCCCATTCAGTAGTGCTGTTCTACCATCTCAAATAATGTGCTCTATGTAGATCCTCACTTTAATTGTGCTATTCCTAAAACAATTGCATAACCCCGCCTTTATTTGTGTGTACACAGTCACATGCCTGTGTTGAGATTAACCAGCTCCTTAGGAACTTGAGACTCTTATTTAATTACATATGTTTTTTTAATGAAATACCACTCATGTTTTACCAATTATTTGGGTACCACTGCAGAATTGAAGCACACATGCCATATTGTCTACATACATACATTTAGCAGTACACATAGATTCTAGCCGGCATGAGATCAATATTCGGATTAGGTGGTAGGGGAAAAAAAACGCGTTCCATTCATCAGTATGGTGGGGTTACTTGTTGGCATGACGACCTGTGTGTCATTGCAGGTTTCTGTTCTTGCTTCTGGGACCTCATGGAAAAGGCCCCCAGTACCATGAGATTGGCAGGTCTATGGCCACTCTCATGACGGATGAGGTGAGAACAGTGATGAGTAATGTAAATGCATATTCACATGTATATTATCGTAGTATTTGAACTAGGAGATCCCTGTTTAATATTAATGAAAGCTCTTATCGAATTTGCTTGATCTTACGTTTTAAGACCAAGATTGTGTGCTAGGATGGTAACTGGATTAGCTTTTTGGCACTTTACTGGTTAACTACAATCATGGATATTTATATATCGACGCAGTACATTCTCTCACACTACAAATATGTGTTCTTGCGTTTACTCTCACTGATCTCTGCTAATGTTGACGACTGCTCTGTAGATTTTCCATGACGTAGCCTATAAGGCCAAGGACCGAACAGATCTCCTCTCTGGTATCGATGAGTTCCTGGACCAGGTCACAGTCCTGCCTCCTGGGGAGTGGGACCCCACTATACGCATCGAGCCCCCCAAGAACGTCCCCTCTCAGGTCAGGCCCTCTCACTCACTTTCTGTCTCACTCTGTCTCTCTCTCCGTCTGTCTCGGTCCCTACCAGTGTCTGTCTCTCTCTCTCTCTCTCTCTCTCTCTGTCTCTGTCTCTGTCCCTCTTTCTCTCTTTTTCTCTCTCTGTCCCTCTCTCTTTCAAAAGAATTTTCCACAAAAGCTTGGTTTTCAGGGGAATCAAACGGAATGAAACTAACTAAATAATCCAAAAAATTATGATATGAATGCATATCAAAATGTAATTATTTTGATCAATCAATCCATAAATGTGTATATAATGTGCAACAATAATTGCAAAAGCTTTTAACCTACACATTAAATTGACTTGCTTACTTAAAAATATGATTGCACGTATTCATGCCAACAGCTATTATAAGTTTATTTATATCTGGACTATTTTCAATGTCCTGGTTGCCCTGGGAAAGTTGTTTTGAATGTGTTTACTAGTGATCCCGTCGCTAGGTCGTTATAAATACTTTGTGTGTATAGTAAGGAGCCATACAGCCGGTTACTTCGCCAAGAAGACTAGGTTCATGTTTGTCTGCGAGTTGAAGTCTGATGACCTCTGACCTGTAGATGAAGAGGAAGCAGCCGTCCCAGCCCAACGGACTGGCGTCCCCGTCCCCGGGGGACATGGAGAAGGAGGAGGAAGAGCACTCGGGACCAGAACTGCAGAGGACCGGCAGGTGAGCTGTGAACAGATGAAGGGCCAATCCCATTTCTACCCCTTACCCCTTCACCCCTTCAAAACAAGGGGGAGAGGTAAGGGGAAGGGGTAAGGGGTAGAAATGGGATTGGGCCTTACTTAGGCCTTTGAACTGGCTACCATCTGGCGGCAAATTATGGGAAATTGTGCCTCCCAATATTGAAGCTTTGTGAGACCATCCAGATATTCAACTTTGAGTTTCACAATCATAATCAGTCTGGCCTCGGCTGGGCGGCAATTGATTGAAAAAAATAAAAATAATCCAGCCAATCAGATTGAGTATCCAAGTGACACTCTGGCTCTCTTTGCTTTTTTCGAATCTGGTGAAAACATCTACTGCGCAAAGCCATCCATGCAAATAGCTGTTCCTCTTCTCAGTCGAACATCGTTATTCAGTGTTGTCTGGATATTCCATGAATGTGCCATTGATTGCTACCCTTTCCTGTTGTTTGGTGCCCCTATTGTTTTTTCAATTCTGTAGACTGCGGGGGCCCTTGCTTCTTCATAAACAAACTCTTATCTTATCCCTGAGCGCTTTAAAGTCCTGTTATTTTTTTCTTTCAACAATCTTGACGCCAGACTGCAGCGAGAAACAGAACGTGAACTCCATGTGAGATCAGGATGGGCTCCCAATTCTGACCACGATGCTGCCTCTGAAATATACACCTTCTCTTTTGGGATCTTTGCATCCATTTTTGTTAAATGTAAGACTTTAAATTGAGTAACATGAACGTATTTCTGTCATTTGACGAACAACAGCTGAGCTAAACGATTGGACCCCTCGGTGTTGGATTGGATCACGCACAAGGAACAAAACATGTTGTCCAGCTGTGCGTGTTGAGCCTTTGCAGGCTTTTTACGAGGGAGCTATGATGAGGATGTTGTGGCTGAAACCTTACGCCTTCACAGGCCCACACGTTGACGTCAGCCTTTGCTCATCTGTAGTGGAATGTGGATTTCCTTCGGGTGTACTTTATTGGAATAGGAGAATAATGTCCGTGGAAATTAGCTAACGAGGGATATGAGTGACCGAGGTTAGAAGCCTTTTCTCATTTCATGGTTTTTATTTGAGTTCATCGACCCCGACCGCTGGCGGAGTTTCTCTGTGTGTCATGGTATTTTTAAGATGGTATATCTCAGGTCCTAGACAAAAGGCAGAAATTGACTTTATTAATCCCTGGACGTAAATTATTCTATCGCGGCCATCCGCGAGAAAGGAATAATGTTATAACTATAGAATTAATTAGTGTTAATTAACAAAACTGTAAAACTATTAAAGAGACATTTGTTTTTCTTTATTGGTTTGTGAATAGTGAACACTCCATTAAATTGTCATTGTGTATGCGTCTCATGTTAATCACAGGTCAGTCAGCAGGACAACACCTTTCAAACCTTAAATAAACAGAGCAGGGAGGGCTCACTCATCCCCCCCCCCACACCACCCACACAGAGTTGAAAGTGCATCTATAAAAAAGGCATAGGGTTAAAAGCACAGCGATAGCAGTTGCTCCTGCAGAGATATTTAAATCCTCCTCTGAGAGGCATTTCCGTACTCCTAGCAGAGCTATCCAAACATAAGTGTTCTGACGGCTCTTTTTATTGTAAGCCAATGGGCTGCTGCCTATGAGGTGTTGCTGCACCTGGGTTAAAGTGCGCTTAACAGTCGTCCACGACATAAGTCTTTTAATTGCATATGTTTGTCTACAATTACCTCATGGATTCACTTGTTTCCTTACACCCATAAATACAAAGCAATCCCGATGGGACACCCGTGTTGTTGTGTTGCTGTTAATACCCGTGGTATTTCAGACTGATTGTAGGTTTGAGACCTTGCCAGAGTTAATTACCCACTATTGTTTCCTCGGCTAGCCCTGCTGACATTCAGCCCAAGACGGGGCTTTTACAGCCGTAGAAAGTCATCTGAAACCCAGAAATGTCACACTTGAGCATACGCATAAAGTGTGTGTGTGTGTTGCATTATTTACAGACTCAAGCAGACTTCTATAAAAGGCACACAGACGTTACGAAAGGGAGGGGGGGGGGGGGGGGGGGGGGGGGGGGGGGGGGGGGGGGAAAGAGTAGGAAATGTCTGAGAAATGAGTGTGTGGAGGGGAGCTGGTAACGGGTAAAAAAACGAATTGATGGGAGGAGCTGAGGGTTGTGGTGAGAGAGAGAGAAAGGTGAAGGTGGAACGGCACAGCTATATTTAAAACATAAACCCACTGTGTGTGTATTTATAAGATAGATTAGCCCCCGTCTTTATACAACCTGAGCAGGAAGTGGTTGGGTTCCACATTGACACACACACACACACACACACACACACACACACACACACACACACACACACACACACACACACACACACACACACACACACACACACACACACACAGAGAGAGAGAGCTAGTACCCTTTCCCATCGAGCTGCAGCAGGAGACTGCCTCAGTGTTGTCTGGAGGGTGGATACGTTGGGTGTGAAGGGGGCCCCTTGTGGGCAGGCCTGGGCAGGTCTCTGCTCCCCTGGGGGTATCTACGCTGCACTACCGCAGCACAGATCTCCCTGGCTGCTCTCACGTACATATCGAAGCCAACGTCAACTCCTACAGCGCACTGTGGTTTCAGTTGGCCATGCCACCCTCTTTCTCTCACATGAGTGGTTTTAACCAAATGTACCCGTTGGTGTTCTTTAGTTGAGGCATATTGAGAACAGTGAACCCTAATGGATGTGTGTGGATAGGACATCCCCCTTCTCTCCCCTGTTATTACTTTGGTCAATGATGATGACACTTACGTAGACATTTAGGGAATTTAGCAGACACTTTTATCCGAAGTGAGATAGAATAAGTACATTTGTCAGAAGAGAAACGACAATATATCTGTAAATATATAGGCAATAAATCAGTAAGGATGTTTATAGAAACAAGTCCCAAAACACATAAAATTGCTATGTTAACCCATCCCCCGTATACAACAAAGATAGCTAGGCCAAGACACAATGCATCTATTTTTAGGTGTCAGATGATCAATTAAAATGACCAAAATCAAAGATTCCTTGGTAGTGTAATCACCCTGTTGCCTGGATCGGCAGAGTCCCCCCATAAAATGAGTGGCCAACAATGTTTTGTCCTTTTTTTTTTTTTTAAGCGGCAGCTAGTGAGTTGCGTGTGATAAAGGACTATTACGCACAACGTTACGGAGCTTGTGTTGATGGTAGATGTGAAACACACCCGTAGGCCCCATGGATTCAGTGACTTATGTCATGTCTAAAGACACAACCTTATTGACTCCAAATGCCAATGAATGTTTCCACTTTGACCATCATATTGCTCTGCATGACCATAGCAACACAGAGAACCCAGATCAATACAGACCCATGGGGTATCCACCAGACCTTCATTTCTCCTGTGTGTCTGTCCTCAGGATATTCGGGGGGCTTGTGTGGGACATCAAGAGGAAACTGCCGTTCTACTGGAGTGACCTGCGTGACGCCCTGAGCCTGCAGTGCCTGGCCTCCGTCCTCTTCCTCTACTGCGCCTGCATGTCTCCTGTCATCACCTTCGGGGGTCTACTAGGGGAGGCCACCAAAGGCAACATCGTGAGTGTACAGTTTCTGATCTGTGTGTGTGTGTGGGTGCCCAGAATAAACACCTGCCACCTGCCGATGGCAGATAGTTTTGGTAATTTCAGGTTAAAACGATTGCCTGGCCGATAGATGTTTACAGTTAAAAAGACAAATTGAACTGCATCAGCAGAGTTCAGAGCATATTTTTCTAGTAATTTCAATCCAATAGGTTTGAAAGCTGGTTTGAATGGGTACGCGCGATGTCCATTCCTTCACTGTCCTCATTGGTCCTCTCTCTCTCATTCCCCCTCCTCTCCCCTGTGTCTCTCTCCGTCCTGCAGAGTGCTATAGAGTCTCTGTTCGGGGCCTCCCTGACCGGGGTGGCCTACTCTCTGTTTGCCGGCCAGCCACTCACCATCCTGGGCAGCACAGGTCCCGTGTTGGTCTTTGAGAAGATCCTCTTCAAGTTCTGCACGTGAGTCCTCCGCCTCCAGTCTCCTCCTGTGCTACGAGGCCATCTAGTGGTAGATGTGTGGAAGGACAATTCAAGTCCTGCTGCTGCTACTCAGTGGTTGCCTCAAGCTGCCACACATTTAAATACGCATAATTAAGTCTCTGTAAATATATCCCTGAGAATTACGTATTTTTATAAAAATAATTTGCGTGTGTATGTAAGGTTTGTGTTTGTTTGCAAAAAGGCACATGTCATGTGCAAATAAATCTACAAAACGCCTTGGCAGAATGAAGGGCAACATTTTACCTTTTCAAAATGCGTCCTGTATGCATATTGATCAAGTGCTGATTCTCTGTGAATTTTTCTCTGGGAGCCTTAAGCTGTTGGGTCAATATTGATTGTTCATAATACACTCAAGCCCCGTTCCATCCATCTCTCTCCCTCCCTCTGCCCTCCAGGGACTACGGCCTGTCCTACCTCTCGCTGCGGACCAGCATCGGGCTGTGGACGGCCTTCCTCTGCCTGGTGCTGGTGGCCACGGACGCCAGCTCGCTGGTGTGCTACATCACCCGCTTCACGGAGGAGGCCTTTGCGGCGCTCATCTGCATCATCTTCATCTACGAGGCCCTGGAGAAGCTCTTCCACCTGGGGGAGCACTTCCCGGTCAACACGCACAACACCCTGGACAACCTCACCCTGTACTCGTGAGTCACGCACTGAGTCACCGCCAGCATTTTTTTGTTGGTAAATGCAAATGCCAAGTCCCAATCGCTGCTTTCTATTCCTATTTTTTTTGTTGCTGAAGGATTTTCAATTCCATAACAATTCACGTGTGCAAACAATATTTTCTCACCTTTTTGAAGATAAATCCTGCATAAATGGCAATTCAACACCGAAACTAACGTTTTATAGCAACAGCATTCTCATAACAAGCAACTTTTAATCATACGTATGGAAAGGCTCTATGTTCTCTTTTGCACTGCTAACCAGAAATACGACCAATATAAAGAATAGAAGGCAATTGGGAGCAAATTAGCAAAAGTGTTAACCTACCGCAAAGATGCAGGGAAATGATGGATTAAGATTGAAAGCTACATCGAAGATGAAATGAACGTATGCGTGATCCTCCCCATGGCTTCAGGTGTCAGTGCAGCCAACCAGTCAACGCTTCGGCCAGCACGGTGGAGATATGGAACCAGACGGGCTACACCCCAGACAATGTCCCCTGGGACAAGCTCAACGTCTCGGTGAGGCCAAGACACAAAAGTGACCCCCAAATTCTTCGTCTGTGTGCTGCTGACTATCCTCACCATAAACGCTTAGTGCTCAAACACCATTTCTTAGGGTCATCACTACTATAGCTTACTTTATCTTATCTGGGTTCCCGGATGCCCTGGAAGAGTCAGTTAATGTCTAATTTCTGATCAAGGAGAGTTAAGACTTGTTTCATTACAGAAAACATGCTACCAAAGAAAACTAATTTGTGTGAGATATTGATCTAAAGTTTGATTTATGAGACTAGTTCATGAAAAACTGATGGATTACACAAAAATGGGTTCACAGAGACTGGAAAAGATAGGTACACAGATGACTATAAACAAGTTAAGATGTTTGAATTTATTCCTTTCATCAACCTTTTATTTATACCGAGATAGTTCCTCTAAGACTTTTTTTTTTAATGAGGCTCTGGGTACACGCAAATGGCACGAAGGATAATTATGAAAAGCTAAAAACATAAAACATCAAGGAACAACCAAGTGATAAAATAAAAAACGTACACTAACTGCTTTAAGAGAGCGATATAATAATTCACAAATGGATACATCGCAGATTATTTTACAATTTCATTTGACCTCCATTGAGGTCAAGAGAAAATGTCCTCTCCTTGTAATCATATCTTTTAGAAACACATGATGTGTCAGGTTATAACCAAATAATTGCAGAGAGAAGGACTGCAAGGACACAATGGAGAAAGGTGGATGATGAGGACTATGGCCATTAAAAATAGAGGGTCATAAAGATCATAGGTGTTACAAAGAGGTCAAATGGCCCGAATACAGTTGTAGCGACCTTCAGGCTCTTCAATAGGTCTCGCAATGATCAACACAATAGGAAAACCTTAACTCATCTTCAGAGCAGGCGTTCTGGAAGTGCCAGTGAATCCAACATTTAATTTTTAAACATGTTAGTATGTCTCCTATGATCTAGCAATAGCGGTCCCTAAGCTACTTAAATATCAGCGTAAATCAGAAAAAACAAACCAGTGAACAAAAGGTAGTGAAAATACACTGCTTCAGGGCGTTAATATCCATGAATGAATAGTGTGTGAGGGTAACACGGTGTCCTCTTTATCCCAGATGTGTAACCTGCTCCACGGGGAGTTCACGGGCGAGGCCTGCGGTCACCACGGACCCTTCATCCCCGACGTGCTCTTCTGGTCCATCATCCTCTTCTTCACCACCTTCTTCCTCTCCTCCTTCCTCAAGCAGTTCAAGACGGAGAGATATTTCCCCACCATGGTAAGTTGTTGTTGATGAAGCGAATGCTGATTGGTTGTAAAGAGGTTGTTTTTAAAGATGAAGAAAAACCCTTGTTGTGGTTGCTGCATCATATTTCTAAACTACTCCACATGCTTTAGCTTGCTACGCTAAACAATGGCTACACATGTTATACAGCCAAGCTTGCACGCACCAGGCTAGCGAACATAAGGTCTTTGTAGAGGTATAACTCTGCTCACTATCTTTATGGTTTAAGTAAAGCTCTGGGGTTCACAAAAATCGTTGTGAAATGTGGCAATAAAATATTGACCTTCTTATTTCGTCGGTTGTGATTGTTTTATGTAGGTGCGCTCCACCATCAGCGACTTTGCTGTGTTCATCACCATCATGGTCATGGTGTTGGTGGACTATCTGATGGGCATCCCCTCTCCTAAACTCAACGTTCCTGACCGCTTTGAGGTAGGCATCGCAACACATAACGGATCAGCCTCGCTCAGGAGAGCTCATTAGTGTTTTCCAGCATGTCGGTACACTTTTAGTACAAACATTCCCTCACTTCGATCCAGATCTCCATGAATGTCTCCCATGATGTACCACAAAAAAATGCCCGCTCATATTCAACATGAAATAATAACGAGACTAGATATTAATTAATTGGAAATAAACCCGGTCCCCGTCAGCCAACCCCGGCCAGCGTTCTATAGCTGGGTCTTGGTGTTTGCTGGGGCCGTGTCCAGGCGCCTTTTCAAAAGGCCACACATTAACTAATTACCGTGATGGTCTGCTCCCCGGCAGCCCACCTCCAAGAACCGCGGCTGGCTGATGGACCCGCTGGGCGACAACCCGTGGTGGACGCTGCTGGTGGCCGTGCTGCCCGCCCTGCTCTGCACCATCCTCATCTTCATGGACCAGCAGATCACCGCCGTCATCATCAACCGCAAGGAGCACAAGCTCAAGGTGAGCACGCCTCCTCGGACCTCTGACCTCTGACCCCTGACCCTGCCGGGAACAGGAAGGGTGCTAGTGGGACAATACTGTGTTTTTATCTGATCTGATATACTTACGAAACCAAATCGATATAGGGTGTGTGACAGACGTTTTGCAGGTAGAAACAATGCACCCCATTGACTTGGGTCTTACTTTTGCCACAGCCCCCCCCCCCCCCAGTACCCAGCGGCCTACCAGTGTCTGGGATCTGTCAATATTTTGTATCCGTACCCAATAGACGTCCCACTCTGTTTATTTCAAGATGAGGCGGTTCAACCGAAGACTTGCTGTGTTTGTGATGGTTGATTGATATTTTTATGACAAGCAGGGACAACAAGAAATCAGAGTTGGTAGTACACTCCTGGCTTCATTTAACACACAGCCCCCGCACCGCAGCAGGGACTTTATTGTACCCTGACAAAATTATATGTAGCTGCCAAAGTTTGACAGCTTATGCAAAAATGCCAATTTTAATTGTAACACAATTATAACTTTTTTTTTTTTATTATACTTCATTAATTCAGGATGACACATTTTCAATGTTTATTTCCCTAAAATTACCAACCACAAAAAAAATATCATAACAGAAAATTGTCACACGTTTTCAAAATAGACTATGCCAATCATTTAGTCAATTCCTGTCCATCTTCTTCATCCATAACGAAAAACAAAACGGAGAAGTGCATACTCCAGAGGCTCCACCGCTCACCCCCCCCCTCCCCCTGTGCACCCCCCCCCCCTACAGAAGGGCTGCGGCTACCACCTGGACCTGACGATCGTGGCCATCATGCTGGGCGTGTGCTCCATCATGGGCCTGCCGTGGTTCGTGGCGGCCACCGTGCTCTCCATCTCCCACGTCAACAGCCTCAAGGTGGAGTCGGGCTGCTCCGCGCCCGGCGAGCAGCCCAAGTTCCTGGGCATCCGGGAGCAGCGCGTCACCGGCTTCATGATCTTCATGCTCATGGGCTGCTCGGTCTTCATGACCTCGGTGCTCAAGGTGAGGGCCGCGCCGTTCGTGTTGTCTAGTGGAGCTCTTAAGGGGAGCCCGCCTGGGTGGGTCTCATCTCTTGAAGGGGCTTTAGGGGAGATTCGGGAGTTGTAAAGTGAGAGTAAGCGGAAGGTTTTGGAACTGAACACCATAAAAATAAAGTCCCCTTCCTCTGCTCTCCTCTTCCCTCATTTCTCAGATCTTCTAATAGATGAATAGATGATGGCTGTGGTTTCTAACTAATTACAATTAATTAATCTAGGTTTTGTGTTGTGTTTATCAATGTGGCTTGTTCATCGTAGTTATGATCTCGAGGGCTTTGCAGGGCATTAACCCAACCTTTAATGGTCAGGTATACAGATGGTTGCGTCCAGCAATTGTTGCATGGTAAACATACGTTTGTAATTTATTGTAAACAAACAGGTTGAATAAATGCACTGCGTGATGAAAATAAAAACCAATGCATGTCCATGGCTCCATATGATAATACCTATTGTTTGATGGACTGGAGGTTCTGAGATGCTGGTGGTGTTTTTATAAACTGCATTGACTCTTGTGTGCTTTGTTTCTCCTCAGTTCATTCCCATGCCCGTGCTGTATGGAGTGTTCCTCTACATGGGCGTCTCTTCGCTGAAGGGCATCCAAGTAAGACCGCTCTCCGTTGCTCGACTAAAGATCACACAGCGATATCTCTTTGTTCCCTCTCTTCAAAACACTCATTGTGCATCGGCTGAAATCGATGAAAAGCTTCCCTTTTACAAAGCTTCCCCTTTGATCATTTGAAATTGTGGGACAATGTAACATAAAGGGTTTCCCCTCCGTGCATCGAAGCAGCCATGCCACTTGATTACGAGGGGGACTGCAATCAGCCAAGCAAAATATGTAAATGAAATGTAATGTAAATGAATAAATTATGTAACATTATATATATTAGAGAAATATCCAGTATAAGTACTGAGAAAATAGTGCTGTGTCATATAAAATAAAAAATGCTTGATGAAACTGAAGCTGGCTTTTCGAACAGCACCGTGCACTCGCACATCGGCACCACGCACCCACACACACCAACACTGTTCCCATGGAACAAGAGACATTTTACGAGCCGCTCCCTTCCTTTGTGTGGCCACAGTTCTTCGACCGCATCAAGCTGTTCGGCATGCCCGCCAAGCACCAGCCCGACCTGATCTACCTGCGCTACGTGCCCCTCTGGAAGGTGCACGTGTTCACCCTGGTGCAGCTCACCTGCCTGGTGCTGCTGTGGGTCATCAAGGCCTCGTCCGCCGCCGTGGTCTTCCCCATGATGGTAATGGACGCCCCAGTGTGGGGTGTAGTAGCACCTCTCTGACGCCGCTCACGCCCACCCCTTATGATTTAGGGGGCGGGGATCGGCATGGACCTCCCAGTAGGGCCGATATGTATTGTGATTCTGTTAATGTTTAGACTCTGAACATTGAAAAATGCTTGAATGTATGCACTGCTGAACACAACACTGTCCAGAAAAGCTTTTTTTTTTTTTTTTTTTTTTTTTTTTTTACATTTTAAAGTGAATATCACTACAAACTTGCTTCGTTTTTTCGGGTGATTTCTTTTCTTGACTTGGGTGCTGGCTTGTTCTGCCCCCAGGTGTTGGCGCTGGTCTTCATCCGGAAGCTTCTGGACTTCTTCTTCACCAAGAGAGAGTTGAGCTGGCTGGATGACCTGATACCCGAGAGCAAGAAGAAGAAGGAGGACGACAAGAAGAAGCGAGAGCGGCAGAAACGGGTAATGGCTCCACTATGACGATGTGCTTCTTCATTCACAATGTATTTTACTATTGTTTCTGGAGGAAAAAGCATTTGTGAGGAGGATGGGGAGATGGTTTGAGCTTTGTGTCAAGAGAAGGAAAGCATAATTTACAGCGAGACAGAATAAAGGTTTCCACTAATGTTATATATATTATTCATAGTACCATAGTAATCATAGTAAAACAATCAATAATAAAGTACTTCTTCTTTTAACAGACAGACAGACAGTGTCCTCTAGAAGAGAAAGTCAATAGCTCTCCACGTTCTATTGTAGACGGGTCCATTGTGAGCCAATGTTTTCCACATGAGGGACTGCACATCCCCCAGCGGCCCGTGATTGATTGGATGTATTGTTATTGTCTGACAGGAGGCTGAGGCCAGGCTGCAGGAAGATGTGGACGCGGGGTTGAAGATATGTTACGGAGACGCTAATCACCTCAGTGTTCCTGTGAAGACACTGTCGGGAAGGTGAGTGGCATCCCAAGCCTCTGATAGGCTGAAGACGATGGTGTAACAGCAACGCTATTGTACATTGTGGAGACCCTACATGGTGGAAGTGCACTGCACAGAAACAAATAGGCTAAATTGCATGCGCATTGAGTTGTTAAACATCTTGTTGTACCTGCATCTGTTGTACTTACATGTATTTTTTTTTAAGAATACTGTAATAGGGAATATTTTGAATTAACTTTCAAATCATTCAAATATTGAATCCAAGATCAGTTTAACACAGTGTCGTAAGCAAGCGGCAGCCATGACCGCCTCTTTGTGAAGCCGTGGCGGAAGTGACTAACGTGGGGGTTGGTTGCAAAGACCAGCCCTCATTCTAAGTCAAATGTGATTTCAGTCTTGTAATGCAAAGCAAATATGTTTTCTGCCTTCGGTTAGTATCTAAGTGGCTAGTTCATCTCTATCCTATCTATTGTCAGTGGGCCAAGTTGTTAAGGATGAATTATTCATGAGTTTTGGCAACATAGACTACGCCAAGGAGGACACCAATTCCTGCCCACAATAAGCCAAAATGGTATCGATTCGGCAAAACTGCGCCCGTAATGCAAAATCGACGGTTCCATAACGTTTATCTGTAAACCAAAGGCTGAGGTCCTGGACGGCACTTCCTTGTTAATTTTACAGTAGATTGTATGCAGTACCAAAACGGTGCACTCAAAGAATAACCAAACATTAGAAATGACACTACAGGGGCCGCACTCTCTCTGGGGAAAGACAAAATTCTGATTAAGTATTGGCCTAAATTGGTACCAGGTGATGAAACCACAATTCCTATAGCTCATGTCAATGCATGATGTCTGGTCACGGAGTGTGTCAGTGGTGGCTTGGACCAGCGGTCAGTTTTCTGTTGTGTTTGTCCTGAACAGATCGTACAGAATAGGACTAGTGACCCACACCACGGAAGAAGATGCTCCAGGGGTGGGTGTCTGATGCAAACCATCTGACCCACGTTACCCACTAGTTAAACAAACATAGTAAAGCTCTGTAACAGTTTGTCAGTGACGGTGTGCGCATGGCCACAACCCTCGACCATTTTGGTGGAAAAGCACCCCCACACACACACACACACGCACCCCACGGTGCTTTGTGTTGTGTTATGGCAGTTTGCTACTCGACGGGGAAAATGGTCGTTGATAAAAGTGTGTCACATTTTTATCGTGCCGGAGTAGAAATAAAAAACAAAGGGGTGTTTTTTACATTTGTATTCTCCTAATGAATCTTACCATGACTAACCAACAGTAGTTTCATGACTCATTCAAAGTGACAGCAGGGAACAGAGTGACACAGTGTTTGTGTGTTGTGGATTAGTGTCGGGTGACGTTGACAAAGACAACCAACCCTGTCCTGTCTGGAGTTTTCTCCCTTGACTGGTTAATCCACTGGTTTACGCGCACGTCTGAGTCTGCTTGTGTTAACCGTCCTGTACTAACCCCTCTCACCGATCTGCCGTTTGTTGTCCCTTCTGTGTGTTTGTGTTTTTTTGTGTGTGTGTGTGTGTGTGTCTTTGTGTGTGTGTGTGTCTTGCATTCGGGCATGTAGCTCTGATTGCGACCCCTCGGTTGTTAATATCTCTGATGAAATGGACAAAAGCGGTGCGTGGAAAGCGGTGAACGTGGGCGCATACTCAAGTACCCAACATGTGCATCGTAGCGACAGGTAGCTATGACAACCCTCACCGTTGCCGCCCTGATTGGCACAGTATTCAACTTGGGTTCCCATGATTGCAATTTAGCCAGCTGGTATTTGGAATCTGCATGAGTAAGAAACCGATGTCATTTGCTTTATTTCTAATCTTCTTTCAAATAATTAATCTGTCATTGTATTACTAATCAATTATAATCAACCACAGCAAACAAATCGATTTGGCTTTAACTGATGCAATAAAAAAAGCCTGGTGTCTTTTTTTATAGTCTTGCCCATGGCCTGCAACTCTTGTGTGTGTTACTGCATCACTCTATAAAAGGCATCCCAGAGAGTAGGAGAGTTCTTCAAATACAATGCCTGGAGTGACCTGCATCCACATTCCACTGTGTCTTGGTCTGTCTCCCTCTGGCACTCTCTCTTTCTCTCTGACTCACTCTCTCTCTCTTTCAGCCAGGAGAAGGTGGCGTGCGTTAGAGTGGAAGTCAACCCAGACGAACCTCGCTCGCCCGGGGAAACCTCGTCGTCCGAGACCTTCTTGTGACGAAGGGGAGCATGACACTCTCCCTCCACCCCCTCACCCCAATACTGCCACTCCTCAAACCTCTTCCCCCACCTCACCCCAATACTGCCACTCCTCAAACTTCTCTCTCCCCCCCCCCCCCCCCCCCACCCCTCCCTAGCCATGTGAGACCCTCCTCTCCACACACACATGCGCCCAGGTCAGGGCTTATCTTGTCAGGTGAGGGAAGAGTGGGGTGCTCTCACGTGCACGCCTGGTTGACTGTGTATGAAGGAAAGAGTGCACATTGACCGGGGAACACAAATGTACCTCTGCGGCTACTGCCTATGAATTTGCCCAAAGATTTGGAGTGTTTTAAATGCAAAGTAACACAAAAAAAACGGAGACATACAGATTGATATACATTGTAACACACACACACACGCGCGCGCACACACACACAGACACAGACACAGACACAGACAGACACACACACACACACACCAAAGGACGGTGGCCATTTTAAGTTCTTAGTAGATGTTTATTATTTGAATTTCAATTTTTAATCTCCGTTAGTATATAGCCGTCTCATTTAAACTGCACTGGTTTCGCTTCTGATCTAAAATTGTTCCCACCTGTCATGATGGTAATGATGTTGTTTTCATTTGTTTTCTGTGTTGAGTTGTATCTTGTATGTTCACACCAATAAGTCAATCGATAAACCAACTTCAAAACGTATTTTGAGTCAAAAGCATTTCAGGGTTCCGGCAGTGCCAACACTCTCCCGCAGCCTCTCTCTGTGTCGTTAGTAAGCCCTGTCCGGTGTCTGATGAGTCAGAGGAACAAGGTCCATTGATACCAGGACTCTTACCCTAGATATTTCCAGAGTATTCAAACTACTCCTTTATGTTGAAGGTCTTTTCTGACCTCAGTGTTGGTATTGCTGCTCGCTAGTTGGTCCAACGATGCATAACTTGTAACATATGAAAAACATTTCAGAGGCCATATCTCTTAATTGTACTGTACAGCAAGCACTTTAGATGCATATGCCAGTAGGTTTTAGTTTTGTCAACCGATAGTTTGTTGTGTACAAGTGTATCTGTCGAAAATGTACGCTGAGCTGTTGCTCCAATGTCTCTTATTTTGTCAGTATACTTTTTGCAGGACTGGAAACGCAATCATTTTCATGAATATAGTTCCTACAATGTTGAGGCGCAGGAGAGTATATTGAGAAGTAGGTCACCTGAACTGTGTTTTCCATGTTGATACTCTTTGTGTAATACATGTTGTAAAGATACCTTGGTAAAACCAGTATTACAACTGTAATTGAATGCACAAAAAAGACTTTCCACAGTAATCTTGAAAGATAAAAACCTTTGCTGTATGAGAGAAAGTAGTTCTCGTTTGGCTCAGCGCAGTCCTGTTTTAGCAATAAGTTTTCAATCCCATAAAATGTATGGATCATCATCCAACAGCCAGCAGTGGGTATTGATCTTGTGTCTATTTGTGTCTGTACTCTTCTTACCTGTATGGGCAAAACGCTTATGTGCCTTTTGTGAAAGCTTTTCATGTGCAAGTCTCGACATTTCAAGTGTTAAACAAACTCATTGGTACACGGTGGCCCACATACTGCCAAAGAACAGCCAGGGCCATTTTCCTTCATTGAACTGTACTGTGGCTTATATGTCAACGCTCACGCCAGGTGTTTGATGTAAACTAAGTCTGAGCCGGGGGCACACAGCGGCCCTGATTTGCTGCTGGTCTCGTCTCCTGTTTTAATAATATATCTGAAAAAAGAGAATACAGTGTACTATTGTGTCATAGCCGTTGTGGTTTTGTTCACAAACTAAATGCTTTCGAAATCAATTGTATAGGTACTGGTGTTTGAACTTTTGTGAATGTCAAAAAAACAATTGTACCCTTTTCTAAAATTAATAATGATCTTGCTGAAACAGAAAGCAGTCGCTGACGGTGTTCGCTAGAATTTAAGTGTTTCCATGTGAACGATATTCAACACCTACCCGACACACAAACACAGTTGGTAGATTCAACCATTGTTAAACAATCACCTGGCAGTGATTACCTTGATGGAAAAAGACTACAGATATATACAGAAATATATTTTCTCTCTCTAATGTTGGTTATTACAATTGACTGACACACACAAGGTCTCTACAGAATCTACATTTCAACCAACTTTCAAAACCTACTCCTCAAATGAACAAGTGGCTTAGAATCTTAGGCGCTTGACATTCAACAAAACAATAACTGTATGGAAATACCATTGACACACCAGATCAACGTGTACTTCTACTGTAATTATGACTATACAAACATTATTTTTTTGTAATAGAAGGCAATAAAAAAAAAAACTCTTTAAATATGTGGATTCTGTTTAATGATTGTGAACCTGGTTGAATAGAAGACTGCGCACAAGTTTAATCTTTGCCAAAGACTATAGTAAACAGTCGGACCTGATAAAATTGTTGAATTCAATATTACTTAGGTCGGCGACATTTTGTGATGTCGAGGGATTTCTAGTAATGGAAAATCCTAATGTCTCGGATTAGAAACGCTGTGGCAGATTTAAACGTCTCCCCAATGAAAAAATGTCATGATTTAATACAAAACAATGACAAACATTACTACCATTTTCGCGGCGGGCAATGTTAGGTGCCATCACGATGATCAAGTCAGGTGACTTCCGGTTCAGACTTTAACAGGAGCTCTGCCGACAACGACGTTCTAAAATATGAGCGACAGAACTTCAAAATAAACTTTACAGGCAAAAGGTGCTCACATAAGCCCACTGCCCGTCAGTCAAGGGTCTGATTTGCTACACTGTGTGCATGATTGTCAGGGAGAGTTAAAGACATGACCTTGTGTGTAGATGGCGTGTCACGACGTTGATGTCTGAAGGGCACTCTGCAATCCTGTCAACGCAATCAAATAAAGCCGTTGTAACGTGAGGGCCTCGATTAATTTATTGAGATGAGTGAAAGGGGTGACAGATGCAGTGATTATCAACCCAGTGAACATTTGGGTGATGCTTAACCTCAAATGGGTAATCATCTTAATTCAATTATTTAGGCCTCAAATGTTGTTACAGAAGATTACACCGCCATTGTGTCGAGGATATTCATTTTCAAAAATACCTTATCTTTCAGAACATTTGGTTGAACGTGTAGTCAACAAGCTATGCCGAGTAGCATTATATTGGAGTCATTACTTTCTTCTTACAATTATAATATATTAAATGCCACTGCATTCTATTAAGAATAAAATACAAAGGCCTACATTTCATAAAAGATAAGTACAGGGGAAAACTATTCATCAAAACTAAAGCACATCTTAATCCATCCCTGAAATCAGGGATGGTAGCATTTTATAACACAATTCTGTAATTGCATAGTCGAATAGTATAACTTGGGACTGTGCCTCTTTTGGACAGACTGTCTAGAGTCTGTTTACGATGTGGACAATGCTGATAATTATAATAAAACTACAAATATCGTATACCATACAAAGACAATATCTACATTTTGTGTGACAGAAAAATTCAATGGCCAAGAGACAATATGACAAAGGCGACGTTCCTGTTATTACATGAAATTAATATAACTACACAATCACTTTACCACACCAACAGGCAACTCGCACTCCTAGATGTAAAAAAAATAAAATAAGAGAATATTTTTTCCGACACTTGAATAGGTGTTGTAGCTTTACTGTAGCAGTCATGTGAATCATATGCGTTGAACTTCGTCTTGAGTTTCAGGGTGGTTTGAATAAGGGACTTGGCCACAGTTCAGTGGAAAATACTGGATGAGGTTCGCCTGTCCCATTTGGCTGTGTTGAGACGCCCTTGGTGAGGGGCCCGCCTGGGCCTCAGTTCACAGCATTCTGCGGGCCCTCGGGGATGAGCGACATGAAGAATGTTACGATGAACGACCAGGTGGTGGACAGGAAGTTGGCCTGGGGGGCAACATCCGTGTCCTCCGCTCCTTCTCCTTCTGCACCAGCTCCACCATCATTATCCTCATCACCGCCAACCCCAGTATTATCATCAGCGCCGACACCATTATCATCAGCACCAGCCCCATTATCTTCATCAGGGTCGTCGTCGTCGTCGTCCAGCGTGTCATCCATCGCTCCCTCCTAAACAGGGGGGACATGGTTGTCTGGGTTAGGATAGGCACCTCATAAAGGCCAAAAGCGAGGCGCAAGTTACATTTAAAATCAAAGTCAAATATTAAAGGTCCCCTTTTCTAACCACCGATGGTCATGTTGATAAGCCCTTACAAGCCACGTCCCAATCCACCATCTAGTGCCAGCACACAGAAAGATAGGGGACCATTTAAGCCAACAAACTAGTTTGCTTGTATTCCTGTAAATATTTACCTGGTATATACACATACATGAGGATGCATTCCCCTCCCTGGCAGATGCAAGCCCCAGTGTCTTAAAGAGTGTGGTGCTCTGCATGGCTCAAGGGGTTGTGTGGTAGAGGGGGGTTACCTGGGGGTCTGCGTTGTCCTCCGGCAGGGCCCCGTCCTCCCCTGCCTGGGCATCGTTCTCCAGGTTGAATGGGAACCAGCCGGCCTGGTGCCTGGACGGGGAGGAGCAACACATCAGTCGGCTTGAAGAAAGACACAGCGCAAGGAGTCCAATCAAGTATGTAATGTTAAACATAGATTTAATAACCAAATTAAAACGGGTTTGGGAGTTGTATATGCTTAGGATTAAAACAGGTTTGGGAGTTGTATATGCTTAGGATAATTTAAATATATATATATATATATTAGCCTGGTTTACCTGTCCATCCACCTACCTGCCTGCACTCTGCCCGCCATGTACTCACTGAGCATGACAGGAGTCTTGTACAAGGCTAGGCAGACCCATTGCTAAAGCTAGCCAGATAGTCTTTTTCAGTTGGATACCTTCAAAAACAAGAAATTGCCTAGCGGCCTACCTTTCAAGCATTGGAACAGTTGAGGAAGACTAAAGGTACCCAGGAAAACACAGCAAAGGGTGATCTGACACGCTGGAGCGGGGGCGGAGGGGAACAGACTCACAGGTTGAGGACCAGGATGGCGCCCATCACCAGGACGAAGCGGCTGAAGGAGGAGTAGAAGTACACGATGCTGATCAGGATGGCGGTGCGCGACATGGTGTACACCCAGTCCAGCCAGTCGCGGTTCTCCTCCTCCTCATTGTTGTTGGGGGCTTCAGCCGGACGCGCGGCCGCCTGGGCCCCCTCCACGTTGTTGTTGTTGACGTTGTTGCCGTGGCGATACTCCCGAGGGGGCTGGGAGGCGTCCATTGGCCACGCGGCGCCGGCAGGCTGGTTCCGCCAGTGCTGCTGCGCTGAAGCGCTCCACGCCTGACTGGGAGGGCAAAGAGGGAGTGGAGTTCAATTTAAAAGGTCATTGTTACAATATCAGGAATAGGGTTAGCTTTAGGGTGCTTATGGTTAGGGTCAGTACTGAGATCACACAGAGGGGGGCGCTGTTGAGGTACTCATTAGCGGTAAATAGCAACAGGTGAGGCTGCAGGGGAGTCTAAGGAAGTGAGGCTGCAGGGGAGTCTCTGGAAGTGAGGCTGCAGTTGAGGGTTTCTGGCGGTGGCTCTCTGCAGGTGAGACTCGAGTTGATAGGATTAATACAGAGGACGCACGGTTTTGTTGAAGACTACCATGAGAGAACTTTTGGGTTGCAGCACGACGGGATCCAAAGCACAGGCTGGTCACCTGGAGACGAGGTGGCGGTGCGGCGTGTCATGGAGAGAGCTGATCGCCTACGGTGGCTGTGGACCTACGGTGGCTGTGGACCTACGGTGAGTACCTCGCGGCAAACCCCCTAGATAGGCGAGGTTGTACTCGCCCAGGGAAGTTCAGGAACATACTTCAAGTTCGACGGGCCAGACAGACATGAGGTCACGGGCTGCCTGCCCAGATGAATAACGTTTGTGGTAGGTCTGGCTCGTCATGGATTAGGAAGATAAAAGCCCCCCCACTCAACAGGGTTCAAGACTGCCACCAAAAAGGTTGCATGTGCAACCATTTATTATGTGGATGTTATAGGGTTCTTCGGATAAAAAATATATTCTAATTGATTCAAACACATTTTATTGGAATAACAAAGCAAAACTGCAATATCGCAGAAGTGCTATTCGTAGCAAGTAAGTGGCTTCAGATCTACTCTTTGTCCGAGTCCGACTCGGTTACAGCAGAGCGTTGATGTAAAGCGGCTGGTTGCACACCACACGAGCGCCAAGTTGGGCAGCTTCGATTTTAGGTCTTGTTTTGTGTTCAATATATTGAGTGGTAAAGAACGATGAGCCAAGGTATTGAGCAGGGCTGGAATTTATAGTGTGGCTGTACGGCGGCGCCGGTGTGAGTGCTTTCATTGGATACACGACCCAATGAAGACACTGCTTTCAATGTGTGGGGGTACTTCAAATGATCATAAAACGAATAAGGTTTGTACATTTTGCAAAGTTTCAATGAAATGTCACCTCAGCACTAGCACTATTCAAGAGCATGCAAAGAAATGCACTGTTGAAGATGAGGGAGCAGAAAAGATAAGAAATATATCTTAACCGGATATGATCAGCCTGTTATCATTGGTATGCATTGCTTTTTTTTTTGTTGCTTTTATTATGGGAGGAAGAGTACTAACGGTACGTGAGGAAAGAGATGTCAAGGCGTGGGCGGTATAAAAAAAAAAGAGGACATCCTATGCAGTAGAAACATTTTACATTGTATTTAAAGTTACCGATCTTTGAAAATGAATGTACACAGGATGTCCGGTACGTGAGAAAGGAGTGGTGAAAAAAGGGGTGCGACCAACTCAAAATAGTTAGTGGCACAAGTGCCACCAGTATTATAAAATGTTAGTCTTGAGCCCTGCTCAGTGCTGACGAGTATGATTCTGATTTAAAGACAGAATGTACTTACTAGTGCATGTAGTACTGACGGAAGTATTGCTGCTGCCACCACATAAGGGTCATGGTGTTGTACGTGGGACTTTCGGTTGGGTTGGTTGGAGGAACTGGCTGTGGCGAATACTGGTTCCATGGTAGACTGCCAAACAGAGTTTAAGTTTAGACAAAGAAGCACAGAAACAAGCAATCCTTCAATCCCATAATGGATCATGAGTGACTCGTGGGCTTAGTGTTTTAAAGAAGGTTTACCCATGCATGAAGGCTGGATGCATGGGGTAGTAAGGGCCATGCGTTCGATGCTGGACCCCATCGCTGCTCTGCGATTGGCCGCTCTGAGACGTGGACGGGTTAGCAAAACTCTGTTGGGGAAAAAAAAGGGAGGGAGGGAGGGAGGGGGTGGGGTCGGGTTTCAGCCATGAGGTTTTTTTTACACAATACAATAATCGGGCACACCAAATGTGAACGGTTACAGAAAGTAAAGAGTATGGGGTGCTGTGGCGTTAGGCTGCAAAGATGAATCGATGGAACAGTTGGTTATCGATCGACAATAAATGGGTAGAATCTCATTTCGATAATAGATTTATCGTTTCATTGATGCATCAAGTATAAACAAATAATTGCTAATTATTTTGTAGTTAAATGGCAATATTTCGGTCCACGGATCATAATAAAATAAATTAGTTGAGTTTTTCTTGCATGTGATGATGCTTGCTGTCATGGCATTTGCTATTTATAACAGTGGATGGATTAAATGATCTCTAAATAATAATGGACCATGAAGATAGGCTTAAACGGCCCCCCAGCCCTGCTGTGGTGGTGCTAATGAGAAGGCTGATGATGATGATGAAATGAAGGGCAACCGGTGAGCAGTTAGTGGCAAGCGCACCGTGGGGCCGGCGGGGGGGCCCGGCGGGGCCTTATTACTGCTGCCGTGGGCCTTCGGGGAGGGCGGGGGGGTGCGGGACGCACACACCAGATGGAGCATGTGGTACTCGTCCTGCTGTGAGACACAGACCCCGCGTCGTTAGCAGAGGAGGGCCACGTATTGCATAACGCATGATGCAAACAAAGGGGGGGGGGGGGTGGAGGAGATTGATTGACACTCGATGATTGTGACATCAAATAACAAAGTTGTAATCACAGCACTTCTTCTAGTCTGGAAATCAAAGTGGAATGCCTGCAATTCCAATGCTTATACTTTTATTCCCCGTCAGCCATTTATTAAAAAAAAAGTTTTAATGTCTCAACTATCCTTTAGTTTTTCGAACACATAATATAATTTCAACACTAAGCAATAAAGTAGCTGTGAAAGAGTGGGAAAACATGAAACGTTCTATCCTTATAATTCTCCTTCTACAAGGAAACAGGGAAAATACAAGAGGTGCCATAGAGCCAGGACCTACCGTTCTCAGGACATCTTTCAAGGTAAGGTGATCCAAAAGGAGCTTCCCAGAATACACCAGCCTTTGGTCTTTTGAGCTCTAATAAAATATTGCAGAATGATACAATAAAAAAAAATGGAAAAATCAGCAATTCAGATTAAACTTGCACATTAATGTCTTCAAATGTCTATTACTAACTTAAGCAGGCGCTTATCGTAATTGTAGCCTTTCTAGAAAGAAGTTTGGCTTATATCATGGCTTTACTTCTGCGTATCCCTTGACAACATGCATTTCCTTTCCCCCATTGTTTTAGCTTTTATTTATTTGTAGTTTTTCCTGCATAAAGGAGTGTTGTGAATGGGGGATGGTTGGATTATGATGAACATGACTTTACATAGAGAGTTTTCGGAATGAAGTGGCCGGTCATAGAAATAAAAGGATGTTTGATCAAAAAAGCTTATGATGCAACATGTGAGCCTTGCTGGGACGGGTCGCAATTGCTTTAGATAAATACAATTTAGAGAAGAAACACGGCAGAGCGGCAGCCGTGCTACAAAAGGATGACTGGGACGCTTTACATATCAAGCACCTTTCTTTCCTATTCAGAAAAGCAGTCATAATGACAGTCCCAATTTGGTAACAAAAAAACAAATCAGGGTTCGCTGTAGAGAACGCTTAATGCTATCCTAAAGCACCTGGCTTTTCATAGGCCAGGGCACTGGAGGAAGCCAATCATTTCTTGGCTGCATCAATTAACTGATGCATTCCAAAATATTTGTTTAGGCTAACCTGCAAATTCTGGCCTAGCATTTAAATAAAATAAGAGTTTGATCATACTATGTATGATGGAAGGACATACTGTAATTCCTTAAAGCTTGTCTGTGCTTCCATGTCACCAATGTTTAATTATCGATTATTAACGATTGAAGGTTCGTAAAGGTAATGCAGTGGTTAAGGGACACTCCTACTTCCCCAGAAGAATATTAAAATCAACCATAGATAAATGACCACATTTCTTGAAATGTAAACGAGAATCTCTAAATATGTTGTAATACGCTAATCTGTAAAACATACAGATACAGTCCTTTCCACTTCTTAACAGAGCAACATAAAATGATGTACTATACTATACTCTGGCAATAATGGGTTAAAGGTCCTATGGTCTCATGTAAACAAAAAAATGATCGGACATTGAATACTCACAGGCTTACTGGGGTAAACATCAGTAAGGTGGGCTTTCAGCTTCTCCACTGTCCAGTTCTCGAAACAATTAATTCTCTGGTCGGTGTACTTCTGGTTCGGTGCCTTGATGACAAGAATCACCGGGATGTCTACAACACCTGGATCCATTTGGCAAAACCATTCGTCTTCAGATTAAATATGAATCTTAGGTGTCCATTACTGTTTCCCTCTTGTGCGAAGACGACCAAAAATAAATCCGTGTCCCACCGTCCCAGGCGGATCTATCCCAATGGAGCCCCCCAAAAATATGTCACCAGTGAGTGGAGACCGCGATGATAGGCCTGGTGGATAGAGGAACAAGACAACAACTAAATTACTAAATTATTAAGATAAGGCTGCGTCTAGGGTCACTTAAGGTATTCACATTTAGGTTCGCTAGACTACAACTATGCATGGAAGTGTGCATACAGAGAGATACCGTTGACCTGTAGAATATGCATTAATATGCAAACGTCTGCAACCAGAAAACGTGAGGCGTTTTAAGGAGCCATCCTCGCTTAAGCAAGACATAACACCTCTAGATCAGCAGGCATGAAGTAAGCATCCTACCCTGACAGCTTATAACTGCTACAGCAAAAGTTGTTAGCCAACTCGGCTAACCCGAGGTAAATCGATAACAAACAGTTACGGTCCATAACATGCACATCCGCTTACCTCAGCCAGAACAACAGGTTATATTTGGTGGAAAGGGGGCGGACGCGTTGTCAGACAGTATTTTGAAATTGACTCGTCGTCTTGTCCATGTTTGCCCGTCGTCTTGTAAGCTATAAGTAGAAAGAGATGGGGCAATCGAGTCCGGAAATGACGTCACGCAAGCGTCGAACAGCTGATCGTTCAGTACGTTCAGACAGGCTCCACGTTATCAACATCTTTTTTTGTATTTTTTCGATATACATTTTATATATTTGCTTAGAATTATTATTTGTAATGCTTTTTATTACATGAAGCTTATGATTACCGGTTGTTGGCCATTTAATTTTAGCCTGGCTTCGGCTTTTTACCTTGTTTTGTTTTTAACACTGCATATTTATGCAGTGTTTCAAACAAATCCTTTGCTGGAACGAGATCTCCATCTTCAGGAGTTTTATTTTAAGCAGTGGCTTTCAACGTTTTCCTTCGATGAAATTTAATTCATAGAATAACATCTAGCGGCTATCCCATTTGGTGGCAGTATGGTTTGTCAATTCAGAGCTGGGTACGCTTTCTTCTACGATGGCCTTTTTTATTTTATTTATTATAAGGCATCGTGCAGCCATATTTCTTTAATCAGTGGTGGACAATGCTTAAATATCTTCTGGCGTTAAAAATCCTTGAAAAAGTTTGGAAGGTCTCATAAAGGCTGTGATTCTAATATTATTATTTCAGTATCATTCAACTGAAATGTTTTCTATAAGCCTGCAGCCAAGTCTGTTCTTTTCCTTCTTTCAGGCCATTAAACACTTTGGTAGTTGTTGCAGCACATGATATATTGTATCTGACAAATGTATCTCTCTCTCTCTCTCTCTCTCTCTCTCTCTCTCTCTCTCTCTCTCTCTCTCTCTCTCTCTCTCTCTCTCTCTCTCTCTCTCTCTCTCTCTCTCTCTCTCTCTCTCTCTCTCTCTCTCTCTCTCTCTCTCTCTCTCTCTCTCTCTCTCTCTCTCTCTCTCCCCCCCCCCCCCCCTCTCTCGCTCCCCCCCTGGGGACTTTTGACAGAAAACGCTAGCTTTCAAACTGATATGGGTCTCCATGTCCCACCTCTAACCACACTGCATTAGCGTTAACCACATGTTTTTAATTTCCTTCTCCCACTGTGCGGATCTGTTATATTAGCTTCCTGCTATCTTCACACGTTAGTATTTCCGACGATGGCTGTGGCTTCATCGACTTCCTCCATTCTGGTTTGGCAGACAGAAATGATCTAAATGTCTATTCAGAAGGCCTGTGAAACGTTGCTATCTGATGACTAAGGCTTGTTTTGCAAGAGAGGCATTTTCTAGTTTGTTTCTGTGTTCGTTTTTTCATTTTCTTAATGATCAGGATATATGGCCATAATTCAAACATCGGTTTTTACAACTTATCTGGTTCCAGCCGTCCTACTATGTTAAAGCAGAACTTCTGGGGGGTGAATATTTGTCAATTACATGCTTACATTTTCATGCCTCACCTCAAGCAATATGATCGGTCGAAAAAAATATGAGGTGAAAGAAAGGGAAATGCCCCGTTCACCCATCTTTAAGCTCATCTGCCATCAGACTTCAAACGTTCATCTTAAGTCTTATTCGCGAGATTAGTCAACGAACTAGTCTCAAGAGTCGTTGATGGCTGTGGTTTCATCACAGTCAGATCTGCTTGTTTGTATTTGCGTGCAACGTAGATAAGGAGGCGAGATGACAAGGAAATCCCTTGAACATGTCGATGCACTGAAGTGCCGAAGTCTGTGACTGTTGCTGAAGTCATGGCAGCCCCGCATGTTAGTACCAACATGTGTCTGAAGTGAGGGTCGATGTGCAGACAAAGAACATTGCTCAGAGCAGAACTGTTAGGCAAACTGAAGAGAGATGCATAGGTTGGCTGATACTAATGAGGTATTGTCATCAGGGGCGCCGAAAAGGGGGGGTAAAGGAGACGGATTCTAGGGGCCCATGATGGAGGGGGGCCCAGAGAGGCCCCTAATGATGATGAAGTTATAATACAGAAGGCCCTGTAAAGATTTTTTTCATGGGGCCCAAAATCCCTAGCGGCGCCCCTGATTGTCATTAGTACCACACACACACACACACACACACACACACACACACACACACACACACACACACACACACACACACACACACACACACACACACACACACACACACACACACACACACACACACACACACACACACACACAGAGAGAGAGATGGTTTGTCCTCAGTGGTCTATCAGTGTTCCGTTTGACTTAGGCCTACAGTGGTAATGGGGCACTTAATGAAAGGAAGGAAAAAATATCTGAAAACAGAATTTACCTAGGCTATCACACATCATGCATTGGTGTTGATGGCTGCTCTTCACAGAACTCCTGAGTGTGAACGTCACGGCACGGAACTGCATCCAGACACGGCGAGAAACTCACCGGCATCATGTGGTGAAGGAAGTAGCTTATTTAGCTCCAGTTCACAGCTTGCACACAAAAGGGGTTGAAATTTGACAATTTGCCTTTATAAGGCATGAGGACTGGGAGACAAAGTCAACATACTGTTGCTCACAACATTTCCCTGTCTCTATTTTTCAGAACAGCAAAACCGCCTTTCAGGGCTAATTGGTTATTTTGACTGGAAGCAACCATCATCTTCTGGGTATTTGTGTAAAAGCATCAAATTGCCTCGGAGCAAGGTTGTATGTTTAGATGTATCAGGCCTGGAGGACAAATAGACAAGCTAGTGTCTATTTGTTAGTGTGCCCTAAGCTAGGGCACACTAACAGAAGTGGGACATAAATAAAAGGGGGCCCAATAAACAGTGATTGATGTCAGAGTAAAGACCTTTTTAAGCTTTCCTTTTGCTACGTGGAAACTCTGGACTTTGTTGATGTTCATTTGCTATTTTCGTCTTTGAATGATGGAGACAAAGGTCTCGGCGGCTTGGCTTTCTGTATTTGTTTTTCTGGGTTCTGGGTGTACAACCGCGGAAAATGTGAGTCAAAGACGTCTCAAATAAGCTGTGTCTCTGATAGTTCAATTATTTTCTTTGACGTGGCATCAAATAATGTACATTTGGATGAGAAAATATCTCATTAAGACATATTATTTTGAAACATATTTATCTATTTTTGGCCTTTTTTTAATGATGTGAACGCATAAATAATAGTCACAAATTTATCATCATCACACACGCAATCAACATCTTGGATATAATCCAATTCAGAATACATTTGATGTGTGAGGCATCAGTGTGGCTGAATAAATTAAAGTTAGGGAGTATATACAGTATATATGTATAATAAAGGATATATGACCCTCTCCTTTATTTCAGACCTCAAACTAGACATTTTAAAGGTACACATCATTTTTAATCCAGAGTCAAGGTTGTCAAGGATTTGTCCTTGCAACAACCTGAAGTAGCATGTAGCATGCACTAGGTGGCAGCATGCATTCAGAAAAGCTCATTCCTAACAAGAAGAAGTAGCCTATTCAACATAAATAAGGAGGATTTAAATGTAAATGATTGAATAAGAATGAAACATTGTCATATATGTGATTGCTGCACGCATAATGTCTTCTTTAACGTGAATATAAAAAGTGTGTTCATTTGTTCTTAAAAGCTACATTTTTACAACCACAAAATGTAACTTAACTTGCATGCAAGAGTTAAAGTGGTCAATTTGTTCATTGTAGTCTGTATGTTGCATTGTATCATACATGCATTGAGTCTGGCATGCATGGATTATTATAACATCATGTGTAGATTGATTAACTGAAGTATTCCTGCAACAAATTGATCCGTGCCCTATTCAACTCCTTTAAAAACAACGATGCAACAATGCACCCACATGAATAGGACAACTTTCCTGTCTTTTATTCAAAAGGTCAGGTGAGGCAGACAGACACCGCAGTGTTACCCCTTAGACTTTCTGGCAGTGGTGCTGAGGTGTGTGTGTGTGTGAGGTGCAATGTGTTTATGTGCAAGTTCAGTTTTTGTAAGCATTTATGTTCACACAAGACGGTATTCAGTCTGCAATTTGTAGCCATTTATAACACTGTTGCTTCTGTCCTACTCATTCGAATATCTAGGCTACTGTCTATCATTACATCCCTTGCGTTACCTTTTCTCTTTGTGCTTCCTACCTTTAGTGCACAGTGCCATACAAGAGCAAATTCCCCCTAAAATATTGTCATACACTTTTCGTTTTTTGTTATGTCTGATGAAGTGGCACCAGTGATCCAGCGGCAGTGCTGCGCCACTGCTGGATGCATGGAGGGGAAACACTGCGTCCCCATGGTAACAAGCTTCCTGTCCGCCTGAGCTCCATAAACTGATTTCCTTCGAGACGGAGGGAGGAGAGAGTGAGAGAGATGGATGATGACGTCACAAAAGTTTTGCAGGTTTTCTGCTAAAACCGATTTTTCATTCACAAAAAAGAAACTACGAAGGGAGAAACTTTTCACAACAGCTCTGCAAGGCTGAATTCCTGGGCTCTCAGTCTCTCAAAGGAGACATTCAGTTTATTTGCAATAATCTATTCTACTAAAGGGGAATACCTTCAGGTGTTCCGAGCACAATGTTTCACCTGTAACCGCATCAAGTGTCCGGGAGTGACTCACCTCCTGTATCCCGATGACGCAAGTGGATCGCAAGTGTGATGCGCCCCACCGTTGAGCATCATCGCTCGGCATGAGCCCTCACCCTGGAGATCTTTTCTGTACTAGTGTGGTGTGCACACAGTCTGGGTTTGCGAAGTGAAAAGGGAGCTGCGGGACAATAAGGCGTGACTCAACCCTTTCTATCTTCCAATGACATTGCTCTCCCCCCTCCCCTCTGGCCAGGAACCTCATTCATGCCGAGGATGTTACAATATAAACACAAGGTCAACTCCTTTTGCGTTCTTTTCTCAAAGGCATCCGGTTGGCTGTGGAACGAGTGAAGCAGTGGTCGTAGAGTGCAAGGGGTATGTTAATAAACCAAAGAGCTTTAGATAACCACATGTAGCCTCATCGTCACCAGGAGATCGTGCCGTGGTCTTTGGGGCCGCTCAGGCTCTGCGGCCCTGTGTCCCATGTTCCACAGTGCCGTGAATGGCTCACCGAACTCATCGGATGTATGTGTAGTTGTGTGTGTGTGTGTGTGTGTGTGTGTGTGTGTGTGTGTGTGTGTGTGTGTGTGTGTGTGTGTGTGTGTCACCAGCTGCTGCGTGTGGCAAGGTCATGAATAAAAGGTTGTTTTTGGAAGGCTCCAATTGGTGCAGCAAAAAGACCCCAAATAGCCCTCCCATGACACTGACGGGGTGTTCGTCCTACATCAAGGGGCGTCCTTGTGTGGCGGAAGAATGTGTGCAGTGTCATAATCGGCTTTAAGAAAAGACCAGAGTGGCTGGTAACCGAGCTCCCAGCCTTAGGGATAATTGTCATGCAGAGACAAATTTGAGCCTTGTCTTTAAATGCAGAGCACGGCTGCGATGGTGGGGCTACTCGGTAGCCCATTCCGAAACAGATGGTGCTAATGAACGTACATTTGTGGTGTTAATGTCACGACAATAGCGTCTATTTGGGGGTGCAACGTAGTAACTCTAGATATAGCCGAAGGGAGGTAAAATGAAACAGCTGCATCCGACTTTCAGTGTAACCTTGGTCTGGCTTCCGTCACAAGTCTGGCTTCCGTCGCACGATATCGAGGGAATATTCAATCAGAACTCCGTCACCTTGTGGCTCGGCAATGGTCACGCTCAGGGATATTGCTCCATGTAACATTTTGTCCTTTTTACCAAACGCAGCTAGATTGAGGCAACCGTGATGAGTCAATGCTACATTTAGATGTACCAATATTCATGGGGCACCATAACCTTGTTAGGTTCCTCCACCAAAATGGATCTCAGGGTGAGAATGTCCGGATAAGGGACGAAAATATCCAGATGCATGACCTGCTATTGCGAAGAACATGTTCCTTGCAAATTTGTTTCCCCCTCCACCCCAGCCCCCCTCCCCAATTCCGTCAGACAATACATTCATTGCCTCGGGAACAGTCCAGGAGATTTGCCTTGAACTGTTTGCTTTTACAAAGTGTTCATATAATTCAGATCTTTATTTTATTATTTTCCACTATGTATCATTAATGTATCTATTAGTTGCACACTTCTTTTTCACTTTCGGTACTTCATAAAGATTTTCTGTGATCAACCAACTCCTACTCCACTTTAAACTTACAAAATAATAAGGAAATAATGCTTCAGATTCCCATAGCTATTCTCTGTTTTTATGAACTTGTTTGTGCAGATTGGTTGTACTTCCTCCAATATTCATTGTTTTTCTTTGATTCTTCTCCGCCTCACTTCTGATTGTTATTGGATAAAAGGCTATTTTTCTAGCTTTATTAGAGTGTATTGTTTGTAATATAGTTGGTTGTCATCTAGCAGTCTAGGTCCCACCAAGTTTCCCCACAAAACATGCACATCCTACTGCAAAAAAGTCTGTTATGCACTGATTTGTTGCTTTCGAGGAATATTGACTTAAACCTGTGCAAGACACATACATTTGCAGGTCTTTCACCTGCAAATGAGCATGAGTTGAATAGCATTATAATCATTACTGCCCTCTCTGAGGGAAAGAGAGAGAGCTTCAGGCCAAGGGATGATGGTGATGTTCATGTTTTTCACAGCTGGTGGTCGAACTCTCCTTTGCATTGCTCCTGCTTAGTCCTTTGTTTCCAGGGCGCCGAATGAGGGGCACTGCGGGAATTATAGGCTTCAGGTGAGATCACCCAATGAATGAAATCTGAGTTTCCATTAAAGAAAATTCTCCAAAGGCCATGAAGAAGCTTGAGTCCAACCTTTTTTTCTCTGCTTGCCCACTGACGGCTTTTGTAATGTATGCAATCCGCCATGCTGCGAAAGTCAAGTTGAGAACAGCACTTTTGCTGAAGTGGTGCTGCACACAGTCGCACAGGGAAGGAAGGCCCCAGGAGGCGGAGGAGAGCGTTTCCATAGCTACAGGGTCATCAGAATGCAGTGACACACAACCTTACAGCACCGGAGGTGGACTGGGAGTGCAGGCATGTGTTTCAGATGGAAGTCGCTGCAGTGCATCCATTACCGAAAAGAAGTGCCTCCATGCCGTCGACAATCCCATAAAGAGGAGGATATTGCATGCTCTGTCTCGCAGCATTTCTTAATTGTCTATTAGATGAGATGAAAGCCAATGAATGCGTATGAAAGATGAATCACACGTCGGTAACAGTGACTCCAGCTGCTCAGCAGGGAAGTTATCGCTGATAAAATGTAGGGCTTTTGAAAAAGATGTAACAGATGCTTGTCACTGATTGTCTGCTTTTTGAAAATCAAAACATGATAGCATGCATTCTGTGCATTCGGTTGAATTTCCTCTCTGCAACATATGCCGCCCGAAATATCTGACATTCCTCCATCTTCCTCCAGTTTGCAAAGTTTTTTTTTGATACATTTAACCAGGCTAAATAGTAGAGAGGATGGAGTCAGCCATCGCCTATCAAGGTGAGTTGAGAAAGGAAGGGAACGTATTGGATTCAACATTGTCCATTGGAAAGAGCCTGCGGTTTGATTTCTCTCTTTGACTTTCTCCCTGTTCTGGGTCTCTCTCTTTATATTTCTTCCATGATCTCTTGATCAGAGAGAGAGATAGAGAGGGGGGGAGAGAGAGAGGAGGCGGGGGGAGAGAGAGAGAGAGGAGAGGGATAGAGAGAGGGAGAGAGAGAGGGAGAGGGAGAGAGGAGGAGGAGAGAGAGAGGAGAGAGAGAGAGGAGGGAGAGGGGGGAGAGAGAGGGAGGGGGGAGAGAGAGAGAGAGAGAGAGAGAGAGAGAGGGGGGGGGAGAGAGAGAGAGAGAGAGAGAGAGAGAGAGAGAGGGGGGAGAGAGAGGGGGAGAGAGAGAGAGGGAGGGAGAGAGGGAGGGAGAGAGAGGGGGAGAGAGGGAGAGAGGGAGAGGGAGAGAGAGAGAGAGACGGCCTGCACCAAGGCCGGGCCATTCAATTTGCTCTCTCCCTCTCTCCCCCGCCCTCCGCGCTCCCCTTAAGGGCAGCCGACTTCCGTCTGCACGGTGAGCATTAATAGTGCGATTGGTATTCCACACTCTGCAGTGAGGCGGATGCTCGGCTAACATGCCTTGACGGAGGTCGCACCGCGGAGACCCCGACTTCTCACCCTAACCGGCCTAACCAGAAATTAAGCAGCAGCCGAGCCCATTTCCTCTTTTTGGCTGCTGGCTAATCACCACACCTGTGCACTTTGGAGACGAGCCTTGGTGTGAGGATGTGACACGGTCACTGCAATGCATCTTCAGTGGAAGTGGCTGGCCGACGGCAACGGAAATGCTTCATAAGGCGATGAAGGGAAAGGTCCCGCTTATTATGATGTGACCTGAGAGCGGTGGACACGTGTTAGAGTAGAGAGACGTGCCACACACTCACGCGCAAGGAGGAAGGGGAGCAGCGCTTTAATGCAGAGCTGCTAATTTGCATCCGTAGTCCCTAATAAAATAAACATAAAATGTACACACAGAAGAGACAGCAAATAAATAGATAAAATACAAATAGAAGAGACAGCAAACAAATAGATCAAATACAAAGTAGAGGAGACAACACACAACAGCAACAATACATTACACAATCATAAAGAAACCAGATGCAGACAGGATATAACAATGCATTAAAAAGTAATGTTCAGTTAGCGTCCAGTCCAGCTAGTGGTCACACTTTACGCAATTTGAATCATAAATTCTTCAGCAAGGCAGTGAATGTACAGAAAAAGAAAGTTTTTGGTTTGTATTTCTGTAATGTACCGCCATATTGTATGACTCAAAACAGAAAGACAAAGACACGCTCCCCTGCACAAAACGAAGGTCTGGTGTAAACGCTCTGTATTGATAACGTTCCTTCTAATTACAAGGACTAGGAACAATGTTGCGGTTCTATTTACTTGCAAGCCCATCAACTTGTCATTGAAAGAATTAAACACCCGTCAGTCGGGGTTGTGTACATGTTATGTATAACAGCCACTGGTTGATATGTCGATTTTAAAGGCAGTGTAAACAATGTGAACTCTAAATAAGTGTTTTCCCCTTATAGTTGGGTAATGCAGTGTTTTCTATCTCAATTCTTAGAGCATGGTATTACACGACCAAGATTAGGTAGCTGCTAGGGCCAGACATTATAAAGAAAATGATGCATTTTACATTGATATGTATGCATCGTAGTTTGAACAAAAGTGTGTGAAGTGACAAGTGCAGTGAAGCGTACACACTGTGGAGTGAAGCATAACACACTGTGCAGTGAAGCATAGACAATGTGTAGCGAAGCTGGCTTCTGCATTCATCTTAGCAAGACACATTTCCCAATGCAAATATGAATAGTGCTACTAACCATCGTCTACTATAGCACAATGGCTTTCAATCAAAAATCACTGAGCAAACATGTGATATTTGCAGGTCAAGGCCATATCACTGATCATGGAGATTTAGAAACTCCATTCATTCTACATGTAATATGTTAAGCAGCATTACTGAATAGTACAATCAAGTACATCAATGGCATTACTACGGCAACGTGAGCAGTGACCCCCCCCCCTCCTCTCCTCCACCCCTCCTATGGGGTCTGGCTAGCCGTTACCCTGACAACATGTCTCACAGCATAGTGTTCCTGCGGCGTGTTGATGAAGCGAGGAGCTCTCTGCGTCTAAACGCAGGCCAACTCTGCTAATACAATAGAAGGCAATTAACAGTGAGCTCTCATGTGACAATCATTATTCTGAATGTGAAGGACGGATACAACGTTCTGTATATGTGTGTGTGTTATGTCTGTGTTCTTGTTTGTTTTGTGTGTGTGAGTTCGTATTTGTGTTTTTGTGTGTTCCAATGTCTGTGTGTGTGTGTGTCACCACATGCCTGCAGGACTGTTTGTGTGTGGTGTGTGTGTGTGTGTGGTGTGTGTGTGTGTGTGTTGTGTGTGTGTGTGTGTGTGTGTGTGTGTGTGTGGGTGGTGTGTGTGTGTGTGTGTGTGTGTCTGTTTGTGTGTGTCTGTGTGCACATTTGCGTAACGTGAACATGCCTGCAGATAGTCTTTGGTATGAGTGTTTATAAGGCTCCTGCAGTCTGTAGGGGTTGGCAGCGTTCGAAGAAACCAGATAAGTTCTATGCTGCACAATGAATGGAGCAGGGGATCTGTGCAGGCTGTGTTTTCTTTGACCTGCCAGTGCAGAGCGTCGAGGTTCTGTATCGCTCTCAAGTGTTTCTCGTCCACCAGGGCTACCAGACATTTAATAGTTTTATTCACCGTGCTGATCTCAAAGTCCATAGTTTGTGTCTGATTGACCCCTGACCCTTTTTCAGCTTTCACCCCACGCCCAACGCACCCCTTGCTGAATGCTGATCAACTGATAACACTGAACAGTGAATGTTGGGGGGGGGGGTAATAGTCGACAACAACAACAACAGCAAAAGCAGGAATCGCTAGTTTGTGTTCACAACTGCAGAGCTGTGCGGGCTGCAGTCCAAAGATTTCATTTCGCAGGTACAGAGAAGGGATGACTCAGGCAGCCGCTCAATGGGAAGCTGAAAACCAAAGGGGCTTCTATGGTGACCACTGATCACAGGTCTGATCAGAGACGCAGGGGAGGGGTGGGAGCGGGAACTTCCGGTGGTCTTTCATGGTGACATAAGGACGGGGAGCAATGCAGACAAGAAGCGGATATGTAAACGTGATGCAGTCATGACGCGGGTGGGGAATTGATTCAGTGATTCATATCACCTCTCCTTTAGTCTCCTTTTGAATGGTTAAAGCGGCAATCTGGAAGATCGTCAACGATTTTATTGAAATAATGGTCAGTTCAGGGACTATTGAGGCGAATGAGGCAACGCAATGATGATTGAGACTATGGCCCATTGATGAAAGCCCTTGCATTTACAGTATGATTAACTTGGTGGCGACATTAATGACCAACTGATCCAAGTCACAATTGGCGCACATTAAGCAACGCGTTTTCCATCGCCCAGCAGTGCTGGTTCCGCCAGAGAGGGAGTGGCTGAGCCACTGCAACAGTCTCTCTCTTCAACCCGTGTGTGTAGCGGCATACAGTTTTTATGTCTGCAATAGGTGCCGCCAAAGAGAATGAAACGGATATCTTTGAGATTTCCACTTAAAGTTCAAGATGTTTGGCCATGAGTATAAAATTCATATATTGTCATATCGGGCCATTGTTTGTTTGTATGAAAATAATGATATGGATTTTTCATATCGCCCAGGCCCATGTTTAAACTACACTAGATCCTTTACTTGCTTCTGTCTCCAGCATTCTTTTCGACTTCCCTTTCATATACCAGGTGACTCACGCCAAAAGAAATACATATTAAGACTCTACTACCCATTATCTCTCTCTCTCTCGCATCTCTCTTTCTAATCAAAAAAGTTCTCCAAATATTGAGTGGGATGAGTCAGAATCAGTCTGCAGAACTTGAATGTTTGTCTTCAGTGGGGAGTGTGACAAAGAGGGGGGGAGGGTGGGGGAGCCTTGTCAGTTCGACCATATTAAAACAACAACAATAACGTAATTAGTGTTAATTGTTCCGTTCAGTGGGAGGGGGGAGCAGAGCAGAGGGATGCTTTGCCGGCTTCTTATTGGCTCCCACTGTTGGGTGTGCGTATGGCTTCAGCCTAACCTGGGACCGCGGTTGAGTCAGAACTCGATTAAAGCCGTTAAAGATGATCATTGTGACACACGGTACATTCAACCCCTGGGAGGAACACGGAGTGTCGCGGATCATTTAAGACCGCAATCGTCACCACAGTAAAACGACTGCATCACACCCTCTGCTAATGTTCTCCTCTGGCTCCTGCAGGCAGGAGGGGAAGACTTTTGTTGTAGTGAATAATCAGGGTTCCTCGTGAGACGCCGGTTGCTGTAGTGTGCGAGGCAGGCCTTTGCCTCTCCAAACAGGATGTTTTTGGTGGTTTGTGGTTTGTTTTGTCAGTTGACATTATGCAATGAATGATTATGCAATGATCAAGCAACAATTTCTTGCATCTAATAATATCATCAGCTGTTTTGTTTTAAGAGCACAGATGATGGAGAGGGACTGGTGTGGTGCTGTGAAGCATCTCAGTCCTAACACAAATGGCTTGCAATAGATGCACAGCAGGCTGAAACAAAACCTTTGTTGGCATTGATTTGGTGATCGGCAAATTCTGAAAATATTAAGAAAAAGAGGAGAGAATAAGCAAGAATGTCTTAGTACACAACAAAAAGAGAAGAGAAAGAGAAGGCAAGGCAATGCCACTTTATTTGTATAGCACTTTTCATACACAAGGCAGACTCAAAGTGCTTTTCAAAAAGAGAAGAGAGAAGAAGGAGAGTGTCTTAGGACATAGCAAAAAGAGTAGAGAAGGAGTAGGAGAATGTCTAAAAACTCAGCAGAAGGACTGCGAGTGGCTTCTTCTTTTCCCTTAGCATAGGGATGAGCGTTTTCATGCATCGTTTTCAGTGATTTTGATCAAAGGTGCAGTCAAACATGTTACATAATGCAGGTGCTAGTAAGCGGTCAATGGTATTAATCAGCAATCGCTGCTGGATTGAATTTCATCCCATGGGATAATTTCATCCCATGAGAGTGAATGAATCGTACACACAACACATCTCCTGATTGCCTGCTCTTTGTGATGCTGTTCTCTTCTCTCCATCCATGCTTATGCTAGTTGTATTGTGTTCCTCCATCACACACAGCTGCATCTCTCTCTCTCTCTTTCTGTCTCTGTCTCTCTGTCTCTGTCTCTGTCTCTGTCTCTCTCTCGTCTCTGTCTCCGTCTCCGTCTCCGTCTCGTCTCTGTCTTTCTCTCTCTCCCTCTCTGTCTCTGTCTCTGTCTCTGTCTGTCTCTGTCTCTGTCTCTGTCTCTCTGTCTGTCTGTCTCTCTCTCTTATCCTCTTCACCAGTCCAGCCTGTTTCCTCCTTGATGGTCACTGACGTGTGATTTAGCCCACTGTTAAAAGTGCTGTCATTCAATTGCCAACAAGTTTGAATAAAAGCAATCATCCCCTCTCGCTGTCATTTCTTTTGCATGTTTATGTGTGTGAGTGTGGGTGCGCATAGCTTATCTGGATCTGAGAAATGGAATGAAAAGGGTCTGAGATGCATCAGGGCTATTTATTTATTTATATATTTCACATTTGCTGACGTCAATGAGATGAAAACCACTGGAAATTAACACCTTTAGTAATCACTAAAGTACCGGCTCACCCCCACCACTGAGACGTCGGGCTGAACAGCCCGACGCCTAGGAAAATTACATATTTTCTTCAATTGTAATTCAGTGAAGGCTTTCATGGCCACAGGAAGTGCCTTGGTAGGTTTAGAGAATCCTCTTTCTCCTTGCAGACCTCAACCTCAGCCAACCCTCCATTCATGACTGCAGCAGGATGCGAACGTATTCTTCCATCACATCACAAACCCCCGAGAGCCTGACAGTGTTGTAGGAACCTTGCATGATTGCAGGGCCAGGTGCCGGCTGTCATGGTGCACGCCTCTTGCAGTTGTGTGCAAATCTATAGATGCGTTTACTTGGCTGCAGCACGTGATGAAATCCACCCCTCTAATGTGTGGAATGCATGTAACTTAATTACTAGATGCGATACCAGGTACTAGGATTAACGCAGGACACTAACTAGATGGAGAAGAGAACCTTTTATCCCCGTCGCAGGTAGAGCGGAAACACTGCAGTAATCGAATAAAGATGGTGATTTGTTTTCGCTCTCTCCCTCTCTCCCTCTCCTTCCCGCCCTCCCTCCCTCCCTCCCTCCCTATCTCCCTCTCTCCCTGCAAATGAGACAAGCTCGGAAGAAGCTTCCGGTTTTAATTTACTCTCCTCTGAAGACTTCTCTCATCGGCTCCCCTAGAGGGAGCAGACACTCCTCTGAATGGTGACTTGCAGCTTTTGCCACGCACACACAAATACACTGGTCTAGCACACAAGCATTTCTCGCTTCACTTGAGACATGCACGTGGAACCTGGCTTTCCTTCCTGATGAGATTCTGTTTTGTAAGGGAGCCTGTAAACTGACTGTTGGCCTTCATATAGTTGAGTATTGAATGTTGTGTTCGGTATACTAATCTAGACAGACTGCAATTAGGAGCAACTTCAAATCCAACACAGGTCGGTGCCTTGTGTCTATAATATAATGTACAATACACTTAATGTTGAATAACGATTAAGGATATCTGATTGCCTACTTGTATGTGTTTTGGCTCCAAGCCCACATATCACTCACCCTGTGTAAATGGACCACAGCTCACTTGAACTCACTTTCTTTGAACTCCATTAGATTAAAATCGATTCTTGCGGCATACAGAAGGTGAGTTCTTTGAAACCCGAGCTTTGTCACCTCCCTCGGGTTAGAGATGAGCAGTCGGGTCCCTCCATGAACTATTTGATCAGCGTGCTCCTCGACGTCACTAACGTCGCCGGCTTTATTCATCCCAAGCAGCAAAGCCAAAGAGCAGTGGCTTCCTGTCTGCGAGGGGAGAACGACAGGAAGGTTCTGGCACCCCCTGTCTCGGCAGCATTACCGCGACGGGGCGCTGGAGATCTGACGGAGGAGAGGGGATTTGACCGAGGGATGGCGTCGGCGGATCACAAGCGACTGGGATTAGCATTGAGGCTTGCATGTAGGGCTTTGCGGTTCTCGCTGTTTCCCACGAGGAGCACACCGCAGGCCTGTGAAGGCTGTGCATCCTGAGTGTGTTTCATGTCTGTCTGCCGTGTGATGCCTGGCGTCTGCAAGGATCACAGAAGTCACTCTGCACTCTTCTCGTGGCAATTTGTGCAAAGGTGTAATTAACGTTTTTTCATCCAGTTGGATTAATTGAATGAAAGTTCCTTCATAGCTTTACCCGCCTTTAGCAGATGGGATTACAGCATTTGAATATCCTGTATGTAATCCTCTTTCACAGTGCTTCAAATAAACAGCACAATAGAGGCCAACACAAGAGCCCTTCTGTGACTAAACCTCCGCCGCTGCATCTTGAGCTCCTCTGCGCGTACGTAACAAGGCGTCGTTTACAATAAGCCACTTACAAAGGTCAGCCCTCCATCATCACATGTCCCCCCGGAAAAACAGCCCCTCTGAGAGCCGTCACAGCTGACGGTCTCACAGGGTAGGGACGGCTGTTTCCCCGTCACAAAGATCTTTGAATCACTCGATTAACGCCTTTCACAAAAATAGTCAATCTGCGTGATTCAGAGTGCTTCAATCTCAATAGAGAAATGGCACAAAACAATCTCCCACTCCCCAGACTGTAGTTTGCCACTGCTTGGTAGAAGAAGTCTGAATAACAAAACTAATTGTATGACCTTACCCACTGAGTGACTAACTTACTAACTACCCCCTTGATAAGTAGGCAGCAAGCGAGAAGTAAAATAATAATATTTGCTATTTGGTGTTTTCTCTCTGAAGTTTTGTAAATAAATAAATGCATACGACTGAAGTGCATACTTTTCTCTTAACATGGGCGACACTAGCGGGTATCGAACCACTAATCCCCAAAGAGTGCAAGGCCATGCCGCTTTACCGACTGAGCTACACAGGGACAACACAAACATATCGTCTCAGTTTGCCTCCTCTGTATTCCACTCACAGTATAAAATATGACATCAACAACAACAAACCCCCTGTGCCTTGTGTCGACTGTGTGCTTCTTTTCTTAAAGAAAAGCTGTTATTAATTTAACCGACAAGTGGCATCGGAAACCTGGAGCCTGACGTCAGTGAGCAAGTTAGCATTCAGGTCCGGCCCCAGGTTCGGTGGAAACTATGATTCAGTGCTTCTGATCTCTCCGCTCCTTCCCCTGCCACCAAAAACACAATCCTTCACTTTTTACTGATGTGGAACAGAAGTAAATAGGAAATGAGATTAGGGGCCAGTAGGTCCAGAGTTCAACTCGAAGAGCAGGGTGTTGTGCCTGACCACTGTCTGGCACCATCCAGGAATAGTTGCACTCACAATAGTGTCAAATCGAATGCATACATTTACAATAGCATGCACATACCAAACAGACTATTTTGCCGGAAATCGAATTTATACTTTTATACTTAAATGTCATGCTACATTATATTTAAGTGCAAAAGTATGCATTCAATTTCCGGCATGATAGTCATTTTGGAATTATATCATAAGATGCCCTTAACTCAACCCTGCGTTTCATGTGTTTGTTGACATGCTCTGCCGCCATGGCTCACATTATAATGCCGACGGGGGTCTGTGTCTCTGAACGTGTGGACTAAGAGCTTTTATAATGTGTCACATTATTAATGGAATAATGCATGAATATGCAGTGGAAGGTGCCAGGGAGGGCCGCTGTGCGTCACCGCCGTACCCAGTCTGTTGGCGTTGCCATGGGGGGGAGGTGTTGTGCCGGAGCCCCCTGCAGGGTATATCTACTGTATATATGGCTCAGAGGTAGACCTGGGCCACACACACACACACACACACACACACACACACACACACACACACACACACACACACACACACACACACACACACACACACACACACACACACACACACACACACACACACTTTCTCTGTCTGTTCTCTCTTTATTCATCTATTACAATCATTTGCAAACACACAAAGGTGTCCTCTCTCTCTCGTTTTGATCAGTTGAGTGTATCCACAATGCACTCAACAAACCTTTCCCTCTCCCTCTCTTTCCCCCTCTCTCTCTCGTTCTGACAGTTGAAACCCTGCATCAATAGACACAGACGCATCACATCACAACCCTCTGCACTGCCCTCTACACAACCACATCATAGGCGTATGTGATTGAGCCAATCATTCAATGATTGTAAAACAAATGGAACAACCTACTGGGAGAATTTAAGCAGATGAATTTGCTAAAACATTGTTCATCCCAACAATGGCTATATTTTCCAATGCATAATGAACCGGTTGATATTGAGTAATGCATTGACCTCCCGAGAGTGCCATTATATGGTGTTGCTTCTCTCTGTGGTCGGTTGATTAGAAGCTTTCCCTGGTACGCCTTCTGTTGACCCATGTGTACAACCATTTGTAGAGATTAGCCACAAATGTACCATTAAAGTGGTCTACCTCTGTCCATTTTGTCCCCTAGCCAATTCTGTACTCCAAAGTGAAACATAGGCTTATATACTGTAGGTATGTTATGTAACCAGAAATTAGGAAATGTGAATTCAATGAACCTGTTCAAATGTCTGAACCTGTAACTTGTGAAACAATGTGATCGTAGTCGTCGTCCATCAACTCCCACTCCATTCGTGCATCTGAAGTCTCAGACTGTCACAAAGTGACAGTGACCTGTGAATATCTAATAATTATCATGCCACAGCGGTACCCAACTATATGGTCCGGGGTCCCCAGAGGAAAAACGTTGTCTGACAATAACCAATGGTTTCCGAGATTGAGTAAAATAATTTAATAGAAAAGTTATTAATCTAACAACAGGGAAATGTATTTGTTACAGCTGTTCAAGACTTAAAAGTAGAGGAAAATAATGAGATAAATAAAATAAATATAGATAAAAATGTACACTGTATACACCTTTGAACGTGCACAGATACAAGCAGGATTTGCACAGGATAGTTGCATAAGATACAGGGTAATTGCACAGTATTAATGTAAGTATAATTGCACAGGATAATTGTACGATGTGTACTGAATAAATATGAATAATAGGACATTGAATGGTTGATTACTTAGAATTAATTGAGAAGGGTGAAAAGAGTTAATAAATTAGAAGTAATCAACCCCAAAAAATGTCTAATCTTTGGTGCTCAGAGACGGTTATATGGACGTAAAGGACGAATGAGAGGTGGGAAAGAGACCACCCTGTTTTTTTGTAGAATACACACAGCCCTCTTATCTGCTGGGATAACTGACGGACAGATGTCAGTACGTTGATGTACTGTATATACAGCCCTATTAGATATGAATATAAATAAAATGGGATGTCCGTGCGTGAGTGACAGTGATGCACGTTCATGCCCGGTGTAATTGTTCCATAGGACGCCATAGGAACGAGGTTTTAACAGTAGGTGGTGGTAATTACTACTAATGCTTTAGTTAAGGTTAGGGGTTCTCCGGGTTTGTCCGCTTTTTGGTGGGCGATGTAAAACCTGGTTCTGAAATGTTGCTCGCTGTGTGTGTGTGGTATGGGTGATGTCGTCTGTTGCTTACTGATAAGTGATCATTTGTTTGTGTCTTAATAGAGTTTATGTACATTTTAATTTTGCTTTCCTTTTGGCATCACAATGTCTATTGTGGACAAGTTTAGAGCAGGAGTGCTATGTGCTTTGCAGTTGGCTGGTTTGTGTGTGTGGGTGTGTGTGTGTGTGTGTGTTTGTGTACATCTTATTACTTAGGCAAATAAGTCTGCGAATACTAAACCCGCGGCAATGAGAATACAAGTGTAATTCCCTGAGAAAATAGAGACTTCTACATACACGTGCTGTATACTTTGCTCAGGTAGGGGGTAGCTCAGGCGGTAGAGCGGGTTGACTGGTAACCGGAAGGTTGCTCGTTCGATCCCCGGCTCCTCCTAGCTGAGTGTCAAGGTGTCCCTGAGCAAGACCCCTCACCTTGACTGCTCCTGATGAGCTGGCTGTCGCCCTGCTTGGTTGACTCCGCTGTGGATGAATGGTTGCCAGTCCATTGGATAAAAGCGTATGCAAAATCCCCTTATTTTTTGGGACGCCTTACATATATGAGGTGAAATATGCACTGTGTGTGCTTTTGGCATGGATGTAGAGCTTACATCAGCACTGGCTATAAACAACGTGTAACAAATTATTGGATAAGTCATTATTCTTTTCATTATTCTTTATGAATTATAAGTTGTGCTCTTATTCATATTCATCGTTACAAGGTCTACTCATGGTTAGAAACCGGTAGTTATTTTAAGTGATTTGGTATCATAAAAGAAACCTCCTTCAGAAAAGTAATTCTTACCAATAAATAATCAGTTCTGAATACCAGTTAAGGAACGATCCATAATCATGAATAATTTATGATTTAAGTAGAAGGCGTACGTATTATCTGGCTAGTATCACTGATGGAGGCAGATGTTAACGTCCACGGATTATCCTTCCCCACATTGGAACTAAATTAGAGGATTTCTTCTTCTTTCTTCATAGTTTCTTTTTATTCAATATATAAATTAAGGAAAATTCAGTAAAGGCCCATTATTATCTCCTTAAATGTTGCCTTAAATGATAAGCCAAGCTTGGCAATCATTATGTGCTGTGGAGCTGTGCTATACTAAAAGCACAGTGGTTAATCATGTGTTAGGAAGTACTGATTCATTTTCCTCAGTGTGATTGAGTATTTGTGATAAGCAATCAAAGGTAGAAAACTTACCAGGTGTGTGATAAAACCAAGAGGCTAAGTACATGACTAGTTTATCATCCCTCGCATACACCAAGTATCATCATACCCCCTCTATGTCTGTTTGTGTCTGACTTATAGTACAACCGTTTTGCTTTGAAACCTCTGTGCATACCTCTTAGTCGTTCAAAAGCCTGGGACATCGAGGAACCAACAGATGAAACCGAAAAAGATAAAACACAGGCCACAAACTGAACCTGGAGAAAAAGACCAAACGATTGGTCATGCTTTTTAATGGCATCAAACAAACGATCCATTTCCCCTTGACTTTCAAAGGCTAATGACGAGGGAGGCCGTTGAATCACCGGCGTCGCCCGCGACCCCACGGCTGCCCCTCTTGACGGGCGCGTCCAGTAAGAGGCAGCAGAAGCCCTCCACCCGTGGCTCCCACTGCGTTGTGTGCGTCACGCAGTGAGAGAAGGGCCCCTCGAGCATCTCGGTCCCTTCCACGCGCTGACGTCGGTCGGACTGTGAGTGTGGGCGGTTTCTACGTCTGTCGCTTGGTCTTTGCTTTGCCATGTGCGTGAATACCTTAGGGTCCTTTGTTGTTGCTGTCCAAGTAGTATTACTTGTTGTAAATGAACCCTCGGATCCGTATTCCCTGTAACATTTTACAATTCTACTATTGCTGCTGTGTTGTGTTCTCTCTGCAGTGGCATCTTGACATAACTGATCTAGTGCCCCTCAGCCTTTTTGTGTTTGCCTACGCTGTACAATGCAGTATGCAAGATGAGTCCAGACACTCACCCTGTGTGTGTGTGTGTGTGGTGTGTGTGTGTGTGTGTGTGTGTGTGTGTGTGTGTGTGTGTGTATGTGTGTGTGTGTGTGTGTGTGTGTGTGTGTTGAGAGACTGATTAAAGTTAGACTGGGAAGATATTCAGATTTAGTGTTTATTCTTCATCCTTTCCTACAATCACTCAAAACAACATTCCCCATTGTGCGCCCCACAGTTGCATAAAAGAGCAGAGAACACGTGGAATAGTTCCAAAAAGATCTTACCTCTCGGCTCCTGCGGAGCCATGAAGTGCGCGATAGATAAGCCTTCGCTCAACTTTTATTTGGTTTGGAAGCACTGACAAATCAATTAATGGAAGGTACTCCACAAACCACCAAATGAAAAAACATTTCTGTCATCCGAGCGTTGTCTGGCTCCGGTGACATTACAAAATCTCAGAGCTGCCATTCTCTATGGTAAACTGGCAGGCATTGAATCAACAAATTCAATCAACTCACCACTTTCCCTCTAAATGAGGACCTAATTCTTCGTACATTGTTGTGAAACAGTATCTTAGTGGAGCCGTGCGGCAACCTAGTGTGAGAAACAATACTACAGCCTCTGCCACAGCCTGGCTTGCCTGTGCACATTGATTGCTCAAAGTACAAACAGGTGTTCAGCCCGACCCAGCCCCAGATTCAAATCGTCTGACTAAGGCCAAGGTGAGGCTGCTAAATCCAGCCCATCAACTACACCCATTGTCAGCCAGCAACCACCCCCGCAACAAAACAAACTCTCCTCACTCAAACCAGCATTCCCTTCCTGCAACGACTATACAATTCAACCAGACTTTGTTAGATGCAACAACAAACTGATCGTGATTATGCAAAAGATAAAAGCAACAAGTTTAAGTTATCTGCAGGGATCCTTTCCCTAATGGTTGGAATGCAATCTTAGCCTTTCAATGGCAAATACAAGCCCTTATAGAGGACATACACGGACACAGACGATGGCCCAAGAGGCTTACATTGCAGCCTGTTTTCACAGCTTACGACTGCAACGTTCTCGCTCAATACTTGACCAATTTAAAAAAGGTTGTCCGGATAATGCCACACAAAATGATTGAAAAATAGGGGTCAAAGTTGAAAGTTTTCCTTTAACACCAACGAACTGTGCTCAATATATTTATTTGTTTATCTTAAAATGTAAGAAAATATTGACTTTCCTCCCAACCAGCCAGGCTTCAGCTTCGCAATGCCCTGTCCTCAAAAACCTAAAACAGCACAATGCCCTGTCCTCAATATCCTCAAACATCACCGTACCCGGTCCTCAATATCCTCAAAAAATCACCGTACCCTGTCCTCAATATCCTCAACATCACCGTACCCGGTCCTCAATATCCTCAAACAGCGCTGTGCCCTGTCCTCAATATCCTCAAACATCACCGTACCCGGTCCTCAATATCCTCAAACATCACCCTGCCCTGTCCTCAATATCCTCAAACATCACCCTGCCCTGTCCGTCACTTCACTCTTTTCGGTCACCAGCTGATTGACAGTCAGTGCAAAACAAAATCTGTGTTGTTTACACCACCCCCGGTTCTTCATACATTCTTCATTACAAATGTAAATCGTATGACAATCCAAAGATTTGGGCCCACACATAAAACGCACAAGGCTTTTCATCCTCCTCCACATTCCTTAAATAGCTATAAGATGATTCAGAAGTCATTCAGAAAAAGATGCACACACACACACACATACAGATACACACACACACACACACACACACACACACACACACACACACACACTGGATTGTGTGATGATTTCTAGTGTGACTTGGTGACAAGAGCCGTTTGAATCAGAGTGACGGATGTGGTCATGTAGGAGGCAACGGACGATTGACGGCGGCGTTGTGAGTGACGTCAAGAGGTCTTTGTTCGGTCTTATAGGTACTGTAATGAAAATAAACACATCTGACCAACGCGGTTCTAATAATAACACTGTTTTAATTGCAGAGCTTGCTGTTGATTGATTGTTTAATTAAAAAGTTTACTTGGTCTTGGTTAGCAATGTCATCCAATTGTGAGGAGGCTATCGAAAATGTGGAACCAGAATTGTAATTATGAATGAATCTTAGAACAATAGTTAGAAAAAGGAATTAAAATGTGGACACAGATTATGTGTTCTTCTTGTAAACAAATATTCCTTGTTTCACGCAAAAATATAATATCATTAAATGAATTTGTGTTTTTCAGAATTGATGATCCTAAGATGAGATGCTAGATACAGTAATAGCTTAGATAATAGCTTTGAAACATAATTGACCAAGATAAATCATCACAGAAGATATTTGCCACAATATCTGGTTCATGAGAGTCATGTTCTTCTTTGAAATGTATTTACTGGCACAACGTTTATTAACTGACAGAGATGACCAGCCACATTCCAAGTCTGGTGGTGTATTGATTCAGAGAAAAAAATGTACTGAAGCACTTTCAGTACGAATGTAATTAAAAAAGGTTTTGGAGAATAATCGAATCATTGATCAGCCATAGAGCTTTTTTTGGGTTTGCACTCTGTACTGAAACTGGTGTGTGGTGTGTGTGTGTGTGTGTGTGTGTGTGTGTGTGTGTGTGTGTGTGTTGTGTGTGTGTGTGTGTGTGTGTGTGTGTGTGTGTGGTGTGTGTGTGGTTGTGTTAATGGAACGCATTTATCAATTGGTGTGATTTGTATCGGGGCACTTGCAGTATAACAATGTTGGGGGTATCTGCAAAGAGGGGTTGATATTGCTTATTCTCCATGGTGTATGGAAGATCACTTTTTTTATTTGGTCAATGACATCTGCTTCCCACTCCCAATTATACTTAAGAGCCAAAGTTTACAAATACTCTTACAAAGAAATACAATTTGTTTCAAAACTTACTGGCCATAGAACACTGTGAGTCACAGGCTCTGACTAGTTTGTTTTTATGCTACGCTTAGGAACAGATCTTTCCCTAGCTACCTATTCTGTGAACATGACTTGTCAGCGTTTCATCTCAGAAATCTCCAAGGCCTGGCCCTCATTACTCACAAGTGGAACTTGGAGATTCAGTACAACATGTATTGGCATCAATTCATGTGGAAGTTTGAGAATGAATCTCTTGTGTATCAAACTACAGATATGTTTGTTCTTACTTACTTTTTTGTTTTTGTGTTCGAACAAATCGAACTTTTCCAATTTTGGCTCAACAGGTTGTAATCTGTTTTGGAATACGATGGAGACCCTTGAATGAACTACCTGATAAAAAAAAATATTTGTTTCTGTTCAAAGGCTAAATGAGTTTTACGACAAGTTTATTCAGAAGCTCATCTGGATGTGTGTTTCCCTTGCCTCACCCTGTGGTATATCATTATTTCCTTGATTAATAAAGAGGTGCTGGTAATTGAACAAAACTTCTGAATGTCCTCCACCTACTTCCTGCCACTTAACCAGCTTGTGTCTGTTTTGTCTGTGACGAATGACATCAAAGACAGTTCCTACAGAACTCTTCTTACAGAGTAATCAAGAAGTTCACTACAAGTTAGTGCTTCAAGCTGCGGGCCGTAACACCCTTCGTATTTTACCGCAGCTGATTTAATGAACTACATGCAGCATAATGTTGACACACACACACACACACACACACACACACACACACACACACACACCACACACACACACACACACACACACACACACACACACACATACACCACAATGTCACCTGATAAGATTGACATACAATGTATATTTGAAACTGGTTTGAAACAGAGTTCAAACGCTACCACAGTCGGGATAACAGGGAGTACTCATTTACATTAACATTTAGGGCATTTAGCAGACGCTTTTATCCAAAGTGTCTTACAATAAGTACATTTACCAGAAGAAAGAGAAACAACAATATAACTTAGCAGTGGCGCTGCCAGGTGAGCTTAAAGGTAGGCAGGGGCATCTCATCGAAGAAGTCTCGGAAGGGACCTGGTGGAGACGATAAGATCACCGTAATGTAGACGAAGGGTGACAGCGACATCGTGGAGTTTGAATGCAGATCTGGTCAAGTGCTCCAGGGGAAGGACCTGGTAGGACCAGGTAGAGCAATTTTGAGGTAGGGGTGTGTGGCAACAAGTAGGCGGTTGAGAGGAAAGCTGGAGTGACAGTGTTCTCTGGCGGAATGGTGACCCAGGACAAAGGGGGGAGCAGTAAGTTCTTCCTTTGCAGGGGCCGGGTCTTCCTTTGCAGGGGCCTGACACTACCGCTGACACTAAGAATGATAAGCCCTTAAAGGTGACATGCTATACCACCAGGTGTGAGTGTGATTAGCCGTTACAAGCCGTTGCTCATCTATCCGTCATACATCTAGGTGGACACGCCCACTTGTGATGTCAGAAGAGGCACATTTTCAAAACGGCTTGTAACGGCTAATCATACTCGCACCTGGTGGTATATGTTAACTTTAAGTGCAGAGGCACAACTCGGGCAGCCTCAGCTCTTACAATCAAGTATACTGACCATATATATATACTGGGGGTCAAAACTGGTTTGATTGCCCACCTGCTAACAACAGAGAGTTATAATTAGCTCTGCCACCTGAAATGCTAAACACAAGAGTTTGAGTTGGTTTCACCAGCCGCACGGTTACATGTAGCTCCTCCTTCTTCAAGACAAACAATTCTTGGAGTTCTCACGTTTGACGGGGGCGCCTCACTCCGGTCACACCTATTGGTTCTGACCCTCATCATGTCCAAAAGCATCTCGCAGTGTCCTGAAAAAAAGATGCACGGAAACAGAAGTCATATTGTGTCTTAACACTGCAATTGGTGCCACTTTGACATTTGCTACTCTCTGGAAAGCCGTGGAGAACATGCAGAGACTGTCAACAGCAATTAATGTCCTGAATTGCGCCGTCAGAGCTCGCTGAATAACTTACTGTGGCTAGCCAAGAAACATTTTCTTTTTTTTTTGCTTATGCCACTATAATGAGGATACAATCATTCAAGATTCATTGAGAGGCACGTCGTGAAACCTGCTGCGTCTCTTGTTAGCAAGTAAATAGGAAATGGTGGTTTGATTAATGTTAGGTTAAATTCTCCAATTGGAGAATGTGCTACAGGGTGTCAATGTCATTATGATTCATAATAAGTCTGTTATCTAGCTAAATAACTCTAGTCTGAACATACTCTGTGTTCCTGGTTGCATCAAGCCAGCATTGTTGTACCCTTCCTTTGGGTCTACAATACCAGTATTGACACTTGACACTACATCTCCCAAAAGCCTTTGACGTATGAATCAATCTCTGTACCATTCAATGAGTGTAATCTATGTTTGGTCAAATGGCTATTAGTCACCTGTGAGTCAGAGGTTATGGACTTACTGAATTTAAAGCCAACCTGAAACTTTTATATTTAAACCATCAAAAACCTTTATTCAACCTGTAGATATTTACAATATTAATATTTGAACCGATGTGTCTTTAAAATTTGTATCTAAGTTTTATTGTTTAAGTTCTTATGGGTTTTATTCTTCTGTGAATCACTTGTGTGTGTTGTGTATGTGTGTGTTTGTGAGTGTAAAATATTCATCCGTTTTGATTTTACTTTTAAGATGACAGCAGTTGTGATGCACATGGCATATGATGCATTGTCCCTGACAGACCAGATGAGGTGCAACATCATTTCCCTAAATCAGTACATTCCTTGCACCATCTTCTCCAATTACATGAAGAGGTGTGAGGTGTTTTGCTTGTGGTAGGTTGTAGTGGAATGGTTTCCCACTCCCAGTAACAACCAAATCCCTGTAGCAATGAATGTTTGAGTTCAAGGCAGAATTAAATTTGCAAGGGTCAATTGGTTAAAAGACTGTAGGCCTGAAAGGGAATAATTTGGAATTATAACTACAACCTTTGTCTACATTTCAGATGCACTAAGAGACACATAGGTTTCAGACAATATAAGCTATATTCCAGCTGCATCACATTTCCAGCAGCAAAACAATATTTAAAAAAAAAAGCGCTTGTCTTGGAAATATAAGACAAAGTGCTCAAAGGACGGTCAGTAGTCAAAGGGTTCACTTAAACATCCATTACCAATATTATTGGACAAAATAGCCTCCTTGTACTGCTTGGACCGAAGAACATTTTGTGCATGCGCCAGCTATGAATGTAGTCAATAGCAACATGACACTTTGTCTTTAGGAATCCATGCCCGTCACATTAGTGTGGAGTTTGTGAACAAGAAAAAAACTGTTTTTTTGCTGAGCATGCACTCTACAAAGTGTCTTCTAACATAGTCAAAAGTGCTACTGCTATGGTTTCCCTTTGCGGCAGGAGGGCTCATGGGAAAGGCTCTATTCTATTCTATCTAAGGCAGTATTGGCACCACAAAGTGATTTGGACAAATTGCTAACTGTTTAAGTGAAGCCAGCTCCCATGGTTTCATAATGGACCATCATAGGTATTGTTCTTCAACAATGGAATACGAAGCAACGAGAAAAATAAAATAAGTGTTTTAAACAACTCAATTCACCGGGTTAAACTGTACAGGATAATTTACTCCCCCCCCTCCCCCTCTTTTAGTTTTAATCAGACGTATGGACGCCGTTCGCACACCAGGCTTCAATCAGACATCCCAACGTCCTCCTTGAAGATCTGGCAGACGTACTGGGGGCTCAAAAATGTATGGCTGAAGGGTGAAGGGGACTGCTTCTGTCTGTCCGTCATCATCGCTTCAGCTGAGCGGCACTGAGGTAGTAATAACTATAATAATACAATTTATTTATAACGCACTATCCATCAGCTCAATGACCTCATAGTGCTACGATGCACATTAAAGGTGACATATTATGCTATTTTCACAACAAATAAACATAGCATTTGAGTTTCCACAAACATGTTTTTTAAGCTGTTTGCTTGAAATAACTTTTAGGAAAAAAAATCTCGCCTACCGCTATTCCCTCTGGTTCAGTCCCTTTCAGAATGCGCTGTTTCAGGGGGGTGTAGCTTCAATGCAAATGAGCTACCGCCCATTGCATTTGGACACGCCCTTCTAACAAACTGTTACCATGGTTACGGAGAGAGTGTACCGTAGCATGTGAAAGTAGCGGACATGGCAGCTTCAGTGGTTCAACCATATATGTTCGAACCTGAATCGGATCCTGAAGAAGGGGAGGAGGCTCCTGCAGAACCTCAGACCTCAGAATTCAGCAGGATGCCTCTGACTAACTAAAAAAAGAAAAATAACAGCGAAAAAATAATAATTTAAAATAGCAGTTTAGCCAATGGCTTTTCTAAAAAGAACCCACAGTCTGTGGGGCCCTTAGATGGTCAGGGAGAGCATATCACAGACTGGGTGCAGCTGAGCAGAAGGCGCGGTCGCCCATAGTTCGGAGCCTTCTCCTCGGAAGCTGGAGGAGGTTGGCCTGTCCAGAGCGGCGATGGCGTGAGGAGGAATGGGGGGAGATGAGGTCTTTGAGGTACAGGGGGGCATGGCCATGGAGGCACTGGTGGGACAGAAGGGAGATCTTGAATTGGATCCTGTACTGGACAGGAGGCCAGTAGAGGGATTTGAGGATGGCTGTGATGTAGGTGGTACTGCCGCACCCCCACCAGGATCCTGGCAGCACAATTCTGGATGTACTGCAGCCGCTGGATGTTCCTGCTGGGGATCCTGATGAGGAGTGCGTTGCAGTAGTCCAGCCTGGAGGAGACAAAGGCGTGGAAAAGTTTTTCGGAAACTGAGTATGGGGCGGAGTTTTGCAATGTTCCTGAGGTGGAAGAAGGAGGTTTTGCAAAGATGTTGAATGTGGGCCTCAAGGTCAGGTGAGGGTCCATTCTGACACCGAGGTTAGTGACTAAGGATGAGAGGTGGATGTCGTGGCCGGAGAAGCTGATGTGGGTGATAGTGGATGACCGGGTCTGGTGTGGAGTGCCAACAAGAATAGCTTCCGTCTTTGAGCCATTGAGCTTCAGGAGGTTAGCCGCCATCCACACCTTTATCTCCTCCAGGCAAGTGGAAGGTGTGGATAGGGCTGCAGAGGGGGTTGGGTTTGACCAACGGGGCAGATAAGCCCCCCCGATGCTTTTTGAGGTGTCGCTGCACATGAAGTGTGTTCTGCTGCCCTTGAAATGATTTCATAGCCCTTTTATTTTTTTTGTGACACTTCCTTAACTCATTTTCTCATGATCTAGCAATGTGCAATCAACGGCACCTCCATAGAGCAAACGGTGTGTGTTGGTAGCATGTATGGCTTTTCAAGATGTTGGATGCAGAGAAAAGAACTGAGGATCCTTATGCATGTAGATAAAATAAGTCCTCTGCTGGTAAGATCTGCTGAAATATTATAGTACAAATGAGGCGCTCACTATCGTGTACTTTTTTCTTCCCTTGGTAGAGGCACTTCCCAAAAAGAAAGCCTCCAGATATTACTTCTCCATGCGATGCTCTTTTTTTGTGACAAAATGGTATAAATGACTGTGTTAACGATTTTATACGACGTATCACAACGTTTAAAACCAATCATTTGTACTTTTTTGGGTTCAGAGGCCCTAAAAGTATTGTAAAGACTAATTTGTATGTTTGCGTGTAATCTGTTCATGTGTATGTGTATAAAACGTAAGTTTGTCAGCCCTATGTTGCTAACAGGCAATCTTCATGTGAACAATATGTAAGAATTAGAGCTGTCAGTTAAATGAGTTATTAACGGCGTTAACGCAAACCGATTTTAACGGCGTTAATTTTTTTAACGCGTGATTAACGCGAATTATTATTTTTTAAAAAATAACGTTTTTTTTGTTTTTTTGTTTTTTTTTGGGCTCAAAACAAAGAAGCAGTAGCCTGACTGCTATGTTCAAGGCATATCTTTGTACGTTCATCGTTTGATTGCATTATAGGCTTTTTTTTTTCTACCGTCCTGTTTTGATCAGTATATGCCAATGTTGTTATCAATAAAAAAACATTTGCACAAGGCAAGCCGATGCATGTTGATAAGAGCATTAAAATGAGAAAAAATAATGGGACAAAGAATTCAAGGGATATTCAGAATATAATTTTTTTTTATGATTAATCTCGATTAATCGTGAGTTAACTATGGCATTAATGCGATTAATCGTGATTAAATATTTTAATCGCTTGACAGCCCTAGTAAGAATATATGTTTCAAAACGTTGCCAAAGTTTTTCGAGGATCAACCAGCACTTTTTATGCATTATTTTTCCGCTGGTTAAATAAAATGACCTTGATTGGTGCGTCTGGGCGGGATTTCATCATTTTCAGTATTGGAAGCGATTGCGCAAAAAGGTTCATTTTCCACTTGCGCTCTGCCCTTGAGTCATGAAGTGCGGAGCACTTAAGGCTACAAAACAACAAGCCCATAGAGGCCAGTGTTACTTGGACAGTGCACAAGCTTGTGTCCTCAAAGTAGAATGCTTTCTTCCATGCAGCATCTCATTATAAACAGGACTAAATTATATTCAGCATGCTATTTATTTTCAAGATGTGCTTAATAAGGCTTTTGCCTCTCCGCATGCTTTACTTCACAAAATAAGAATATGTTATGAACAAACTAAAACAGAGTTTGCAAGGTATGGAATTTGATAGTGTGGAGCAGCTGGAGCGGTCAAGGAGAGAGCGAGCTAGGAGGTGGTCTAGTGTCTAGGAGAGAGCGAGCTAGGAGGTGGTCTAGTGTCTAGGAGAGAGAGCTAGGAGGTGGTCTAGTGTCTAGGAGAGAGAGCTAGGAGGTGGTCTAGTGTCTAGGAGAGAGCGAGCTAGGAGGTGGTCTAGTGTCTAGAAGAGAGTGAGCTAGGAGTTGGTCTAGTGTCTAGGAGAGAGTGAGCTAGGAGGTAGTCTAGTGTCTAGGAGAGATAGAGCTAGGATAAGGAGACTGGCTCCCCGCAGAAGAAAGGGGAGTAAGTGCGGTGAGTTACTAATCACCTTGGTTTTCTCTTCACAAACAAGGCCGTATAGAGAGAAGTAGGTGACCACAACAGACGATGCACAAACCACGCATTATTCTGAGTAAATGGATGCTTTAGTGTTTTTGTGCTGAAACTTAAGAAGTGCACCATTCTCTCGAAATCCTGCGGTGTTGCAAGCAAGCTCAGATTTTAAGATAACAACAGTGTTATGAGTCACTCTGTGAGTGGGCTACCATCGTATACAGTGAAAGTGAAAGTCGCATTGCTAATGGCCAGCATGTGAAGCAAAGTCATGGAGGGTGGAGAAGTCCGAGGGAGGTTCTGACGTGTGGCAAGTCCTTAGACGTCACTAGCAGAGAAAACGTTCAGTAGACCCACTTTACCTCCACTGCCTCAAACCCTGACCCTGGCTGGCAGTTTATGTGCAGCGGCGTCTCTCCAGGTAGAGCACATGGCCTCAGAGACCACCAGCCTGGGAATCTCCATTATAATAAAAATGTCAAACCGAGCTGGTATTTCGAGCCATTAGAAAACCTGGCAGCCCAATAGCCATGCGTGACGTCAGAAATATGCCTCTGTGCTCCCCAAAGCTGCACCCGACACCCCACCACCCCCCCGGTTATTAATTGTTTTGTTTACTCAATTTAAGAAGTTGTCATGACATTTTACAGAAACAATTACAATGGGAAGGACAGAAATAAGTAGCTGCTGACTATATCCTTTGAAAGTTCACCTTAAGTGCAATTCGGTAGGACAGGGTGACCATGCACTCTGAAGGACTAAATAGGGGGGGGGGGGGGGGGGGGGGGGCTGAATTCTTTGAGTACATTGCATGCTGACAGAGCCTCTGAGCGCCCACACCTTTAGTCTTCTGAAAGTTTATTTCCAACACTTTACAACACAAAAGACAGAGGAGGTTTAAAACAAACACTCTGTTGGCGTAAGGCAAAAGAAACTAACTCAAAACTACCCTTCGATGCAAATGTCATGCTCAAGTGGAAAATGATTTCATTTTGGGGGAAGCTGCGGCGAGAGAGAGGCAGAGAGTAGGAGATAGGCCGGCAGAAGGTTTTTTTTCTGCAATGGGGCTGAGGTGTGAAGAGCACTGTGTGGATGTGCTCGGGTGTGCAGGCACAGGGAGGTTTCACTGTGTCCCACCAGTAGTCCCCTGGTGCCTTCATTCATAGAGAAATGATATAACAACATAACAAAAGAAAAAATAGCATGCAAGCATTGCAATTTTGCTTTTGCAAATGTTATCACAAATAATAGTTTTCAGTCTTGAATTTGTAGCCATCACATAGTCTGGGATCATAAAACCGTGGCTGCTCGTCTACACAATCAAATATGAAGGCTACTTTATATTAGTAACTCGCTTTTAATTATTTATTTATTCCTCCTATGGTTACTCTAAAACCAATCACAAGCTAATGTATCATCATGTTCTTTATTATTCTATACACAGTATTTTACTCCTTACTGCTGTATTGCTCCATAATATTTCTCCAATGAAAATAGCAATGTATGAATTGAGAGGGTGCAGTAGGGGGAACCTTTGATATATGTATTTTTTCATAAAGCAAATAGCATTTGGGTTACTCAACATAATTAGTAATAGCAAGCAAAAAACGTTTTTGCACGGCTGATTGCGAGAGAGGAGAGAGAGAGAGAGAGAGAGAGAGAGAGAGAGAGAGAGGAGAGAGAGAGAGGAGAGAGAGAGAGAGAGAGAGAGAGAGAGAGAGAGAGAGAGAGAGAGAGAGAGAGAGAGAGAGAGAGAGAGAGAGAGAGAGAGAGAGAGAGAGAGAGAGAGAGAGAGAGACCATCAGGAACAATAAGAGAACGCTGAGGACAACCGGAAGTGCTGCTGTTGTTCTCTTCACCTGAAGGTGGCAGTACAGAGCTTACAAAGTCTGCAGATCCGTGGCTCTGGCTGATCAGTTGAAAAGGCTTCAGAGGTTTCACCGGGGTATTTCACCAGTTCAGCTCTCGCAAACACAGATCAGAGACAGAATGTCCTCCAATGTTCAAAAGCAAATCATACTTTTTAAGCGTGCAGCATAAACTGAAACTCATGGTACCTTAATCCCTTGGCTGTACATGTGTTCTGTAGATATTGCCCTCAAGTCTTTCTAAAAAGACTGACATCCCTCCAGTCGTTCATGCCCCAGTGCTGCACACTTAACCCAGACGAGGGCTTGTTATTAACGCTCTGACACATGGAGAGAACATCAGGCGTCCGCTCAGACCGCACCCCCTGGGCATTCGCCAGGAGCAAAACAGATGGACGACCACATCCAAGACATCTGCTTCCTGAGATTTGAACTTTACTTACTTAATCATTGATTGATATATTTTCAATACAATCCAAGCCGGACAACACATGACTCCCGTCTCTTACATTCTCAAGGATGAAAAAGCCATGCCGAAGGATCTTTTTTGATTCATGGTAATAAGTGATGCATGGAGGATGGTGTTTAACTTGGAAAAATTAACTTTCTCCTGTAGACACCGACGCAAAAAGTGTTTCTTGTACAATTGCCACACCCCAGATGACCAGTTGTCAGTTGCTGCCAAAATCGCCGTGGCAACCCACTCCTGCAGAGGCACAATCCACACCATCAGGACCATACGTCAGCAGGCCACGCAGGCGCTGCTGGCAAGGGCTCTTGTTCCCTCGTGTCTAGACTACTGCAACTTTATTTTCCTGTGTGTGCCATTTGACCTCTGCAGCTCATCCAAAGCTCAGCAGCCCAGCTGGCCTTCACTCTACCCAAGTTTCCCACACTACTCCTCCCCTCCCCATTCTGCACTGGCTATCGGTGGCTGCTCGAATCAGACTTAAGTCACTGATCCCTGCCCATCGTGCTGCAAATGGCTCAGGCCCATTCAACTTCCAGAACATTGTCAAACCATGTATTCCAGCCTGTCCACAACGGTCTGACACTTCCAAACGGCTTGCTAACCGCTTACTTCTAGGGGGCCCCAGACAGCTGTCACTTAACAGAATCAAGACTGCTTGCTGTCTTGCTCCACAATGCTGGATTGAGCTCCTCTCTTGAGCACAGATACCTGGACAGAAGAAATCTTCTGTCGCAGACTGAAAACCCATCTGTTAGGACTGCATCTTGAACAGATGAAAAAAAATACAAAGAAAAGTTATATATCAGTTTTTAGCACTTGAATCAGTTTGCTCATTTATTTAATCTAATTCATTTCTGGGTGGTATTCCCTTGGTTTATCTCACTCATTGTAAGTCGCTTTGGGTAAAAAACAGCTAAATAAAAGGTAGGTAAATGTCATGTTAAGCTTACAGGAAATTAGTCATTGAAGACAACTAATTTTCATTTTAGTCATTAAAATCCAATTGCAGCAAACCAAAAGGCATGCTATTAAGGAACTGGTAAGGTTGATAGTAATCCTGCTGAGCTCCCCAGGCATACTATACTTCCAGGCTTTTGACCTTTGGAGGGGATCAAACCCAATACCTTCTGTCTGGGAGCTGAACACCCCATCAACTAACAAGACCATACGCCTAACAAACAAAGATTACTGGAGTACCTAGAGGTAAGTAACAGGTGTGATTTCTCTGTTCGTGCCCCCGAAATGGGTTAAGTGGCACAGGGGGCTGTTAAGATATTATCTGGGAGTCTGGGTGTTGTTTCAGTAGGCAGGAGTGAGGAGACGATGTGCTCAGGGAAAGACAAAGGCGGCGGTGGAGCACAGCGTTCTGTCAACAGCATCTGCTGGCTATCCTAATTGTTTGGTGACGCTATAAAAGAGCAGGGGGAAGAAGAGTAGGTATACTCACCGTGATCTCTGACCTAGACGACTAAGTTCAAGAATAGGTTGTTTGTCAATTCTGTCCTTTGGAATTATTTGAAATGAACATATTCAGTATATGAAATTGATTTTTTAATATGATAATAATTTATAATATTAATATTGTTTTATTTAGGCCCGATCAGCAGTGTTAGGCCCAGCTTCATAAACTATAACCATTGTGGAAAACAACAACAACACAATTGTCAGCACTGACTGACTGCCTCTCTGGCCATTCAGAAGTAATCAACCGTCGAACAATCTGAAAAAGATGTGGCAGGTCACTCCATTGTGTGCCGGTAAACTAGCGACATCGCCATAGAACCGCCCATAAAGCTACTTGTGCTTGGCGCTTCTCACTTGTGTTTCAGACCGTTAAAATAGGGCCCTAAATGTGAGCTGTGTTTACGTTACAATTTATACATTACATAACAACATCTAAGAAAAACAAGATTAGGCGTGTTCCACCATTTGCAGAAGGCTACCAATTCCCACAAATCATTGTTTTTCTGTGTCTATATTCTGGGTGAGATGACTTGTTCTAAAATAATACATGAATTAGGGGCACCACTTTCTATGTCAATTTGCCGCACACAATCAATTGTGCCACATTTATCCTTGCACTATCCAAGAAGCCAATTTGGTGCGGTTTAACATTTTCAGGGCAAAAAATAACCTGAATAGCATATTTACCTCAAAGACCGGGCTGTTTTCCCTGATAAGAAGTAATTTAAGGGAGAAAACCTCCAATATAAGCCATGGCTTTTAAATTGAAGTATATTTTTTACTAATGGTGTTGTGCTTTTATAGCCTGTTGACTCTAGCCTTGGCCATGAAAACCAACTATCCAGAAACCATCATTTATTTTGTAATCATCTTTATGTTGCATGCTACGCCGGGCACTGGTGGGCGGTAGACATGTACCCGCACCTCTCCGAGTCCTGAGCTTTCATTAGCCTTGAAGGCCCTCTCGGATTTAAGACAAGCAGAAGCCTCAAACAAACATCATGTTTTCCTCCTGTGCATAGAGGAATTGTATCTTCATCATAGATTTCCTCCTTTCATACCCAACACCTTCTTAGGCTGCATGCATTAGAGGCTAAAATGACCTTTCACAGTTATGGTTTTCTCTACAGTGTTTGCCCTGGAAAAGGATTTGGCATAGGAAAAAACATTATGTTTGATCAAATAGGTAATGTACAATGCTAATGTGGAAGAGTTCAGTTATGTGTATTTGTGATGATGAAAAGAGATGGGCGAGTGCTGGCACTCAGCTCAACACATTTCTCCACAGCACGACTGCACTTCCGACTTCTCAATTCAATTCAGAGCACATTGTGCGTCTGTAAAACTCACCTAATCGGCTGATGGTGGTGACAGTGGGGTCAGTGTAAGGCGGAGATATTTGCAAGTAAAAGGCAAAGTGTTTTTCAGATCAGCCCAGTCTCGTCTGATCGACCAGTAGCACTGTACCACCGCATTCATAAACTTCCTTGAGGTAAGAAGAAATGAAAGGCCGATGACGAACACCATCGACTAATTTCTACAATATCTTGACAATTGTCTCCTTCTGGCAATGCTTCCCTCTTGTTTACCCAGAGTAATTTCATGCGCTTTGATTCAGCTGGAAAATTATTCCATGCTGAAAAGTTTACGGTCAACCTCCGAGGCAGATATTTGTTCTCATTCCAATCCCGAAGAATAAAAATCTTGCTTGGCTCATAGGCACATTTGCTGGTCAAGCCACCAGGGGATATTGCAGACCCTGTAATGAAGGGTAACGTTGTCCCTGTACCGTCATTCAATACGTTATCAGATAAAAAGGACAACCACAACCAGTGGGGCACCCTGAAACCTTTTGTTGAAGAATCAGGACTTAACACGCCCTTGTTAGGCAGGCTGCTTTAAAATAGAAGACAGCAGTCACCTCACTCCATGAGGTTGAGTGCCTGGCAGCTGCCGTCACAAGCTATGTTACAGGAAATATGTTGACTTCCTTCAAGAACTTACTCACCCTCAGGCAATCAACTAGTTTGTTTTGTTACACCCTGTCTTTCCCTCTCCTGATCTCTCTCTCTCTTTCTGCATCTCTCTGTGTCTCTTGATGTCTCTCTCTCTCTCTCTCTCTCTCTCTCTCTCTCTCTCTCTCTCTCCCTCTCTCTCTCCCTCTCCCTCTCCCTCTCCCTCCCCCTCCCTCCCTCTCCCCTCATGTTTGGTTTGGGCAGCCCTTCCCCCTACCCGGGTCTGTCAAGCTGTCAGAAGTAGAGACCCCACAGCTCTTTCAGAGACCTTGACAATACGACGTCACCCTCCCCAGTGTGCTCCCTCGTCGTCGCCGTGGAAACCGCATCATCTGGGAGGGATATGAGCAATAGAAAATAATGCATGAGAGAGAAAAACCGAGGAAACTAAAGCACCCTCAGACTATATGCTTGACTCTTTGCATCCCATACATACAGTACATACAAACGGCCCATCATGTAAACATAAACACAGCAGACATCATACCAACTACATTAATCCATCCACCTACATACACGCATGCATGCAAACATACATTCATGAATGCATCAATACTTACATGCATGCATGCATAAATGCTTGCATACATACATACATACATACATACATACATACATACATACATGCATGCATGCGCACATGCATTTATGCATATGCATTATACAAATACATACCTACATGCATGCATGTATTTACACATGCATGCATGTATTTACACATGCATGCATGCATGTATTTACACATGCATGCATGCATTTACACATACATACATGCACACAGCCTGGAAACAATGCAAACTCCTTCATTTACAGTTCATTAGTCCCCTAACCGTCTTTAGAATACAGGAAACCTTTATGAATTTGTCCAACCCAAAATGTTTTATGAAAAAGGTTGGGCCATGACTTTTCAGGAGAAGATCGACCGACTTCTTCTTCGATGCAAGGTTGTTTCAGAACAATGCCTTTCTGTACGTAAGCGCTTCTTCATCAGGTTTCCCCATCGCATTCTGCGATGCAGACAAGTAGTGTGTGTTGCATTGGATATTGACCTCGACAGCAGCAAGTGGATATGGCAAAATGTGCAATGTGAGTCCACCCTTGATGTTCAATCAAAGACAGCCCCGGCGTAAAGCCCCGTCGCCTAAAAGGCTGATCGCTCGTCCTTGATACTCTCTTTGTTCGGCTGCCCCACGTGGTACTCTGCATCTCTCCCTCTCTCTCTCATACAACCCATATTATCTCCCCGGGTCTCTCGGCTCTCTACAGATCTCCGCTCGCCCACCACGTCCGCTCGTGCCCGTGAGCTCCTCCTTACCTGACTCTCTCTCTCCTTCTCTCTCTACATTTCTCTCTCTCTCTCCTTTCTGCCTCTCGAGCGCTCTCGCCTAACCCGCTCTGGTTCGTCTCCCTCAGCTGCCTTCACTTAAGCGATACTCGAGGTGATTATTAGGGTTTAAGGACAGAATCTCATCATGGACTTGTCTCTTACAGCACACTCTCTCGTCTCCTATTTATCAATTCCTTTCTCTCATTCCCTCCCCCCCCCCCCCCACCAAACCTTCTCTTCTTTAGTTAGTTAGTTAGTCCTCTGGATCGGCAGGCAGACCAAATGTGTTTGCGTGTGAGTCGGAGTGATTTTCAACCGTGAATGTAATCATTCCCCCATAACACATCAACGTTGCATTATAGGGGCCCTTACAGACCGCAGGTTACGTCACTCCCATGCATGCTTATAATCACCCACACTGAAAAGGGGACTGATTATAGATTGGATTCCATTCAATGGAATGCAGTGCACATGCAGCATATCTTTACCATCGCCTGAAGCAAAAAGAAGTTGCCAGGACAAGATAGATATTGCGTGTGAAGCATGAGGTGTGTTACTCCTAGCCTATCAGTGTTGCATATGGCTTAACATGTTGGTGTCGCAGAAATGATAAGTGTGACAATGTTCGTGTTACATAGGTGGCCTAGGTGGCTCACCTGCCGCCACTCTCCACCTAGGTGGCCTTCCTGGGCTCCTCAGGGTGGTGGGGTTGGTACCCAGATTATTGTAGAAGTTGAGTATAATGATATTGACGGATGGTGTAACCTGCTGCCATGCAGGAGATCTCCCAGAGTGTGCGTGGTGATGGCTGGTTTAACCTGTGCACTTTCATTTCTCACCGGTGGGCAGCTTCACCCAGTCCATTCAGTCTGTTTTGGGCCAGGTGAGGCTGCTTAAACCACGAGCTATCATCCACACACACTCCACAGTAGGTCATACAGAGACGTATATGCCCTTTCTGTATTAATTACGCCACATGCATTAAGTCAACCATTCTAGGCCATATGTTCAGAACATCAGGTCCTCCCGAAGTCATCAAAGCTAAATCAACAGGTTTAAAAAGGTGCTTGAGATGGACCACTGTTCGGGAAGAAACAAAAGCATAACCTCACACTGTGTGCTGCTATTCTCTAGCCAATTCACCTTATGATGAGAGGTTTTCCACGAATGTATGAAGAATGTGTTGAAGTCCATATTTCAGTTCATGCATGCCAGAGCTTTCTCATTTGTCTTGACGTTGCCAAACATAAAGATAGAATTAGTGCAAAACAAACTTTTTGACCATTTAATTATGACCACTAATTTGAAACATGGTCAAAATACATGCCAACATATTCATAAATGTATTCATAAGATGGAAATAAGTTTAATGGAGAGAGGAGCGTCTGTATTTTCGGTGGCCTTGAAAATCATACCTTGGGTTATTCTAAATACCGCAATACCGTGACACTGCCCAAACCGAATTATCACACTTTATTACATTTGCTCGTCGTCTTAAACTTGACTGTACTGTATAAATCAACAGTACTCAGATCTCTCGCACATATCAACTACATGCTCAGCGTGATATGATCAGTACAGTAAAAACATCTCGTGAACAAAAATAGAAGTGACTCAGTTCGCAATATCCCCGTTTCCGCCATCCCACCTTTCAGTTATTCTATTTTTTCTCTTTTCATTCTTTTTGCATCCGTTGGTGTCCATCTGACATAAATACCCCCTCCTAACCACTCCCCATGGAGCTATTTTCAGAAGCACACTGTTTTGGTAGCCTAATGGATCTCAACGAGGCGAGTTTGTTAGACATCTCAACTCCCTTCCACCCCAGCCCAGCCCTTGAATGGGGAAAAAGGCATTAAAGATGACACACGCCAGGGACATGGCTGCAATGGACTCTTGGCTGGCTTATTCTAATGGTTTTACCGAATACCTCCAGCACATAAAGAACAACAGGGAATGTATGAAGGCAGGTTTGGGAACTGAGGCAATGGCCAGGTGTGTGAGCGGTCATTACAATCTTTGCATACTCTCCGGTTGGATATGTTGCGAGATATTTTGAGAAGGCTATAGTAGATGACACAGGTGTGAAAACCACCTACGCATTTTCATTAAATGTGGATATTGTCTGCAATCCTAAATTCAACCCCACATCCAACCCCCGTCCCCACTCCTACAGCCCTACGTTTCCACCTCTTTTCAATGGACGGTGATTAAAATAAGAGTGCCATTAAAAGTTATTTCTAGACAAAGCCTTCAGAGGCAACACTACTGTATTATTATTCTATTTTAAGAATTGGCAAGACAAGAAAGTAACAACACAACCAACAACCAGAACAATGGCACTGTGATGAATTAGACTCTGACTCAGGCAAAGTGGGGCAAAACCGCCATGCCTCACCATATAATTGTTTGCAGATTTTGCATAAATCATAATTTGAATAGGAAAACCTCAGGCAGAGGCTGTTTTTTTTCACACAGAAGGACACAAAAAGCCTCCTCACTGAACTGTAACTGTGATGTGTCTCTTAATCAAACTCTGTAGAAGGTTTTTCAGATACCTCTGACTCCTTGCTGCCATTAACAAACCTAACTGAACTGTTTGTTTAACTTTTACTTATGGACTGTATTCTTGGAATAGATCGTCTTTTGAAGATGTAGCTAGAATTTCAAGCTAATATCGATTTATTTGTATAAGTATGCACATGTCTCTTGGATTAGCAGTGAACCCATTCATTTTATTCAATTATTGGAGCTCAATTCGTGTACAGGGCTATGGTATCTTTATTATGAAAATATATTGAGAAAAAGGTAAAAGAGAGGTTAAAGGGATGAAAGGGATTTGGAAACTTCTCAAAATCCCTTCGACAGCAATCCTTAAATTTCATTTACTGTGTAGCATTGGCAAAATGCCGCTGCAATGCATTCTGGGTGGTACACCTTTGGCAGTTGACTTCAAAAGTCTTGCTATTAACCCTATTCAGAAAAATATTCCTAGAGCTGCTCTGTTCCACTCTCGGTGAAGTTCAGTTCGCTGTGCTTGTGGACATTACCTTTCTCCAAATAATACCGGGACTTCGTACTTGACAACTCTGTTTTTCTTTTGACTGTGCTTTCCAAGACACCTCCCTTGGAGAGGGAATCCAAACACTGATGCTTTTGAGATTGCTTCTAAATCTCAATCCAGATGGAAAGCATCAACGTGTGGCTTTTATTTCAAGTTGAAAAGCCATCTGGCTTTTGAACAGCCTCTTTAAATCCAAACTATTTTCCAAAAAGTAAATGGAGTTCTTAGATGGAATAATAAACAGTCAAAACTAGTACTTCTGAATAACGGCCCTGAAATTAGATTTTTTTTAAGAGCCCTCAGGCGGTCAGTGGAGCAGAGAGAGGCTTGGAGGAAACCGTGAAGCCTGGGGGATTCGGGATTGCCTTGAGGTTGAAACAGTAGCAATGCAATATAAACTACTCTGATTACAGTAAAGGCCCAAATTACCAAACATAGAAAAGGCCCAAATCACAAAACAAGAAATTAGGTGACACTAATTACGCTATTAATCAACCATTCTCACATTGTTTGTAACAATGACTGCCGCCCCCAGGAAAAAACAATTAACATCTTGTCCGTATCTCAGTCAGTACACAGTGTGCTTGCACAGCTTTGTTATCAGCATTCCTTTTCTCTAGTCGAGGTTATTACTGCATGTGCTGCTCTCACCACCGACCCCTTCAGATGATGGCTTCACAAACCCAGAAGGCTGAGGAATAGGGAATCCACTCCCTGGAGGCGGAGCCGGAGAATCCACCAAAGGGCACGACGACTTAGCATGACTGAGCACACACATCAATGCCTCCTCTGTTGACATGATTTTCTGTCGTCTCCCCCCCCCCCCCCCCCCCCGCCGTCTGCATGGCTGGGCTCCATCGCTGCCAGCCGGGGAGTCGGATTCCCTCAAAAGGAAGCAAATATGGCCCCACACAAATGTTTCGAATGTATTCACATTGCTCTTGTTGATGAGGTGAAGTAACAGTATGCAAGAGGCCAGAGTTGGATCAGCCCAACCAACACTGGCATTCATCCATTTCATCTATTGCACGAGGGAACAGATAAAAATAAGTTGCATGCAATGAACATGTATCACTCGTGTATTAGTTTTCCTCGACACTGGTGAATATATAGAGTTTGGGCTAGAAGGGTTTCATCAGCGAGCAGGAATATCAGCACCCTGGCTAGCTCCAATACTTCCCAGTAGCACCCTGGCTAGCGTCATGACTGACCCAGTAGCACCCTGGCTAGCGTCATGACTGACCCAGTAGCACCCTGGCTAGCTCCAATACTTCCCAGTAGCACCCTGGCTAGCGTCATGACTGACCCAGTAGCAGCCTGCTAGCTCCACTAACTCCCCAGTAGCAGCCTGGCTAGCTCAACTAAGTCTTCAGTAGCACCCTGACTAGCTACACTAGCTCTACCCTCTACACAGTAGCACTTTGGCTAGCTCTACTCTCTAGCCAGTAGCACCCTGGCTAGCTACTATATTGCCCCAGTAGTACCCTGGCTAGCTTCACTATCTTGTGGGAAACCTATCTAGTACCACCCTAAGCTAGACGTCTCTTGTGGCAGAATATTACTGTTTAACCTAATATTAAACAGTATTATATACTTTATATTTTTCTCTCCGTAATTAGCAGGTGACAAATATGTAGAAATGGGTAAAATTTTTCAAACTGTTTTGAAACACATGCAGATTTCACACAAACTCTGCTCTGACCTCAGTAATAAAGGAGTACACAACTCAGAGTTTGTTAAACCAAAGCAAAACTTTTCTCATCTTTTTTTTATATTGCCTTATTCCCATTCCTGCTGCTGTCGTTTATGAAACCAAACTAATGCCCTGTTTAACGATCTGAAAATATGTTCTGCTCATTTACGGACTCATACATAATCATACAGAATGAGGAGTACTTACAAATGCAATGCATCCAACATTTCTCTGATAACACTTTAGGACGCATCGCCAAATGATCTAGCTCAGATTTGAGGGTGTTGTTGCCAAATGTGACCAGCCATTATAATGGCACTTGATTTGTTTTGGGTATTATATAAGTACTGGATTTACATACAACGGGCCTAAGGGAACATATATAGTGCTCTGATAATCCTACAAGTGGTCACATTGCCACAAACAAGTCCCTACGAGGATGACACAAATGGCTTTGAGGGACTGAATGAGAAATGCCAAGATTCATAAGGCAACACTGACTAAGCTGCATATTTTGCTAGATATGAAGATGAACAATTGAAACGTGCAGCCATTTTTCCACTTCATATAAAGCCTTTTAGTTATATACATTGTAGTAAGTAGACTCATGGTATAATTCTGCATTTAGCAGCTGTGAATCCAACTCAGAACATCCGTTTGGTATCAGAGGGTCCTCCAGGCTAGTAATAATGATAATAAACAAATTAATTCATATAGCGTTTTTCTGGACGCTCAAAGACGCTTTACAGTGAAGGGGGGACTCACTAGATAGACGGGTGGACGTCCGTCCCTGACGCCTGTAGATCACCGTGTCCACCAACACTCATTTGGCCCAGCGGTGGACTCTTGTTTGAGTGTTTCCCAATCCAAGGGGTTGCTGGTCACCTTCGGACCCATGGGAGTGGGGTTTCGGGGGCCTTTGTTACATAATCGCCCTCGTTATACTAGCGAGAGCGATGCATGATTCTGTGTCATATTACATAAAGGTTATTTTATTCACTTCCAACGTTCCGTTTTCTTTCATTCGGCCTGGCCTTTCTCGAAATAATGGCCACACGATGCTGTGGTGTCTGGTTCACCCTGTGGGGGGTCCAAGCCCTGTGTGTGTTTTCATTTGGTTTGTCGCAGTAAATACTTCTGAATGCAATATGTTTCCAGGCTATTTAACAAAGACAATTACCAAAAGCGCATGGCGGCACCTTTGTTCTCGCTGGCGAGGTCACGACTGTTTAATTTCCAGAGTTATCACAGTAAACACTGTTTCAGGGCAAGGTCCTCTATGAAGTAGGAGAGAAAGAAATAAAGGAGCAGTATTCAAGCAAAACTATTGTTCAGTGGAAGGGGGGCGTTGGGCGTTGGAAAGGGTGCTGGGTACCAACACCTACGTATGTGTACGCAGATGACCCCTAGGCTTCCCTTCGGAAGATGCCTCACCCTTTACCTTCTGAAGAATCATTATCATAATAATTCATGCCATTTGTACATTACCATTCATGGTATTTATATAGTGCTTTTCAAGGCACTTTACAATGTATCTATAAAAAGTGTGAGTCTTTTTGGACAGAAAAGTGTCTAATGAATGAACAAACACGAGTAGTGATGTATTACATGAGGCCCCAAGTGCCGTCACTAGAAGCCAACGCAGGCGACACATATACAAGTGTCTTTTATTGCATGTGTGGGGCCTGCGGTGGGGGGTAAATGTGAAGATCTTTCGTCTATAAGTAGTGGCGTGACGACATACCCTCCCACGTACCATACTGTGGCTCCATGCCTGTTCCTTTGCAGCCTCACAAGCTTTGTTCAATATGTATGTGTGAATAATTTCAGAGCGGTGCAATGATAAAATACCTTAAAATACCCTGAGCTTTTTTAAAGAAAACATTCTTGGATATTTTGATCTGTGTGACGATCAGGCAGCAGGCATGCATCCAGAAGGCCGGGACGCGTTGAAGCGACGCCATTATTATTATTATTATGGAATGGCCCCCTATGGGGTGGTCCTGAACGACAATAAGCAGTTGTCCCCCTCAATGATTTCTATTTAATAATATACTGATGCTGAAATACAAAATGATACCGTGCACTTGTCACTGAAAGGCTAGAATGACAAACAATTTCTGCCAGGTTGCCGCTCAATTCTATACACCTTCAAAAATAAACAGTGCCCTTCTCTTTCACCCAAGCCATTGTGAGTGTGTGGGTGGGTGTGTATGTGTGGGTGGTTAGTGGGCGTGTGCGTGTGCGTGTGTGTGTGTGTGTGTGTGTGTGTGAACATATCCACTGTAGTGGATAGTGTTTGAATGTGGTCGATAGTGTTTAATTATGGTCGATAGTGTTTAAATGTGGTCGATAGTGTTTAAATGTGGTCGATAGTGTTTGAATATGGTCGATAGTGTTTAAATGTGGTCGATAGGGTTTAAATGTGGTCGATAGTGTTTAAATGTGGTCGATAGGGTTTACATGTTTAAATGTGGTCGATAGGGTTTAAATGTGGTCGATAGGGTTTACATGCTTAAATGTGGTCGATAGGGTTTACATGTTTAAATGTGGTCGATAGTGTTTGAATGTGGTCGATAGTGTTTAAATGTGGTCGATAGGGTTTACATGTGGTCGATAGGGTTTACATGTGGTCGATAGGGTTTAATGTGGTTGATAGGGTTTACATGTTTAAATGTGGTCGATAGGGTTTACATGTTTAAATTTGGTCGATAGTGTTTAAATATGGTCGATAGGGTATACATGTGGTCGATAGGGTTTACATGTGGTCCATAGTAGTGTTAAATGTTCTTTTCCCTCTCTCTCCACCTCATCCCTCACTCTCCACCTCAAGCTGGTGTGTGGTGAGCGTTCTGGCGCCGATTGGCTGCCGTGCATCACCCAAATGGGTGCTACATACTGGTGGTGGTTAGTGAGGTCCCCCCCCCCCCCCACCCTTCACTGTAGGCGTCTTTGAGTGTCTAGAAAAGCGCTAAATAAATTCAATGAATTATTCATTATTACACGTCACGTGTATTTTTTTACAAAGCGATCAACACATGCAGCCTCCTGTCTGTGGTTAGGGTCTGGTCTTAAGGTAATCAGGGTGATTGACCCAAAGATGCGTCAACGTTTCTGTTGTTTTGCAGTTTTTGTGACAAAAGGAAGAGGAGGTTTGGGTGGGAGGTGCAGGGAGGGTGTGGGGATCGGGTTGTGTTTCTGGTACGGGGGTGTGTGTGTGCGTGTGTGTAAGTTGGTGTTGGTGTTTGTGTGTGTCTCTGTTAGTGTGTGTGTAGGAGGCAGTCAGGGGGAGGCAGATCACAAGACCACTGGGGGAAAACAGGAAGGGGGGCGATTTCAAGAGATGGTGTGTTTATAATGACAATAAGAAAATCAACACGTTCCACTCTACCCATCCTGACTCATCACTTATTAGAGGTAAGAGAGGAGGAGGCGCTAATGGATAAAGGCAGGGGTGGATTACATTGGGGCCAACCATTTAATACACACAGTCTAGACATCCACACTGGAGCTAATGGCCAGCACACAAAGCTAGCGGTCTCGTAAGGATTGAGGGCTACGGGGGTCGGACAAAGGTATTTTAAACAGGCCTGATCTTTTTATTCCACTCAGTATTGAAATTGCAAATTAGCACAAATTAATTAGCCCCAGCTCATCTTTTGTCCCTGGTTCATTGTTATGTGAATTTATTCTGCTGAGCTACACTTTTTAATTTTGTAACTTTTTTTCCATGCTGGAAAAACCTTTTCTCTTTTGTCTTTTTTGTCTTTACTGGAAACGTTTCATGGTTTGATTATTTGACAATCACACATCTAGTATGGTCTGTAGCTCTATGGATGTACTGACATCTACACAACCGGGGACCATACCTTTGCCGTGTCCGGGCATGCCCCAAGGACTTCCATTGCCTGCAGTCTCAGATGACAGACTGGATGTTTGGACATCACCAACGTGCCACCAAAGACCCTGATCTTTGGGCCGAGACATTGTGTGGTTGACCCCTGACCTTTCGGTGGTGGGCTTCATGGGATTGTGTCTGTCTGGCCTTCAAATCGCGAGGGGGTGACGCAGCTCCATCCGTGCTGGAAGGGGGGGGAGAAAGCACGGAGTGGAAAACCTTTCTAGGGACACTTCCATGGTGCCAAGATGAGGTGGAAAAATATGTTCGGAACAATGCGTACCGAGCGTTTTAAGTGTTCCTACTGTCCATAATTCATGTGTTTCCATTGGTTTCCCAGATGCAGTCGGTTGTCTCCAATGCCCTGTTTACACCTACCCGATAGTGGGCCCCGATGGTGCCCGATGGCTAAATCAGCAGCTATCGTTATAACATCGGCAAATAGCGTGGTTGCATCGGGAAACACCGTTACTCTTCCCGGGAACATCGTTAGACAACGGGAAGAAATGCTCAATGATCGGGCAACATCGGCAAAGAACGAACATGTTTGTTAATTTTGGGTCTATCGGGGTAGAATCGGTTACCAGGTGTTGCTATGGGCTAATCGGCTATAATCGGGAATAGAACGGGAGTATAACGTAAGACATCGCAAATCGTTCGGGAATTTTCCTGGGACATCGGCTATATTTGTTAATCTTCCGCGCTGTATCGTGTTTTATCGTCTTTATATCGGCAACCTCAACACACGAAAGACCCTCGAGAACCCTAGACAAATAACGATTGTGAGTGACCAGATTGTGTTAAGGAAGACCCTCAATCTGCGAATTGGGTATAAATAGGGGGTGATGGATGGATGTCCTACTTTTATAATTACAGGGTACTTCGCCCATTTAGAACCGGCGTTCTATTATTATAAAATCGCTATTGTAATATAAATAAATATATAAATAAATATCAGTCTAAACCAGTCTCCCCTTTGCCTTCTCCCGAAATGACGCCAAATGCCGCCAAACGCACTTCGGGTGTCTTCCCTGGCATAAATCGTTATGTTATCGTTATAACATCGGGTATGTGTAAATGCTACCCCGATAAATTGACCCGATCATACATTTTTAGCCCGATGTCACCCGAATCACCCCGACTTCCACATCGGTGGTCCATCGGCCATTAGCGGCCATTAGCGGGATGGTGTAAACGGGGCATAAGATGTAGAATCAAGACACAAATCAAGCTTTCAGCTGAGCTCTCACCATCCACTGAAAACTATCAAACACTCATCTGATGATCTTTAAGAAATGGCTCGGCCTAGGAGCTTTCTTTCTAAGGGTTGTCATTATTATAATTCAGACCAGCAATTGATTGTCATTGACTACTTTCTATTCTACCGATTGTTGGTGCAGTGTCATTGAACTGTGCTGCCCAGGCCTAAAAAAAAATTTTGTTTGGTTCCGGTTTCCGACCGACCCTGTCAATTTATGTGCGACCCAAATTATTTTATGAGCTTTATAAAAAAAAAAAAAAAAAAAATAATAATTTTTTTTTTTTTTTTTGATGCAAACTATAATTACGTTTTGGTACAGCACCTCTTCATTCTGTACAAGGATGAGCGAATGTTCTCGTTTTTTAATGAAAACAACCTACCTATCATTCGCTGCCGCTGGAAAAAATAAAATAAAACAATAAAATAAATTCCCTACCTACCCATGACCTCAACTGACCACCAACAGGAACCAAACTTTTTTTTTTTTTAGGCCCCAGGAGGTGGAGACACTCGTGTTGGAATGGCCTCTGACTTTAAGAAATCGGGTCACCAAAGAATGAGACCCCACCGTCTGGCTATCAACCTTAATGTGCCTGGATGAAATGGCAGCCACGTAGAGCCTTAGAGTGGAATCAGATGATTTCCTTTCCAGTAAGGACTGCACAAAACGCAGTATAATGGCACTGAGGAACACTCCGGTACCTCTCTCTGAGCCTCACACCACCTGTTAGCATAAAGTGCCCTGGTGGAGGGAGCTCTTGAGTCCATGATGGTTTGAACTACCTCCTGATCACATTCCATTATAAGTGGATCAGGCCCCTCAAGGGCCAAACCCATAGCTGCAGGCACTCTGGTCTGGGGTGCCAGATGTAGCCCCCTAGCTGTGAGAGCAGGTCCCGCCTCTTCGGCAGGCACCATGGATCTCCATCCAGCAGCCTGTACATCACTGGCAACCAAGGTCTCCCTGGCCAGTTTGGGGCAACCAGCAGGAGTCTGTGGTTCCCCTTCGTCTTGTTACGGTTAGCGGGTGGCAGGCAGGCAGGTAGGACCCAATAGCAGACAGTTCAATAAAAGGATAATGTATTAATGCAAAAGGCAAGGAACACCGAGAACACGGGTGACACTAACCCAAATGGGAGGACCCTGAAAATATGCATCCTTTAAATCAATTGATGTGAACCAGCTTTGCCGTGCAACGGCCTGGAGCACTTCCGCTGTCTTCAGCATGTGAAAGGGCAATACTTTCAGAAAACTGTTCAGCCCTCGTAAGTCCAATATAGGGCGAAGCCCACCCTCTTTTTTTGGAACTAAAAAATACGCTGAGTAAAACCAACCTTGCTGTGTCTGAGGATCTACGATCTCGATGGCCTTCTTCTCCAGGAGGGTGGATACCACCTGGCTGAGGGCCTGTCTCCTTGTGGGATCACTGACTGTAGTCAGTCTGATCCCCCTGAAAACTGCATCGGAATTGGAGATTGTACCCCTGGGAAAGCATGGCCACCACCCAAGTGCCTGTAGTGCAACTTCCCCAGCAGATGAGGTGCTGCTGGGCGAAGTGCCCGACACCCGGCCCTGAGCCGTCAGTACCTGCCCCCACATCCTCTTGGGGCCTGGGGGGGGGAGAAACTTTGCCTCCTGCCTGGGGTGCTGGCCTTGTGGGAGCCCGACGTCGGTGATAGGGTCGCTCAGGAGCTGGTGAGGTCCTGGGATAACCACTAGGACGCGCTGGTGGCAGAGGACGATTGGTGCCATAACCTTGTGGAGGCTGCTGTCTCGGTAGGGATGTAGCTCCCCAAAGGCTAGCAAACTGCTGCCGTGTCTCGTTAGCCTGGATGCGAATATTCAAGGCCTGTTGTGCTGCTTGGCCAAACAGCTCTCCCGGAACTACGGAGAGAGTGTGGAGGGGTCGCCAGCATGGCTCTGATATAGGGGACTGGGTCAGCCATACCTGGCGGTGGGCCAGCCATACCTGGCGGTGAGCCAGCGTAAGCGATGACATCAGCCTACCAAGCTGCAAAGACGTGTCACTTAGACTCTGCACTGAAGGATCTGCACCGGATGATTGCAAGGACTGAGACAGGGCCAGTATCAAATGGGACAAGGAGTTCCCGATATGGCCCATACATGCCGCTGTGTCATAGCACTTCGTTAATAGGTCATCAGTGATGCGACACTGTGGCCTGGGACGGCAAGCATTCGGCCTCAACACCTCCTCTGGTGCCACAATGAGGGAGGCAATGGTTGGCTCGACGGCTGGCAATCGGTCAAGTCCATGCTTACTGGCATTCTGCATTGAAGCCAAGGCCCTGCTGTCACTGGTGTGATGAGATAGAGATCTGGGGTCTGGGGCCAGACCCCAGATCTTTGGTGGCACGTTGGGGCCAGCATCTGTGAAGCTCCTCAATATATGGCTGGGAGGGAGGGACAGAAAAAGTATCTTGTGGCAGGACACGCCTAAAGAATGCACTAGCGATTGCTGCTGGAGCCTCACCCAACCCTAAGTGTGCCAGTGCCATTCGGACCAATGGCTTAACCGTGGCCGGGGAAGCTTCTGAGCCTGCCCTAGACGTCTTCAGAAGCCTGGGTAGAAGCCTCTACCTCACCGTGTCCCGGCCTGTCTTCATAGAACCGGCTACAGGAAGCCCTCGTAGACAGGGCATCTCTGTCCTATTCTGGTGTAGTTGGAGGGATCGACCCCTGGGTTGACGCCAACCTGACTGGCTGAAGGTTAAAGAGCAAACTCTTAATCTCAGCGAACTCTGACACTTGCTTGTCCACTTTGGCTGCATAACCGTCAGCCTTCCTAGCCTTCTGCCTGGGCGGGGCAGCCCTGGGTGGGGAGCGTAACCGTACCACTGGTTCTCTTCCAGGGTGGGGAAGTTCACCTTCAACCTCAGGTCCTTCTACTTCAGCTAGTTTTGCCACTTTCAGCCCATGTGGCATGAAACTGCAATTCATACACTGATGGTCAGACAGCCCCTTCCTCAGGTGGACCACACCGAGGCATGCGGGGGATTCATCATGTCCATCTAGGGCTAGCAGAGGAGCCATGCAAGTGCGGCAACCATGTGAGCCTAACATGTTGGGGTAATTAAGCTATCCAAAATAGTATTTTTCCAAAGTGAAGTAGTTATTAATGAGCGAAAGCAACCAACAGTAATAATTCAACAAAAGGGCTGCAAACTGCTCAACGTAAGAAACTCAAACTAAAACAGTGTTTTGTTTTTTTCTTTCAAAATTAATTAATTTTTCTTATTTACCCACTAGCCTTAACCGTAATCAGGAGCTAACACAGAGAGAATACTTACCTTAGCAGCCGCTATAGCTGGTGAAGACGCTGTGTTAGCCTAGCGTTATTTGAGCCGAGCTCACCGGCGAAAACACTGGTATGCGGCGTTCATAACATAGCCGTGCGTGACTAATCGCAGCCCTTGGAGGACGAATCTGTGGCTCCAACCATGCATTTGCAGGGCTACCAGCAAAGAGTCGCTGGCTAATATTGCTTCTATTCAAGCTTATTTCGTACTCTGAACCTCTATTCGCTACTGCGAGAAGTTACAGGGGACATCGTGGAGATTTACTCAGGGTTATATAGACGGGCGGCCCGAAGTCATCCCCGGTCACGTGTGACTTTGTTGATATTAAATACCTGACCTGCGCATGCGTGATGGATAACATTTAGTGTTAAGCACTGCCTCTGGCGGTCAGTAAGAATGAAATAGAACAAGACAGAGATACCAAAGTAAAACAGGAAACACAGGGAAACACACCAAAACAAGACAAGGAAACAGACAGACCATGACAGAAAGTCTGTCACACAGTCTGTTTGCTGTACGCCCGACGGGAACCCTTCTGAGCAGAAGTATAGCAGTTGACAATAATACTTAAAAAATCAACAACACATACTTCATGTTTTGAATGATGCCTCCCAAAGGTGATAGACGAGAACTTTTACTGGTTGTACTGCTGAAGCCCAACCATGGCCTGGAGGTTAGGTTGTTAATGCAAACCGACACTGCACATACTATTAGAAAGCCAAGAGGGCCGGCTCTGTAATGAATGACCTGCGTTCCATTACTCCTTAACGTGTTGAGTGCGGGGGCTGGCAGGCAGGGGGTGAAAGTGAAAACAGTGCATTCCCAATGGACAAACGCCCTTTACACTGTGCAACAATTCAATCGCTGCTTACAGTTAGGCATCTGTCTGAGGCTTACAGTTTTTCTCAGTCGCTTTGGTTCATTTCTCAGATCAGAATTGAAATCCTCAAAACTACCTGTTCAATCTTCACATCAGTGTGTAACTTGTGCACATGAAAAAAACAGTTTCTCATTTATTTGAACACGTTGCAAATGCTTTGGTACATCCATGCACATGATTATGTACAATTCTCTGCTCTTTCCTACATTATCAATTGCTTATAACATGTTGATCAAAATGTATTGTAATGGTCTCTATAATAGTCTCACCCCCAAAACATTTAGGTATTAGTTAATTGCATAAGTCTTTACATGCAAAATGGTTGAACAAGTTGTCATAATTTGTCAAGCATATTTCTATACATTTCTATACACTGCCATTAGACTCTTTTTTTTGTTATTTTTTCTAAATCTGTCCTGAATTGGTCAATTGCTACCAGGTGAATCTTGACTTTCTCTAAATAAGGGAAATGTGTGAAGTGTTAGATCAACCAACGATCAACCAGTTTACTGGAATAGCTCAAAGGTGCATCTCCTGAACCATGAACTGGCATGTATATATATAGCTGGAGCACAACACAATGTTACATTGTCTGAGAATTTGTGGCCCAACAGACAGGAACGTCAGGAGTTGTAGGATGACTGCACTGTAATTCCTACAGCAATGCATGTACAGTTTACCCTAAGGAGATTTTCCTATGTTCACATTTCTAGCAATGACATGATCTGTCAACAAATTACAGTACAAACAGTCAAAGCGTAATGGTGAATCTTATCCAATCTCTTGCAATCAATCTCCCATACACTAAGGTGTAACTTACAATTTACAATAATTGTCTTCAAAACTTTAGCCATAGTTTACATCAGAACATCCATCCAGAGTACACTGTTATATTGACAACATGACTAAGCAATTTGACTGTCTTATCCGTAGACAATGACACAAGGACTTGTCATTCTGATGGCACTGACATGTTAATTGAAACAGATATTTACTTTTGAGAGATGAACTAAGGATTTTGAGCAAGTGGCTGGCTTTTGCAGGTAATCCATGATGTTTTGCTATTTGAACACATTGTTTTGAGAAATGCACTTACTGCTTTGCAAATTTCAATTCTGATCTGAGAAATGTACCAAAGCGACTGAGAAAAACTGTAATTCACAATTCAAGCAATACTTCAACAAACAATGTCATCAACATACTAAACCATTATTGAGTACACTCTACAATCTTTGCTCCGCAGGTCTTTTGTTCTGTTCATTTGATGGAAGGAAGCCTAGCCCCAGCCGGCTTAGTTTCACGTGATATTATCTTGTTTAGCTCTCCCCCTGTTGAGGAGAACCGCCTTCTGCTGTCATAATTACCATCTCTCTACACTGTCTGGTTACAGTCTGATTAAACACATCTAATTCTCTCTGTGTAAATCAGGCCTAAATACTCATCTTCTGATGTGTGTGGTGTGTGCCCGTAACACATGGAGAACATTTACACAGGCAGTGTCGAATACACTGGCTATCTAAGGTTTTATAATCAGTCATTATAGGCTCAGCTGCTTTCAGAAATGAGCACAACTTTGAGTGCAACATGCTGGTGCCACCCATGCCCGTCTCATGGGGACATGTCCTATAGTCTGTGGTGCACACAGACTATAGGACCCTTTTATAAGATCAGAAAACCCCACCGCATGTCGACCCTCTCAGGATCTGCCGGTCGTAGCAGAGTCCCAGTGTAACTATGCAAATGGTGCCCCATTAGTTAGTCAGTGCTTTGTTGTGGGTATCAACCGGCTGGTACAGTGTGTTTGCATGTGTCAGACTTTTACAGTTTATAAGTCAGCTTTCCATCAGAGGTGAGAGATCAAGTGGTGCCCGATGACACGAACACCAAACACACACCTACGCTATTAACCTCAGCACGATGACATATGAATCATTCTGTCATCAAGTGTCAGCAGATACAGTGTTACATGGCAGACGGTGCTATGGCTGCAGTACAGTACAAGCTCTGGTCCATGTATAGGGTGTTCTTATGCTCTCTGCAGTCTCTATCATTTGAAAAAACATAGTGAGTTTCAGTTTTCTTGGCTTTATTAATTACTATTTTGTACTAGTTAGGAACTCGGGATGATCAATTATAATGTATATTTTCCCTGAAGTATTTTGATTCTAGGTCGTTTTTTGGTTATTTTGATGATAAGAATCTAAATAGAAATGTATCCATGATTATACTTTGTGTGTTCATTCTATGTTACATAGTCTAGATTAAGTGGTAGTCAGTAGAACGCTGGTTGGGCTGCTTTTTAAACTTTCTTTAACAGACTTACTTGCTTAACGTTGAATGTGTTTGTATTCGGAAGGGAGGAAGGAAATTCAAAGGTCAAAGGTCTAAATGCATCTGAATGTTGGACCTTGACACACTGCCCAGATCAAAAGAGAACCGTTTCCTCTCCGCAATTGGAGCAACTGTGTTTCGGCTCGGTCTGACCTCTCTGTCACTTCTCCTTTTGCAATTTGTTTGCACAAGAGGAAGTTGTTTTTTTGCAGGTAACCCTGTACCACGATTCTGCCCCGAGGTATCAGGTGGACAGCAGCTGTGGCTGATGTTGTTGTGGCTCAGTGTGCATGATGGTTTAAAGGTTTACAATTATTATTATGTTTCGGATGCTGCATCCTTGTAATACAAGTCATGTCCGTCAGATGAAGGATCTCTAATAGATCCTTAATCCAATAAATATTTCCTGTCCATATCCTCCTCCAAAAATGTTGTATGTATTTGTCTCTCCATCTCTATTTACATTCCCTTGGCAAGAAATGTAATCAATCTATCTTCTGAAGCAAAGCTCCTCAGACGACGTACAGTGACTCCTCCAACGCGCTGCAGAACAGTAACGAAGGCCTTGAGAGTTGATGCAATGTATGTGTTAGTGACTGTAATCAATGCACTCGAGCAACTCTTCCTCCCACTGCCCCCCTCAGACTGCGTGGTCTGGTTGTGCACACCGCCGCTGAGTGCTAACAGCCTGCGGCTAGCACCCCCCCCCCCCCCCTCCACTAGCCCCCGTGCCCCCAGAGGCTACAGGTTTCTCCGTACGCTGGGGGAGCGCCCTTGTGGGACTGAAGTTTATCGACCGGCATGGACGGGCGAGTGAGATGGAGGGGATAGGGGAGGGGAGAGAGAAGGAGAGGGAGAGGAACAGAAAACAAAGATATTCTCCATGGAGTGCATGAAAAACAGGGGTTGTGATCTTGGCCATGTGGGGACGTTTTGAGGTCAGATGTATGGCCTGGGGCGAGCCGCTGTTTTAAAATGTAAAACCCCCCTATAAAATGTTTCTAGACTAACAGGAACAGTTCAGACTTTCCACTCAATGCATTTTCTCTCGGATTTATTTCAGCTGTGGGGGACACCACAATTTTTTTTTCACAATGCTGCTGTCACGAAGAAGACATCTTCCAGTCGCCAAGGAAACCGCTTCTGGCTGGGTTTTCTCGCCCGCGTACTAATGGAAGTAACCCAGGTGTAAGTGCAGAATGTCTGCGAAGCAATGCCGCTGCTCTGCGTCAACAGGGAGATCAGTGACGCAGTGTTTGGTCGGCATGGCAACGGAAGGATATCCTGTTTGCCGGTCAGAACATGCATAACTGCAACCTCACCTGTTGAGCATCACGCTATAAAGCAGGTGTTCCTCGCCAAGCCCACGCCCACGCAGTCATCCGCAGGCCTCACAAGACAACAGAAGTAACAAAAGGCGGGGCCCCTTCCCACTCGGTGGTTCCCGTAGAGACAGTGTTGCCGATGACAACCTTGCATACATTGACCTATACCTCCTACTCAGCACCAGCTGTCGTGTGGATGGCGCCTGGTTAGATGAGCATGTGTGTGGCTTTTGTTTTTTAGTCATTGCCTCACCAAGGGCCCATGGCTGAGTCACCTGACATCATGCTGGGCATCTCTGGGCTCCGGTCCCCAGACGTTGGGTCCTCCCTCACCCATGCACTCACTAACCCACTCACAATCTCACTCTCACTCACTCTCACCCACTCACAATCTCCCTCTTACTCACTAGTCCTTCACTCATTTACTCACTCACTGTGTGCAGATTTGTACCGGTTACCACCACAAGGTGTATGTTCATAGAGTTATATTCAACAACGCCATGAATAGCGGCTATGATTGTGAAAATGATACAACACAGCTTTTTCTGAACAGTAAATGTATCAGAAAAGTAAAGTATCAACCCTGAACCCATCATACACTGCAACACAAATTATTAGAATTTAAGTATGTTTGAATCACACAAGCTCACCGCTTTGCTGAGGATAAAAAGTGGGAGAAGAAGTCTTTTTAACTTTCAATGACTTCAAAGAAGACACACTGTAGGAAACGTGGTCGCAGTGACGCACGTCAAGGTTTGTGACTCAAGCTCTTAAACTCTAAAGTCCTCTCCATTGACCTCCACTGTAACGGAAGCACTTTTAAAGGGATGATTCACGTTTCAACCCAAGGAGAACCATCTGCCCTTAACGATAAAGCCTTACACGATGTAGTCGATAAGGCTGCGCGTCTCAGAGGGCCCTGGCAAATCCATCTGGCCACTGCTGACATTTCCCTGCAGAGAGAGGGGAGAGCCTGCTGTGAAATTAAGCATGGGCAGGCATACAGTGGTTGTTCTGGGAGTGTGTGCATGTGCATGCGTGGGCTTTCCTTTGTAATTGGTTGGGTGGTGTGTGGCAGCAGATAGCCAGGTGTCTGTTCTGGTATTACAGTAATGTGGTTCAGGGTCCCAGACATAAGGCCTTCCTGCAGGCCTCACAGTAATCCTAATGAGCTGATTGACTGGGACGACAGCAGTCTTATTTATATTGTGCTACGGATACTATCGCTTATCTCTCTCCCAGCGCTTACACACTTGGATTAATACTGTCAGACCTAATTATCATTTATCTATCATTCATCTTCCCACCCATTCAATTCATTTGTTCATTCACCCATCAGTCCGTTCATTTGTTAATTTATTCATTCATACACCATATATCCACACATTCATTCCCCCATCCACCCAGCAGTTAATTTAATAATGAATTCATCCCCCCTATCCGCCCAGCATGTAATTTGTTAATCCAACCTTCCACCCATTAGCCCATTATGGGAACCCTCAGTTCATCCCTCCATCTAGCACACTGAGGGGCCGACTTTCTGTAATATCTGTGGGGAATAAGTGTGCTTGTCCTTATTCTGTAAAACATGTATTTATTAAGGACGGGGGAAATTCGCAAGATAGATTTGAAAAAGGAAACACAAGTTATGAGGTGTCAATGGGAGTGCAACTGGAAGAGAATGTTCTGTTCTACCTAGGGACGAGCATGACGACAAAGGAAGTGATGCAGTCAATGAATAAGATCTATCCATACCTCTCCGCTGCAACAAAGACCAAACCAAAGTGGCTGCTAGATATTCATGTTGAGTCATATTCTTATATGACTTCCAAGGAGCTACTTGTACTTGCAGAAACCTCTTTCCTATAGGTCCTGTATACTGTACCCCTGTGCTATAGGTCCTCTCTGTCCTATAGGTCCTCGATACCTCTGTCCTATAGGTCCTATAGTAAACTAATATCAGTTATAATAGGCCCTATAGGTACAGTTAACTTTGGTCTTTCCAACCACATGCTCCTGAGCAGAAAATAGAGAAGGGCATACTTTATTGGTATTTACTTACCACCACTGATCAAGAGAGCTCTCCTGCCGACTGATCTCGTCATCAAGTTGTATTTATACCTCAAAGGGTTGGCTTAGCAACGCGGACATGAATAACGTCCAAGCAGTCATATTTAATGGATTTACCACTTCCGTCATTATGCGGTTGCCCATCAAGAGGTTAATAAAATAGTTTTTTAACCATTGTGGGAAAAGCTTTTAATGACAAATCTCATTGTCATATGATCCAAAGTATTGCAAATTAAATAAAAATAACGAGATGCATGTGATATTTATATGTGGAACACCTTGGTCTTTTCAAATTCTATAACCTGAAATATCCTCTCGGATATGACGAAGGCTGGGCAATATCTAAAAGTAGGTTTCCTCTTCTGCGGTTTCCTTTGGAAAGAACCCAAACATATATAACAAAGAAGTGAAGACGGCATGAGACTCTTTGAGGGGAAGGGATTGCCTGGGCGGGGGCGTGGCCAAAGTGACCCTATTTGGTCACACAGGAAATGAGTAGAACCGTGGACATAAGGGCTCCATTGGGCAACGAGCGTGATGTCATCGATTAAGATGAATCCGTTGCGAGATTCCAGCACACGCTGCGTGAGCTCTCTGTTCTCTCCCACGCGTGGATGCCTCTCCTCTCCCACCCTCGCATTCTCTCTCTTCTCACACCTTCTCTCGCTCTCTGTCCATGTTTCTCTCTCAGCAGCTCCATCTAAGTGGAGTGCTGCTCTTCACTACTTTAAATCATCCACACAGATTGCTGCAGGATCGGGAAGTCCCTCCACCTTCTCCATCTATTTCCCTTAACCCTTACCCTGCGCTTAACACAACCTACACACACACACAGACACACACACACACACACACACACACACACACACACACACACACACACACACACACACACACATACAAACATATGAGTGTGCACACCCACAGACTGTGTCACTGCACTTTCTTCCAATTTAAATCACATTAGATGACATGTTAACATCTGAAATCCCTGTTATTTTCGCATTTGTTGTAACCTCACAGTGTGACGTGCGTCCTCTCAAGCACAATTGGAGATAAAACAGGATCAGGCTTAGGCCTACACGTATTTTCCATCCTGTCCAAGTTGCCTACCTTCACTCTTGCCACCCCCCCCACACACACACACACACACACACACACACACACACACACACACACACACACACACACACACCAATTAATACCCCCCCCCACACTCGACCACACCCACACACCCACACACACACACACACACACAGACACACACACACACACACACACACACACGGTTGCCTTGAGCACATACTGTACCTATGACCAATCATTCAAGCTAACCTCAAAGGCATAAAACAAATGTTTGAGGATAAGAGCACCGGGCGAGATCCACACATGCTTTTAGAGTCGGATGTGGCCTTCTATGGTTACTGCTCCTCCACACATTTTTCTGTTGATAACCGGTTGTGTTTGTGTTTGTCTGTGTATTTGTCAATCATTTAGTAAAATATCTAACATAATAAACATGATGGCATCAATTCATATCTAGTAAAAAGAATGCCAATGAAACAGGTGAAATACTAATTAGAGCAAGCATATGGTCTTGGATGGTAAGACAAGCGAACCGCAGTAAATACGTCTTTAAAGACACATTTTTTTAATTGCGGAATTATTTATTTGGCCATGCGATGATTCGAGTTTCAAAAGAGATGTCAATTATGATGTATGTATGTTGTAGTGTGTGCCTTCATGCATGCTCATAACAGTTATTGTTATACGACAGTATATAACAGTTATATGTTTTCGGTGGAGTTCAAGCCAGCCAGGTTTCCCCAAAACATTGTAAGCCTACTGCTACTTCAGTTCATTCCTTATCATTAAATCGTAATTTGTTGTTTCAATCATGGCTTTCTATGAAAAAAACCCTCCTTAGAACAGAGTACAAGAAAAAAACCCTCCATAGAACAGAGTCAACCTTCAACAGCAACTATAATGCAAACACATCAAGGGGACTCCTTTGGGTGTTACCATGGCAACTATCTCAAATAAGACGAGCGGAAGTAAAGGGCAGTTGATTTAAAAAACTGAAAAAAAGGAATAAAAGTGCAAAGTGAAAGTTTGACATGTTGGTCCAACTGCCACAAATGATGTCTGTTTGGTAAGGTCTGAACTTTGTCCTGGCATTTCCCTTTAACTGCAAATCATTTCCTCCTAACATTGTGACCCACTTATGGGAATCAAACCCTGGCCAGCGTTATGCCGGGGACCCCTTGTCTTGTTGCATTCACAACAAATAATTCATATATATTGGAAGTCAAACCCAGTACCTTTCAGTGAATGGTTGTGCACCCTGGCCCAGACACAATGCTGCCCCCTTTCCCTCTCTTTCCTCTCATAAGAGAAAAGGGTCCTTTACCTTACATTCTCCCACAAATGGGATGTAGGTGGAAAAGGGAAGCAGGTAATTGTGCTTACTGCTGATTTCCAATCAGGGAATTGGTTGAACACAGCGCCACTTACAGTTGATGATGTGTTTGGTATAAGGCCTATACTATTGAAATGCAGCAGGATTTAATTGTCTTGTGAATTTATTCAGATTCCAACATCTGTAAGTAGTACTTGCAGATGTAAGTACACTGAAGGAGATGGCCTCCTCTTTAAAGGGGCATCTAATTCTATGACTGGCTTGATTATGTTAACTGATATAGTGGATCAGGGAGTGGATCTATTTTAGAGGCTGTTTTGCGTTACGTTTCAGACGACTCCAGTGTCTCTGGGCTCGGCTGACGGGCACATTAACAGCTTTTCTGCCCTTGCATCAGGATGATTCATTAGCGGTTGTTAGGAGCTAGGGCTGTTGTCACATTTCGGACACTTCTCGTCCACGGGTCTATGACCACCGCAGTACGTCATGGATTAGTACAATTTGCACAATTCCCGCGAATTAATACCCGCTATCTATAAATGGAAACCGCTGCAACTTGCGTGAAATATTGTGTAACCATAGATATACCTTCTTTAACCCTATTGACTTTATCTAGCTACATGCGCTTCCATTAATTTGCAGTGATCTATTGAATATGATTTGGTTTGCTGTGGCTAAATCCAAGCTAAATCCGGCATCGATACGTTATATACTAGCTAAAGGCTGGTTTATACTTCTCCGTAAAGTGCTGGACGTAGAAACGGAGGGCCCACTCCATAGTCTGAGGCCCTATCGGAGACCCTCTCCGTAGCTCTACGTGCGCATCCAGAATTGTTTAACTATCCGTCCAGGCAACGGAGACGGACGGAGACGGAAAGGGCTGTGATCGTTCCTCTAATATCATCTTTTCCGGAATCACTTTTCCCAGTGTAACTTTGCACCTTATTTACTTTGCACCTTGTTTGCTTTGTACATTAAGGACCAACAAAACACCAAATAAGATTTGAAAAGCTTTGGAAGTTTATTGAGAACACTATTTTCATGGTTAGTAGACAGCATATACGATCTATCGGGTGGCGAATTGCATTGTGTATCCGACATCCCGACAGAGAACTTCGAAGGCTCGAGGGGTCTCTGTGGTTACGGAGTCGGATTAAGGATTACGGATTCGGAGTAGTATACATTAGCTTTAAAATTCGTAGCTGTCGCCGGAAACGCACTCCGTTCAAACAAATGTTTTTCATGGAGGAAAGAGGTGTCGACAAACATAAAGATGGAGCTGCCTGTCAGAGGTAAGAACGTGAATACATTTCGGAAGTAATCAAGTCCATTACTTGTGGGGTGTGTGGGTATCACAAAAGGACATAAGCCATGAGCCATGAAAGCAAGCGGACTAACTAGGCTTTATGTCTTTCTTGGTTTTGATACCCACACCACGGCCTGTAATTTTGATGCACAAAGGATGGTCCAATTATGTGTTATCTCAACACAAAGACGAGGCTGCCACCCCTGCAACACTATGATTCTTCAGCATAAAGGTCTCAGTGACCAGGACATTAAAGAGAAGGACAGATGGGGCTCCCCAGTGGCTCACCAGGTAGAGCGCGTACCATTAAGGCTCAGCCCTGATCGCAGCGACCCGGGTTTGAATACTGCCTGTGGTGCTTTGCTGCACGTCCTCCCCTCTATCTCCCATACCTTCCTCTCTATCTCACTCTATAATAAAGCATAAAAATAAATACTAAAAGAAAAAATGAAAAGGACAGATTACATGGCTGCAGACTTTGTACCGGGGGAGTGTGAGGAGACCTCACCGATCTGACAAACAACTGACCCTTTTCTATGGTGCTGTGGTAAGTCGAAAAAGGTTAATCTTTCCTAACGTATTTGCTTAACTTAACTTACCTTTAAAAGGGTGAATCCTTGCAGATCGCGCATGTATGTCTCACACCAGGTAGCAGATACGCCTACGATTTTGCAAACGTTGCAAACCATTCTCGTGAATTTTTGCAAGAAAGACAAGAGTGAGAGAAATCCACGGCAGACAGAAATTGGAGAGACTTGATGGCAGGGGGAAAGTGGACGGCAGCAGTGGTAGTTGCCAATGGATTACAGAGATTACGTTACTAAGCTGTGCCCAACTGCTCCTGCTCGCCGTCAAAACAAGCGAGCCCAGACTTAAGTGTCTACAGCAACATGTGCCCTCGCTGGGGAGAATGCACTTGTCTACTTGTTTTGTTGTTGGGTTTATGTGAGCATGTGCAACTACTACTTTGTTCAAAATGTTTGGTACATTTTTTAGAACATTGAGGGGCGCCTCGCAGAGGTCTGTAGCCTAAACTCATTCATATTCCAACCGTTATCACTTTTTTATTGAACAAAACTGTCTCTCAAAGAATTACATAAATGGAGATTAACTAGCATATCATCCATGTTCCGACTTTGGCCAATTTTGACAATAAAACACTTTTACTTCCCTCTTGCTTTTCCTTCCAATAACCAACAAACCGAGCAATTGTTACGGCATTGTTAACACGTGGGACATTCTCGTCTTGACCTTGGGGTTTTGACTCAGTCTGACGCACGCTACAGAGCCAGGGCGCCAAGGTGTGTGGAGTCCTTGGTGGTGTCGGTGAAGGCTCCACGAAGAAAGCAAGTCTGGTACCTTCAACCGCCATCATGACTCAGGATCCCATGCCAGGCGCCATCGACAACGCAGCGCTGGTGTCTCATTGTGTGACGTCTTCTTCGCCTCCCTAATGGGTCTGTGTAGCGCTGTGCATCAGTGTCCCTACACCCCCCCACCCACTACCACACTCTACAAGGAACACCGTCGAAAAACAAGCAAGGCGGAGCGTCTTCCCGCCCTCTGTTCCTACGGAGGGCTGCCAGGGGTCCAAGGGCCTTCTTGCTTTCCCTGGGAGTTTCGCCAGTCTGCTGCAGCAGTCTGTTGAGAGTGGGTTGGTGATGGGGGGGGCTGGGAAGCGTGGGTAGAGGTGTTTCATGAATTCATCATCCCCTTCACCGGCTCCCCACCGCACCGCACAGAGGCATGTTCGTCATCACGGTCGGTCTGGCATGTAGACGTGTTGATATTTATGGGGCCCAGCAAGAAGGGATATTTTTACCTACTTCTCCATGCAAAAAACAATAACAGCCCATAAAATGGAGGGGGTAGGTGATTAGTAATGCTTGAGTAAACAGGAAGACAATTTAGTGGAAGTGCAGTCGCTGTTCAACCGAGGTTGGGTGTGTGCGTGTGTGTGTGCATGTTATTAAATGATACTTAACTATTAAACGGACGGTGTGTCATGCCCGCTGTTTTATTAATGTGTGAGGTGAACTGGGACCGACTATAGCACGGGACAGGCAAGTGCTCTGTCTCCACTTTCAATTTACCACAGACAAACAAAATCACCAAACAAACGCTTATTTCCCCCTAACCCTTTGAATCATGCCCCTACTCCATACACACACACACACACACACACACACACACACACACACACACACACACACACACACACACACACACACACACACACACACACACACACACACACACACACACACAAACCATCACACACGCCCTGACATAGTTATGACTATTTTTTTCATTTCACTCAGACAGTATAGAGGGAGGGAGAGAGAAAATAGTTCAATTCAAGCGTGTCTGGTTCCTACGTCAACAAACGGAGGAGGCTGAATGTGTTTTCCCTCCATGCGCCAAACCATGCTGGGATCACAGTCATTCATAGAAACAAGATACTGACACTTTGGTGTCTGTGTGTGTGTGTGTGTGTGTGTGTGTGTGTGTGTGTGTGTGTGTGTGTGTGTGTGTGTGTGTGTGTGTGTGTGTGTGTGTGTGTGTGTGTGTGTGTGTGTTTGTGTGAAGTTGCCGCTAAGTATAATTCTATTGATGCAACCAAAAAAAACACAATTGAATATATAATCTGCCCACAGTGTTTTGTATTTTGCATCCAAAAAGTATCGGGGAAAGTGTTCATGATTATACTTATTCCTCCTGATTATTATCATGCTGCCTGGTCATTTATTTTCAAATGATTGATGTCTGCGGCATGTGTCCTTGCCTGTTTCCTACCACGATGGGACCACGATGGGACCACGTCAGGAGACTGTGTCGTTGCTCACTGGGGACCCCAACGAGACGCCCGGCCTCCTGACCTGGACAGCCTGTTCCGCTGTTAACCGTCGGTGAGGGAGCCCTGCAGGGGGTCTGGGGATTCAGCAGTCACCTCCGCAGAGAACACTGTTCCCTGAGATGAAGAGTGAGAGATGAATGGTGGGGATTTCATGCTTAGCTTTGGTTTTTTTCCGGCTCTCTCTGCAGGAGACCGGATGATTTAGGATGGGTTTCATTGAATCTAGCTGCATTGAAGAGAAAGAACAGCAATCTGTCTGACTGTGTATCCATCTGTCTATCTGTCCCTCTGCATAGATATCTATCTGTCTGTCTATATCCATATCCATCCATATACCACATCCATATCTAGTTTTGCGGTTCACAGTGTTTTTCGCTCACATTTCTGTCCATTCTGATCCAGTGTTTTTAACCCTCCCTATTCAACCCAATTTTGGGTTTATGTGACACCAGTTTTATGTGAATCCCTGTATCAATCAGGGGTCTGAGGCAATCATGTTGTCTGATCTCATCAGCAGTCTCGCGCATATAAAACCCCTTATATGCACGCTCGTCCGCTACGTCTATTGGCGGTCATAGTTGAAGTCCCAATCTCTCGACCTTCTCGGAGCTCCACGCCATCATGCAATCAGCTGATGTGGAGAAAAGCTCTGGGTCAACATTTAACACAAGCCAGGGATGGCGTCAATGTTTCCGCCAGTTAATTTGAAATAATGAGCAACCAGACGCTCTTTATTTTTCCTCAGTTATTTTGGTTATTTCAGTGTTTTGTGTTACCTCTGCCTTGCTCATTTCACTGGCACAACCTGTTTCTGCAGAGTGTTTTGCCTCTCTATGTGTACGCGTCGTTTGATGTTCGCCAAAGTGTTTGTTTACGGAGAAGTGTTATTAAGCGGCAATGCCCGAAAGGCACACGCTTGATTCAATTGCTTCCACTTTATGTCATTTGAGGCCAACTTGGTTTTGCTCCTCATAATAGTAAATCACTTTAGCTTGTAAACAAGCGGAAGAGGTAAACAAAATGAACATTGTCATGCCATGCCACTCCATGTGTGTCATTATGTCGGAAAACAAAGAAAATGGAATGAAGGGTGGATGAATTACCATATGTGTTCTTTGTTTTCTACGAACAACTGACGTAATGTCGTCTGATGCGTATAATTTATTCTTTGTGTGTGTGTGTGCGTGCAAACATCTGTGCCCATGTGTCTGTTGGTTGTGTCTGTGTCATCGTATGAAGGATAAACCTGTAATAGCCCTAAATGTCCTGTATCCCCCCCCTCTCAGAGAGATGCCTTTTGGAAAATTGTGAACGCTAAACTATTTTCTCTATTCAAAGCACATACAGAGTTGAAACCTTGAATCAGCGGCATAGTAAAAATAAATAACAAAATGGAACAGAAGAGATGAATAGTAGGAGCGAGGGAGAGCTCGCCTGCACTTTCCCATCGCTGTACTCTCCTGCCACAGAGGTTCCGAAGAATGGACTTCCGGGAAGCCCAAATATGGGCAGACGATGACGAGGTGTACAACAGATGACTCATGAAACCAACTCCCACTTCCTCCAGCCTCACATGCTTGCAGGCGACAGGGGAAGGGGAGAAAGAAGGACGGGCAAGGAGTATCGACGGAAGAAAAAACAAAAAAAATGTTATGAGCACTGTCCTTCAAACCAATCGACAGTGGACACATTATGGTAGTTGCAGAGACCCAAACCAGAGGAGGCTGCAATGCAGTATCTGCTCTCACGTGTTCCGTGTGTCGCTCCCAGCAATGTTGCTGTTGTTCCACTGTGTCGGTCCGATATGTTCCCTTTGCTGCAGCAGTAGCACCTGTCGTTGCATCATGTATCAAGGTGCACCATGTTTGTGACGGTGAACTGCATCCTTCACCATATGTCTGCATACTGTGCACACCTCTTTGTCATGTTGTGTGCTTAATGTCTGCTCAAGTAGAGCTCTTTATTTTGCATTGCCAATTGCAGTGGAGACACATCATGGATTATGAGTTATCCTTTGTGTAATCTGGCTCATGGTATTGCAATGCATATTTTGAAAGTAGACAGACTCAAAACACTTGACACAATTGAGCAAGTTCACACAACAATGCAAAAACACACTTGCATACACACACAAAATAAGTAACAATAACAATGCTTGATTAGAATCAACAGGAAACACTGAGCAACCACAACAATAATGGCAATTACTGCTATATTCTGCTTTGACATAACATTTCAGTTTTTTGAGGTCCTTCCTGTGTGTGTCATAAGGTAAACCCATCAACATGTTATGTCTACTGTGCCTGCTCTTCATTTCCACCATTAAAGTACATTTGAGTAACTCCATTACAACTGAATTGACAACAAACAAACAACCCCGCTCTCTCTCAAGCCTCGGCCAGCCACACAGTACTTGCAGAGCATCTGGCTCTCCCTGGAGATTCACCTCTGACACGTAATAACACTCCCCCCCCCCCCCCCCCCCCCCCCCAAGAAAGCAACGTGTAAGTGTTTCCTGAAAGCTTTCAAAACTCAAACTTTGAAACACCTACAGCTCTCTGTGAGTGAAACCCTTCTTCTTGTTGTACTCGTTGCTGTTGATGTCGGTAACACTTCAATAAACAGTGATTTATTCCTGCAGCTGGTAAACCTTCTGCAGAGGTTGATTCAGAGGTCCCTCACACCTCCCTCCCGTTGGTGTTCCTAATGAATAGTGAACCCCAGATATGAGGATGACTAAGGGCTGTTTGGTATGCGTCGTTACCAGGCTGGGGCTAGTGTCAGTGCCTGACAGCAGCGAAACCTTTCCCTGTGTGTGTGTGTGTGTGTGTGTGTGTGTGTGTGTGTGTGTGTGTGTGTGTGTGTGTGTGTGTGTGTGTGTGTGTGTGTGTGTGTGTGTGTGTGTGTGTGTGTGTGGGGTTTGGCGTTTGGGGAGTCGTCAAGCAGCACTCGTTATCAGTTACCCCCAAACTGACAGGACAAAAAAGAGAAACAGTACTGAGGGATTCAACGTTTAGCGGTTTTAGTGCAGTTCTGTTAATACAGTGCAACCCATTACTTTGTCTCCCTTTATTCTTTGCTAAAAACGGGCATCAAGCACCGAAATCAGACGTCGATTCAACCTGAATGCAGGCGTGACAATTGATTAAATACCTTTTCTCCTGCTCCGTTATAGACAGAGTTCCCCACTGGTGAGCACAGTTGGAGGTTTCTCTAGAGAGAGTCAATGCCTTTGCCTTTAACTGAAACAGAGGCCTCTGAGGCCAGTCCTTTCAGAGGTAGGTTCTCCCAGGTCAGATTGATCAATGGAACCGCTGAGATGTTAGGTAATACCCCTATTCTGCGGACACTGTTTACGCATTGATTAACACTGAGAGGCTGCCTTCTCTTCACTAAACCAGCTAGAGAAGCAAACTTGGAACTTTGAAACAAGTGTTTTTTCCAGCTGTTAGATTTGAAATGAGTCCCTATCTTGTATTTGGGAGTCTAAATACTGATTGCTATTGCTGAGAATATCTCTTCTGACACCTGCCCTTGTATGAGCCAATTTCAATTTTAGCTCCCGGCTTATTCCGGAACAATCATGGAATCCTTTCCCTGATCCGTTTGCGAATTCATCTTGCCTTTCAGTCACGTGTTTGTGAAGACCATACTACTAAATGGCGGAGAAAAAGGGAGGGAGGGCATACACAAAGAGCTGGCGTTTTATGGCCACTCACATGGAGGGCTTAGTTCTCAAACATTAAAATGACTCCAACGACTTCTATGCTCAACTCTTGTCCTCCCCCCATGTATAGATGATAGAAAAATGGTTTTAACAAGCATTTCACCAGTTCACCCAGTGTACGTAAAGTCGAAAAAACAAGGCGAGGCGAGGCAACTTTATTTGTATTTCACTACAACTTGCATACACGAGGCAGACTCAAAGTGCTCATGTGTCTACGCTGAACCCTTTTTTGTCTCGGTAATATCAGGACTACTATCAGTACAGGCTTGCTTGGTTGTTATCAGCCTGTGGCCGTGATGTGTCGATGGTACTGGTGTATGGCATGGGCTAGGCATCATAGACACAGATGCAAGTTGGATGCCACAATTTTCCAGTTTCTTAAATTCATTCGGAAAATCCTAATGGGAGGACAGCGAAGCGTGAGTTGTTATGGCTATGGGCGATATGAGGATGGAGGTTAGGGGGATGGCCGTTCAAGAGTTATTACCCTCTTATTTTGTTCTGAACTTTCTTTCTCTGGGGAAGTAAGTACCACAGAGGTGCCCATTAAACCAAGACATGAGACTAAAATCTTTTAAAATATAGATTTTGATTTCCTGCGGGCCTGAAGATACGTATATGGTCAAAAGGAACGCATGAGTTGCGATCAAGGGACCAAAGAGCTCATAAAGGCCAACCCTTGTTTCAGTAATGCCGGCCTCTCAATGTCTGACCTGGGGCAGCCACTGGCTCAAAGGGGCGCTGACTCACCTCACCTGTGTATGCTTGGCCACTCTTTCTTTTTATATTTTAAGAAGAGGCTATTATAGGCACCATTAAATAATAAATTACAGGGTAGGCAGGACAGTGCTCTTCTGATGCCTCTTATATAAACAAATTATAAAGCAAATAGAATCGCTTTTTTTGGTCTCCAACGTTGCACTGCCCTGATCTGAATAATTGAAATGGTCACCGTATCTCTCTCTCTCTCTCTCTCTCTCTCTCTCTCTCTCTCTCTCTCTCTCTCTCTCTCTCTCTCTCTCTCTCTCTCTGTCTCTCTCTCTCTCTCTCTCTCTCTCTCTCTCTCTCTCTCTCTCTGTCTCTGTCTCTCTCTCTCTCTCTCTCTCTCTCTCTCTCTCTCTCTCTCTCTCTCTCTCTCTCTCTCTCTCTCTCTCTTACACTTGGCCGAAGAGGACTCATTTTGGAATGAAAATGAAGGGTATTCTGTGCTCTAAACACTTATCAAGGCTCCCTGATATACACACACACACACACACACACACACACACACACACACACACACACACACACACAGCATACAGGGCCATGCAGAAGACGACTGTAACAAGGACACAAGACATAGAGTGAATGTTCGTGTGGGGATGGCAAGAACAAATCCAATGAGCATTTCGGCCGCATTGAGGGTGGAAATAAAGCATCACCACAATGAGCTTCATTGTGGTGATACTCTATCTCTTTTGAGATGGATCAGATATGGCCTTCCCCTGAGCTTCAGGGCTTTTCTCCTGATGTCAGCTAAAATATTTCATTCACTCATTTCTAAGGAAAGCCCATGAGATATGAGAGAGAGACGCAAAGAGAGAGGCAGAGATAAGTTATTTCCAACAATATTGTACTTTATCAACTAACATCTTACTGACACGTTGAAATAATGCATGCATGGAAATGCTGGCTCAGCATTCAGCATGTGTTTTTTAGTCGTATGCCTGTGATTCTGGCAGGGAATATATCGTTAAATACAGTGCTTTTCTCTTGGGGGTATTACCACCCCCTAGAGGTACTTTGGTTAATTGATGTCTACAAACATTAAAATATATATATATAACATGTGTAGGGTGTTAAAATGTGCACAATGATAAAGGTTTTTTTCTCATAAGGGGTTCTAAATTGTAGTTTATAGGGTGAGATATATAATTTATTATGTGTAATCCGATGTTTATAAGTCTATTAAGTGTATAGATTATATCGTATATTATATTGTAGTATAGATGATGCGGCATAATATATAGTTTACGTGGCCATGTTTTAAGATGACATGGTGGAAGATGTCATTAATATGGTCTAGTATCTAGATTATGGTGTAATATATCAAGCATCTTAGAGTACCATATTAAGCGCTATATAAATTTCATTTATTATTATTATTATTATTATTATTATTATATCATTTATGCAGTCTAGTATCAATACTCTGTCGTTATATAATGTTTTAATCGTCTAGGGGTCTGGACTCCATGGTGTTATATAGAGTTAATGGACTGATGTCTTCAGTGGGTCTGCTGGGAGCAGTAAAGGACAGTACAGGACAGTACAGTGCAGGTTGTTTGGAGGTGGGGGGGGGGGCATGTAAACAGTCAGTAGAACTGAAGTAATGATGGAGGAGAGGGCAGAGGAGAGCTTCTTCTGCTAAGGGAATAGCAGCTCAATTACAGATCAGCAGCAGCCTGCCTGCTGGCTGTTTGCGTTGGTTTCTTACTTCCTATCCGAAGGCTTACTGGGGTGGGCTGCTTATTACGAGGGGTCACACACCCTCGCAGGCGACTCCGAGATATAAGCCTCGGAGGACATCGCCGTGACCTCGCCCGTCTGCCCGCCCGTCTTACCCTACAAACACCTGTCTTACTCTCATTGAACTCGAGATATCACTCTTTCTTCAGCTCAGCCTGTCGCAGGTGTTGATTTGCATGTCTCTGCTCTGACGCTTTCTCTCTTTCACCATGCTTACCTCTCTTCTCCGCGCTTGCTCAACCCTCTCAATCTTCACTCCCCCTGCCCTCCCTCTCTCTCTCGCTCTCTCTCTCTTTCTGCTCTCTTTCACTCTCTCTCGCTCTCTCTCAAATCTCTCAATCTCCACTCTCTCTCTCCCCTCTCTCTCTGCTCCCTCTCTCCAGTCTCTCTCTCTCTAGCTCTCTCTCTCTCTCTCTCTCTCTCTCTCTCTCTCTCTCTCTCTCTCTCTCTCTCTCTCTCTCTCTCTCTCTCTCTCTCTCTCTCTCTCTGCTCTCTCTCTCTGCTCTCTCTCTCTCTCTCTCTCTCTCTCTCTCTCTCTCTCTCTCTCTCTCTCTCTCTCTCTCTTTCTGCTCTCTCCTCTATCAATCCAATATTTGTATCATCTTTCTGCTTTCTGTCCTCTCTCTCTCTCTCTCTCTGCAGCTGCCACACTTCCTGTAACAAACCCATCATGTCTAAGCCACAGCAGGTGTCCAACATCAAACAGGCCTCCCAAGTGTCATCCAGTTGGATTCAAACCATCTGCATGTGGCCCATGTTGTGTAATACCGTCAGGAGGGGATGATAGATTGACACAGCAGAAGAGGGAAGGGTTTTGGCTGCACATGTGAGGCATGTGTTAGGCAGGAAAGGGGTTGCCCGAATCGTATAATCACTATGGAAGTAAACAATAGAGTGTGGTTTGGACTAAAGGGATTTGGCTCGTGCCAGATAAATAATACACAATGAATTCATCGTGCAAAATGCTCAGTCTAAAACATCTAGTACAGTCCATCTTCTGTTTAGTTAGTTTTGACTCAAGATCTGGGAGTTCTTCACTAGTTGTTTGAGGAATGGAAGGGTTGGATTCCTTTTGAAATGACATTCAAATTAAATTACTGCGATTATCCCCAAAGAGATGTGACACTAGCTTTGAGGGCACTTGAGTTTAATTATGACGAGATGCAGCAGCAGCAGGGCTCTCCATGTGATGGAGCGCTAATGAACAATCTCACTTATCTAGAGGCAAGTGGGTGTGGGAGTGTCCACACAGGAATGCAAACAGTAAGTGCATCTGGATGCATACCTGTGTGTGTGTGTGTGTGTGTGTGTGTGTGTGTGTGTGTGTGTGTGTGTGTGTGTGTGTGTGTGTGTGTGTGTGTGTGTGTGTGTGTGTGTGTGGCAACCCGGCTTGGCCATTTTCGACAGTCTTGTTCCTCCGGGTGGAATTACCCACAAAGACTGGTCTCTCCGCACACGCGAACCAGGAGAGCCCTGAATGAGTGGGGAAGCATGCTTTTTAAAGCATGCTTCCCCACCTGCTCCTCAGGTGCTCCGCATTTCAATGATTGGCACCAGTGCTCTTACTGGCGCCATCTGATGAAAACACAACCTGCCCCCTTGGCCTCCAGGGACGCTGTGCCAGAGGCGGGTTGCCACAGTGTGTGTGTGTGTGTGTGTGTGTGTGTGTGTGTGTGTGTGTGTGTGTGTGTGTGTGTGTGTGTGTGTGTGTGTGTGTGTGTGTGTTGGTGTGTTGGTGTGTTGGTGTGCTATAGCCCCATACACTGGGTGACTAGATATCCATCATCTTGAGTATTGCATCCAATTTGAAAGTCACCCCCCAGACTCTTAAAACTTTCACAATCATACTCTACTCAGGGTACGCAGGTGAAGCTTGAAAGTTTGCAATATCAAAACCACTTTCTTCGTTTCAGCGTCTGCAACTCAATATGTCAGTGAAATAAAATCGTGGTCCCAAGGAACAAGCGAAATGTCAAACACATGCTTCTTCTGAAACAGTGAGATGCAAATCACACGTTTTCCTTTGAAACAGCGCAGCACGTTGCAACTCATCTCAGTCTGCAGTCACATCCGAGCAAAGCCCCCCCTGTCGACCCCCCCCCCCTGGTTACCTTCGGCTCCACTCCTCTGGTGGGCTGCTGTGACTTCTGCAACCAAGGAGGAGACGGGCTGGCTCTCTGCACATTGTTGTCTGTCTGTGGGGAGGCAAATATCAGAGAGGGCTCCCCTGGCATGCGTGGGTTGAAACGCAGAGGCCACGGATTGCAGGGGTAGAAGGTGCAGCGGTAACGACGGTAAATCCTCAGATGAAACTTCATGTTCTCTCCGTGCCATTATGGGCATTTGTTTACATAACGGCGCCACGGGCTGCGGCAGCGGCCCACGCCTCCCCCTTCTGAACAGAGGTGAACCGCGAGCGGAGAGCCTTTTCAGGGCTCGGGCGGGAAGCCGAGCAGAGAACAGTCATCGCTTCAACGCTTTGCTTTTTTTTAAGCACGCCACGTGTGGTTTTTCCTCCCTGTCCCACGTTTTATTAACTTATGACTATGAGTGGAGGGGTACTAGAGCCGTACTGATGGGGCCACTAGATGGGAGCACGTCAGCCATGGGAGCGTACATAACTGATTGGGGTCCGTAAGCGATGAGGGATAGTAAGTGATGAGGGTTAGTAAGTGATGAGGGGCCGTAAGCGATGAGGGTTGGGTGGGGGGGAGTCAGCAACAGATGGGGCTACGTAACAAGGAGTGTATGTAAGTTCACCTTGCTCCATTATGCCGTCCATTAAGTTACCGGGGACGTACGAAGACTTTCAACCAGTACTATGCGTCGTCACTATCTTAATTTTGCACAAAAGTGCCCTGAATCAAAATGTTTCCTTCTCTGAGGGACTTCAAACAGACTCATCCACTGTTTCATAACTAAAATAATCAAAACAAG
>NC_044069.1:11323062-11430511 GCF_902167405.1 Gadus morhua
CAAAAATGTATTTGTCTCAATCAGCTGTGGCAATGGCTTCCTTGAAACATGTACGTTTTTGTACGTCAGGTAGAACCCTTTCTGTATACTAATGAGTCAGTTCAGCAGCATGCGTGTTAGAAAATGGAGGATCACATTTAAAGTGCAACGCACATAATCATTATCGCAAGAACAAGACGCGAATCACTGCACATGGTGTGTGTGTGTGTGTGTGTGTGTGTGTGTGTGTGTGTGTGTGTGTGTGTGTGTGTGTGTGTGTGTGTGTGTGTGTGTGTGTGTGTGTGTGTGTGTGTGTGTGTGTGTGTGTGATATGGTGACATAAACAGAGGGCATGCGGTAGAAGGATCATTTGGCGCTGGTTCAGATTTTTTTTTTCGCGCCGTTCTTCCAGGATAACAAGTCATCTCCATGGCAACCTCACAGCCCACATCACAGATCCGTTGACGACAGCAAACGCACGAAAGAAAGAGGAGGAGCGAAGTTAAATAATTATTGAAATACAGTTAGAAATACGTAGGAGAATAAAGTGTTAAAGAAAAAGAAGGGAGGGGAGAAATAGATAGCCGTTTTTTCTCTTTGCTCTGCCAGACAGAACATCCCCTTTTCTTTGCACACTTTGCAGCATCAGAAGCCCATTCATGGTGTTTCCGGTTGAGGGCAGAGAGACCACCCACACAAAGGCATGGTCTGTTGCTCTGAGTGTGAGAGTGGGAGGGGGAGGGTGAGCGAGAGAGGGAGGGAGCGAGAGAGAGGAGGCAGGGAGGAGGGAGATAGAGCAATTAGGTGTAGGCTGCCTTTGAGAAGTTCAGGTGCGCTTCGAGTGGCTGTCACTGTAGGGGAGAAGCATTCTGCAGAACCCGCCTCGACACTCTTCACCATTAACCACATGAAGACTAACCAGTCGCCTGCACAGACCTAGCTGTGTGCTCTTATCATGCAAGACACTTCGTCACCTCACTGAATCATGTCAGCCGTCGGCCATCTCTGCGTTTGGGCGCAGTCGTCCCGAAAAGGAAGAGGCCCTTAATCTGCACCAATGCATCAGTGCGTCGTTATGCGCACGCATGGAATTTTGTGTCCGTGCACGCGTGTATTATTTGTTTGCACGCGCACAGACGTCCGTGTGCACGCGTTAAACATGTTGCTGAGCAACAGTCTTTCCCCGGCTCTGATGCATATTTTAGTCCAAAGCTTCGATCTTGACAATGAGTGAGAGTCTATCTCTCCTTGTCTGGGTTAGACTTAAGTACAATGGGGCTTCACACCTTCCCCTGATTGCTTTAGCATCATGCATTCTCCAAAAGCAATTGTATATAATGAATATATTAATCAAAGATGTTAATTCATTGTATTAGCCCATTAGTCGTCACAGTGCAGGGAGGTTGGGGAGGTCAAAAGTGATATGCCTCTGAAATACCTGCACATGTTTCACGTGTCATTTTAATAGTATTAGTTTTAAACTATGCATGTCAATGCACCAGTAAGCAGCAATCTACATAAGCCGCCAGTTGAATGCAGGGTCCTTTGATAACGACGTATGTGTCACCACTACAGCCTAACAACCCCTTCTATCCAACACTCAGACGTGTGGAGGGGCATTGTGAAAGTAAGTGAACTGAGAAGCATCCGTGGTAACCATGGCGACTGTGCCGTAGACGTCAGAATGACGCAGGAAGGCCAGCATGTGGGAGGCTGCAGCATGGAGAGGGCTGACAAGCCGGCCTGTAATTGCGCTTTCCAGCGCTATTATGCCCGGCTCCGTAGACTTTTCCAATGAATGATCATTATGCACCCGCACAAAAGAAAGTACTACGTGCTAACGGTGATTTCTTTCTTTCTCTCCACATGTCCGCAGCATAGAGCTGAGAGCTTCTGTGCATTCCCACTGAAGCCGATCAGAAGCCCAGCTAGTATCGCACAACCAAACGCAAGTGCCAAAGCAGCAGTGCACCAGCAGTCGCAGTAACCCACGACAGCAGGCGACCCCTGAACACAACCCCCTCCGATGGCGTTTACCGCCCTCGCCGCGCCCGCCGTGGCCCTCACCCTGCTCCTCTTCGGCATGGCCTCCGGCACCCCGTCGGGACCGGCCTCCGCCACCTGCGCCACCCTGGAGCAAAGCCGCTTCTTCGGGGTGTTCACCTCGGCCGCCGCGCTGCCCTCCACCCCCTGCTCCTGGACCCTGCAGAACCCCGACCCGCGCCGCTACACCGTCTACATGAAGATCACCAAGCCCACCGATGCCTGCACGCCGCGCCAGATCCGCACCTTCCAGTTCGACTCCTTCATCGAGACCTCCCGCACCTACCTGGGCATGGAGAGCTTCGACGAGGTGGTGCGCATGTGCGACGCCTCCACCACCGTCACCTACCTGGAGTCCACCAAGCAGTTCCTGCAGGTCCGCAAGGTGGCGCCGCGCAACGCCCTGCAGGAGATGGTGGAGGAGGTCGGCGGCGACGGGGAGTTCAAGGCCGAGTTCCTGGTGGTCGGGAAGAGGAACCCCAGCATGCCCGCCTGCCAGATGCTGTGCCTGTGGCTGGAGAAGTGCCTGGCGGCGAGTAGCCACGACAACCCCTGCGGCATCATGAACACCCCTTGCCAGTGCTGGGAGACCCCACAGAGGAAGCCAGGCAGCTGTTTCAGGGGCGGTGTGTACGTGGAGAAGTGTACCACGGTGCCTAAGGACGCCACCCGCGACGCCGAGATCATCAGTAAGTTTGGCACACGCTCTCCCCTCATGTGGTGTTATCATCAGGTTTAAAAAGTACACGCTTATGTCCAATCCTAAACCAAACAAGAACACGCTTACACTTTATCGAAACAGACCACATCAAAACTTCGACCAACATCTGAAAAAGCAAGACACGTTTCTGATCATAAACCGACCAGGCAAAAGACAGAGAGGCAGAGGTTTTCACACCAGGTGTGATAAACTCCACCCCCCCCCTGACTATAGATTGCCCTGTCTGCGTTACATGGAAGAACGTCTTCTCGCAGACTCTTGTCTGCCGGACGGCCCCCTCAGCCAGCGCCCCGTTCATTACACACCGAGCGGGGAGCTGCGCCGGTCAATGATGTTTGCCTAGAGAGCGCCGGCTGTACAGGGGCGATGTGCCCCGGGGCCGTGCCGCCGTAATGAAGAGTAAACCAGAGCGTGTTAGTGGACTGTGGCCGCGTTCCCTCGGAGCCTAAGTGGCCTGAGCTGCTTGACTGCACACACACACAGAGTCCGCTCTCGCGCGCTTAATCGCCGGCGAGCACACGTTGGCCGAAGCAAACACTTGTGGTGTCTGCTTGCCCCCCCCCCCCCCCCCTCACCACCTCCCCGGTTCCCTACCAGCTGAAATCGAAACGGGGGCCACTTGTATGTCACCATGGAAACACACTTCTTCAGCCTCACAAAAGCGCCGGAAAAGCAAGCAATCGGCATTTAAGTTGGAGCGTTTATCGACTTGGCCGCTCGTCCCGGCACACACAGAGGTGTCCTTGTCCAGGTTCTCCTGCGGCTGCCCGCAGTACAATAGCTTAATTAGTCACTTCCTGCCCGTGCATTTAAAGTCTGCGGATACAGTCTCCACTCTACATTCATATCATCTTTTCTCTCTCTCTCTCTCTCTCTCTCTCTCTCTCTCTCTCTCTCTCTCTCTCTCTCTCTCTCTCTCTCTCTCTCTCTCTCTCTCTCTCTCTCTCTCTCTCTCTCTCTCTCTCTCTCTCTCTTAAAGGCAGAACTTAATTCACAGCTACTGGATGTGCAGTAGTCATGTTTAACCAGAGTATATACCCAATGCCCCTTCCAGTCAAATCCCAGGAGTTGGCTAGGTGTTAACAAGAGTATCCCTGAAGCCGGAATGAACCATTCTTTTCCCTACTTCCTCCCTTCCCCCCTACAGAGGGCTGGAGCACCTGGGGCCGTTGGGCCGAGTGCAGCCAGGAGTGCGGCGGCGGAGTCCAGGTGCGCAACCGCGCCTGCCAACCGGAGAACAGCGTGTGCCAGGGCGTGGTCGAGGAGGGCCGTGCCTGCAACCCCCAGCCCTGCATCGGTAAGCTTGGGCTCCCCGTCAGCCACAGTCATGGTGGTCCCGCAGCAGGTGTGCCTGTAGGTGGAGCTGGCCCGAAGTGATTCATTAAAATGCATCTCTCTCTTTCGCTCTCTCTCTCTCTCTCTCTCTCTCTCTCTCTCTCTCTCTCTCTCTCTCTCTCCTCTCTTTCTCTCTCTCGCAGGTAAAGCGCGCGGCATGAGTCAGGGCCTGCGTTCCATCATCGGTCTGAAGAGAGATAATGTTGACGATTCCAGCAGAGCCGTTGCCGCCCCAGCAGGTGAGATGCACTAAACAGGTTGATTGTTTTTGCCTGGCTTGATGTTATAATCACAGCTTTCTAAGAGGCCATGGAGACAGAACAATAAAAAAAACACAAAGGGAACAAGCCTTCCAATGTTAACCGAGGTCCCGCTGTTGTTTTTGTTGATGTTGTTGTTGTGGTGGGAGTAGAAGCTGTGGTGGACGAGTGGTCCCAGTGGAGTGTGTGCTCGGTCACATGCGGCGAGGGCTGGCAGGGACGCACACGCACCTGTGTCACCTCCATCTTCACCACCCAGTGCACCGGACCCCTCCGCGAGAACCGCCCCTGCAACAACTCCGCCGTCTGCCCCGGTGAGTGGAGCAAAGTGTGTGTGTGTGTGTGTGTGTGTGTGTGTGTGTGTGTGTGTGTGTGTGTGTGTGTGTGTGTGTGTGTGTGTGTGTGTGTGTGTGTGTGTGTGTGTGTGTGTGTATCTGTGTTTTACTGACGAGAGCGAGTAGAATTGTTGATGCGCACTTGTCCGCCAACCTGAGCCGAGGCTATACAACGGAGCACTACTCCACCTAGTGGACAATTTCTGAATACCATACACAACCCAGATACCATAGCCTGCATCATCCCCATAAGGGTCCACTTATGGTTCTATACCCCCATAGGGATAAGACAAGTGTCACAATACACATACATTTATATGGGTACAAAGAATTCACAGCCAGACAGAAAGAGGAAGTGTTAAGTGTGTAGCCACTCACACACTGCTCCCCCCTCTCTGACTCTAGTCGATGGTGCTTGGGATGAGTGGGCTCCCTGGAGCCTGTGCTCCTCCACCTGTGGCCGTGGATTCCGCGAGCGCCTTCGCTCCTGCAAGCAGCCCGAGCACGGAGGAGAGCCCTGCACCGGCCCCAAGAAGCAAACCAAGTACTGCAACATCGCCATCTGCCCAGGTCAGTCCCTTACAGGCACACACCCTGGTCTCATTGGAATCTGCGGGAATGAAGTGATCGCATCCTAATCCTCCCGTTAGAGGATTTAGACTGCAGCGGCCCCGCGATAAATCTGATTGTTCAGGGAAGGGAAGCGAGCCAGCGATATGCAGCAGGGGAACATTGAGTCCATGTTTATAAGCTATTTAGCACACAGCAGCGTTCACGCCTGCAAACAAAATCATGGATTATTACTTTGACAGAGGCTTTGTGTTAATGTGGCCCTCCGACTCCCACACACACCTGAGTGCCTATTAAGTTAAAGACATTCCAACCATTTATGAGCGGTGTTCCCTACCAGCCCGGAATCACATCTGACTCACCCACTAAACAAATCCTGCTCATTAGTCAGCGGCACCATACAAACGCTGGGTGACTCAGCCACTGCTCATGGTCATCCAACGCCTCTCAGACCTTTTCAGCTGCTATCGCACCACCTACTTGAGTCCTCTGTGCCGCCACTTTAAAATGCGTTTTTAGAGCATACGTGTAGCGTATGCTAGGGGTGTTTTTCTCATTTTAAAAGCCTGTCCATTATCATGGTCGCTTTTGACTGGCACCGGATATGGGGGGCTTTTGTGATAAGTTGTTTACAGGGTAATTTTCTCCCCAGTTTTAAGACTTTTTTATGAATGGGTGGTTTAGGTTTCTATGTATTGTCCCCCTTCAGCTCACTTTCTGTCTGGGTCGTTTTTAAAGTCTTCTTTGTAAAGGGACGAGTCACTTCACTAAATTGTCCTGACCCAATACCCCTCAGCCGATGGCTGTCTGCACCAGCAGATAATTGGGGCGCGCTTGATTCTGGGGGCTAGGAAAATGATTGCAGGTCTTTAATGAAAACCCTTTCTCATTTTACACATAATAGGGAGGCTTTTAAGATTGATTCCTCCCCTTAATAGTGTCACTTTAAATCATAAAAAATAACATCAGGTTTTTTGTAGATGGAATATTCACACTTTTATATTCTAGACTAATCTTTTATACTTCAGTTTAAACGGCTCTTATCTTTTAAGAGCTTCCACCTATATCGAATCATTAACTGAAGAGCTTATTTTGAATGATTCTTATCAGCGTTTAACTTGTACATAACAAGGTTCAACGCGCTCCCACTCCAAAGCATTTTTTATGAATCTGAATGGATGACGGTGTGCAGTTATGCGAAACGCCTTGGTCCTTGGCTAACCCGCCTCTCTGCTTCCCTCTAGTGGACGGATCCTGGAACGAGTGGGCAGCCTGGACCCCCTGTTCTACCTCTTGCTCCAACGGAACCATGCAGAGGACCAGAGAGTGCAACGGGCCTTCCTATGGCGGCTCTGAGTGCCACGGAGGCTGGAAAGAGTCCACCAACTGCTTCTTGAAAGATTGCCCTGGTGAGTGACTCCCCTTGCCCCCTCCAGTCAGCAGCTGTCTGGCATAAACAGCTTATCAACAGCGTCTCTCAATCGGGGCTCGGCAATGAATCCCAAATCAAATTTTCCTGACATGCGTGCGCTGCTGTGTCTCTTTATAGTTGATGGACGTTGGCAGACGTGGACCACCTGGGCTAGCTGCAGCAAGTCGTGCGGTGGCGGGGTTCAGCAGAGACAGAGGACGTGCGAGGGGCCTTTGTTCGGAGGAGTGCCATGCCCCGGGGTCACGGAGGAGAAGAAGCGCTGCAATGAGAGGAGATGCCCAGAGCCCCATGAGATCTGCCCCGAGGAGCTGACCGGAGATGTCATCTGGAAGAGAACCCCCGCTGGAGACATTTCAGCTGTCACCTGCCCATCCGACGCCTCAGGTACTTACTCAGTCCATTATGTTCACCCCATAAACATGCCCTGCACATGATTGGGAAGTCAGGCCTGATGGTAATAATTATTCACCGTGACAAACCAATTTCAACGTGAATTTCAATCATCAGGCTTGATCCTGCGTCGCTGCACCCTCGACGCCGTGGGCCTGGCCTATTGGGAGAGTCCCACTCACATCAAGTGCATCTCTGAGAACTACAAGACCATTCAGACCATGGTGAGTCTCAGACCGACAGGTCTTCCCGGCTTCAGGCACGCCTCCCTGCCACGATACAAGTATAGAAATATAATGCGGCGTTCTTTAACGGTCTGCTCTCTGTTCTCCGTTCAGGCCCAGGAGTTCAGCTCCCAGAACCACACAGGACAGGGCATCGATGGCATCCCAGAGGTGATTTCCCGCCTGAGATCCTCCACCGACCAAGGCGCCACATACAGCGGAGACCTACTGGCCACCATGGAAATCCTCAGGAACACCACAGAGATGTACAAGGGAACCAGCCTGAGAATGAGCAACGCCGACAAAGAGGTGAGATTAACACACACGTGTGTATACATCTCGATCCATTGTTGCATCCTGATATTTCGTGATATTGTGGTAGCTATCCAGCATTCTTAAATGGGCTACATTTTATAAATTAATACATTTTATTAATCAGTGCATGGGGTTCTAACGCTTGTGTCCTCTGTCTTGTCATCTGCAGAACTATATACAGACCATCAGCAACTTACTGAAGGAGGAACATCGTGACAAATGGGAGGAGGCACAGCTGGTAAGTGATAAGACGCTGTGCTTGTGTGTATCTGTGTGTCTGTGTGAGGCCAGTGTGAACTGCACTAATGTTCCCTCGTTTGGGTGAAATTTGCTGTTTGGACGATATTGGGGGAGAAGGACTTTTTCGGGGTTGCATTTCACAAGTTGCCACGAACAGGGTGTAAGTGTGAGAAAAGGGGGGTAGTGGGGGTAAAAGTAGGGATGAGTCATGCCGTCAGGCCAATTAGCACCCAATCTTAGACGAGATGCCAGGACATACTCCACACCACAAGGAACCACATCAAAAGGTTATAGAGGTTTCATAACTCCCTACATCCAAAAGAAAGTGTACTCCTAGTTATAAAGTTGTGATTCCTCCAGTCCCTCAACCAACAACAGATTCCCTGCAATTACATGAAGCTCTACCGTGAAAACCAAGGACAGAATGCTGGGGTTAATGCTTCTCAGAAAGAACAGTGTGAGTCAAAGTGCGACAGAGAAAGAGAGAAAGAGAGAGGGAGGGTGGAGAGAGAGAGAGGGAGGGATAGCATCACTACGCCTACTCTGCAATCTGTGCGTCTGTTTTGGCAGCCTTGAGACCATTATGGTCAGATGTAAAGGGGCAAAGATGGCGCATCATCACACATAGGCACACACCTTGCGCCCACACCGCTGCAGCTCTGCGTCAGAGATACGCAATGCCAGACAGCCCTCCCCCTTTCCCAGTGAACAGGAGGGAGCGGGCACGCAGGAGGGAAAGAAAAGGACCCTGAGCATCTATTAAACAGTCTGACCATTTATGGGCCTCAGGAAATAGTCTGGTGTTGCATAGCAGCAGCCAGTGATGTGGGTTCTCTGGGTGCCTTTAGGGCGCAGTGCTCTAAAAGGAATACCAACTCGATTCCTTTGAAATGACTGCAACAGAAAAAGCCTTGCAGGGAATTTTGAATTGCATATAACGTGACCAGAACAATCCTCCTAACAAACGTGTTGTTCTGTTTTGTGTGTTGCATAGATGGGGGCCAACGTCAAGGAGTTCCTGCGCCTGGTGGAGGACTTTGTGAACTTGATTGGCACACAGATGCGCGGCTTTGAGGATGTCTACGAAGTCACCGAGAATTTAGGTGAGAGCCCCCCCCCCCCCTCAGCGGTAGCACATCCAGGGTGTACTTGTGAGTGCATCACTCTAAATCCTGCAGTGTGTCATCTTGACACACGGTGGCAGTGTACATCACCGCACACAGTCACAGTCCTTCTGCTGGTTAAGGTGCCATCCTGGCAGTCTGATCCCCCGGTGGCATTTACAGTGACACACATATGGTGAAACACATAACGTTCAACCAAGCAATCTGGTACATTATGGAGGGAGAAAGATACAAGCCGTTGGTAAGACCTATCCCCTCACCTCTAAGGCACTGAGCCTCTGTACTCTGCAATGGGATGTACAGGCTTACAAAACAGAGAGAAGCAGCACTCTTACACAATGTGAGCACCATTATAAGAAATGAAGGAGTTAACGATGCCGCAGCACCACCTAGTGGTCAGCGGAGGCACACTTCCACACAACGGTCCTTAAATCAAATCAATTTTGTTGTTGTTGACTCACTGACGTGACCCTGTGTTTTTCTCCACTACAGTTCTGAGCATCCACAAGAGACCCACCAGCACCGCATCCAACTTCAACTTCCCAGAGAAGGGCTGGAGGGGAATGCTGGACTGGGTCCGCACCGCCGAGGAGAAGATCACCGTGTCCCGCGACGCCCTCTCCATCGACCAATCAGGTGTGGATCCTCATTACTGCTGAGCCTCGGGTTGTTGTTGTGTGTGTATTCCATTGTATTCTCTGGTTCCCTTGGTTGGCGGTCTGCTGCTTACCTTTCAGACTAATAGAGTGTTTATTTTCTCTTCTCTCTTTCTTTTGGTGTAGATGGTACCACCGCCTTCTTTACTGGCATTGTCCTCTACAGAAACCTCGGGGCCATTATCTCCCAACAAAGGTATGCATCCCCGAGCTGACGGCGATACCCCAGTGGTCAATATAAAGATGCCAAATCGATGTGTGTCTTGTTAACCACACTCATAATCTCAAACACCCTTATTCGTCTCTACAGCAACAGCAGCCTCCTCAACTCCAAGGTGGTGACCGTGACCGTGAGCCCCAGCCCCAACCTCCTCTCCTCCCCCATTGAGATTGAGTTCCCCCACCTCCACAACGTAAGTCTACAGTCTAGTCTGGTTGGCTTAATAAAGAAATAAAGACATGAGCCGACTAAACTGAGCCAACCTCCTTCGTCCTCTGGGCCCCGGAGTGTTGTTAGTTCATCACAGTGCAGGGTGGGTGGGTGTGGGGGGGGGGGGGGGGGGGGGGGGGGGGGAGTGACATTTTGAAAGTCTTAGCGGTGACATTTGCCGCGCCATCGAGACTTTCGCCTCCTGTCAGCGACAACCCACAGACATCGCAGCGGGGGAAAAAGTTGACTGAATAATTATGTCCGAGGCGCGCCTAATTAGGCCGCTTTGATCCGCTGACGGGTAGCCGGGGTTGTTTTTCCCTCAGAGGGAGCGGGAGGGGGAGCGGGGGTAAGGCAAAGGGGGGAGGTCGAGAAGGGGAGCAGATTGACTGCCTGTCATAGCTGTTGCATCTCACACGTTCTTAAAGAGCGGCTGTTCCAGCCGCGCATGGGTTACCTCCATGTTTCCCACCTCGGTCGTCTGCTGCTCACGCCTCGTGTTTTGTCTGCCTCCTCCCTCGCAGGGTACCATCAACGAGACCTGCATCTCCTGGGACGAGAGCGAGACGTAAGTGTCTTTGGACAGAAGTCCATTTTTGTGTTGTTTTGTACATTGTAAAGCGCACACTATACACTGATTGGTCTCCAGAGATGTATCCAGGCAGAGTGCTCCGATCGCCAGCCCCCGTGCTTGGTGTTTCATGTTACCTGCCCTCTCATCACATGACCTCAAGGTCCTTACACAACACCCCCTCCTCCCCCATCCTGGCCCTGATGCACTCTGTTTACCATCCGTCCACCATGAGCCTTTTGTACGGGCCGAGGTGCATTTCATGCGAGTTGTTTGAGAACAAGGAGAGCTGTGGGCTAGCCTGACCTGGATCAATACCGGCCATCATATACTATAGTTTCTGTCCAACCACAGCCACTTGCCCCACTGAGACGCAAGCAGACAGGCAAAGTCTAAAGCCTTACAAGTCAGTGGCCAGGAAGCTTAAAGGAGACGAAGAGGATGATAGATATGAGGTAATAGCATTACCTTATGTGGTCTGAGCGAGGGCGGAGGGGGCGCTTCCGGACAAATTGGATTCATCATTTGGGATGAATGGACAGGGGGTAGGGACAAAGGAAAAGCTAGAGAGGAGACAGGCCTGGTGGTGTATAGAGGGTCAGTCACGGCCGTCCACCCTCGTTCTGAGACCTCCGGTTGATAGAGATGTATTTAATGTATGAGCTAAAGCGCCTTTCAGTTTTAAGATATATTGATTTCGGCCTAGCCTGCTTGGTTAAAACTGCTGCATGCTTATGCAACAGCTAGGTCAGTATATCGAAGGAGAAGGAAAAAAATGGAGGTGAGAATTAGAGAAGATGGAGCTTGATGGAAAAGCGACTGGCTTCCATTTTAGAGCCTACGCACTGACTCTGATTGGGAATCAACTGGGCCTATGCTGCCCTTCACTGGTTTGATGGAGAGCAGAGTAATGAATCAAACCATGAAATACAGTTTAAAGCTTTACGGTCATCAATTCTCCATATTCTTAATGGAAAAAAACGTACCCTGTATCTTTGACAGTAACAATTATGATCAAGGATATTTTCTTGACACTTTTAGTCATGAAAAAGAATATACAATGTTCTCCCCCATCTGTTTTTATAGACATCATTTAAAATATCAGTGCCAATACACAGCTATTGATTTACAAATCAACATTCTGCATGATCCATCACTGTATGGACGTTGTCATAAACACCACACACCACGGGAACACAATGTCCTCTGTCAACTCTTGTGAGTGTACGTGTTGCCATGTTATCACACCGTGTTAATGAGAAATAAGTTCATTTTGTGTTGGGCTATGATTTGGTACAAGCATGTTGGCCTATTGAAGCGCACAAAAGGACTACTAATCATGTAAATGTTACCGGCTTGTTAATAAGACTTGTTTCAACTTCATGCCATTCAATCCCAATACATTAGATGAAACTGTGTATGTTTCTGATACAGACTTGTACAGTAGCCTACTGTGATTCAATGTAGAAATCCCCTTTGTCTTATTTATTGATCCCTTTATTTCAGGCTATATTGATTTCTAATTATCATTATAAATGATGGTATTTGTATGTTCTTGCTTATCATGCACGAATACCACCAACTATCTCATTGGAAATTAAAGGTGTAAAAAAAAGAGAAAAGGAAACACTTTCTTGAGCGGTGTCTCAGATGTCGAGGAAATCTCCTCTAACCCGTTGTTGTCTCTCTCTCTTCTGCTCTGTGCAGCTCTTCTCTGCTCGGGACCTGGTCTGCGCGGAACTGCAGAGCGGTCGTCGTCGATTCATTCAGAACCAAATGCGTGTGTGACAGCCTCTCCACCTTCGCCCTTTTATCGCGGATAAACACCGATTTGGTAAGTTTAAGATGCGTCTTTGACGTTAAACATGTTTTGTATTTGGTTTCGTCCTCGAGCGAAGTTTAAATGGGAGCGTTTACATGTTTTTCGCACGATTCGTTATATTGCGTCCGTTGCCCACCTTTTGTGTTTCTGCAGGTGAATTTCAACAAATCATTTGTCTAAAGCCTGCTTTATTTATGATTCAAGTTATTGTGGGCGCTTAATTGAGCAACATGTTGAAGCAACATTGCGAAGAAGCATTTTGCATGTCGTTTAAGAACGACTTGGTTTATCGGTATTTCTATTGAATCGCAGCTTGATAAACGTCCGTGCAAAACGTCAACGTTAATCACAACAGACGAATAATCGATAGGCCTATGTTTTGTAAAACATCGAAATAGCCTAATAACGAATTTACCTAATGAGACATTTTTTTCTTCACAATGCCTCACTAATTTGTCGATGGGGCCGTGGGGTTATTTGTTGAATGTAGCCTTTATGGGCTCATAGGTAAATATAAAGCCTGCTCTTTTCACAATGTAACGTGTGGACGTGCAGACGGACACCATCCACATCACAGAGGGCTTGTGACCGCCTATAAATCGCATGTCTCTGGAGCAATTCCCCGTGTTGTTGCCCTGGTAACGTCTTCTGCTGCGCAAGCTCGGTCCGTGTGATTTTTGGTAACTGAGCCACACCACCGCCTCCTCCTTTCATCCTCCCCGGGGGTCTGAGAAAAACACTCTGTCCACCGCTACTGTGCAATTAGGTTTTGCTCTGACTTAATGACTTAATTAATTAACCCCGCCAATCAACAGATGGCATCCATTGTCCACGTAGTTCGGCGATCCCAGTGTCTGTTTATTGCTGTCGTTTTAATAGTGCACACTTATAACAACTGTTGTGAATGTCCGCAAAGGCTGCATGCTTATTATGTTTGGGGACTTGATACTGTAGGCTACAGTTGCAGTCTATTGTTGCATTATTGCAGTCTATTGTTCGTCAGATGCAGTGGCCCTGTATTTCATTGTAAAGAGACAAACACTGAGGCCACACCGTCGTTGTGTTGTGCTTCCAACCTCCGGCGACAGTGGGGATGCAGCTGCGCCAATCACTGTCTGCCAGTATCTCTGAATTCCCCGTTACCTCAGACCCCTCCCCTCCAGCTCTCCACCAGCCTCCCCCCCCCCCCCCCCCCCCTTCAACCGCTGCAGTTCTGCCCTGAAAATGCCAGAGTGGCAGACCAATAGAGAGACAGATGTCTGGTCATGCCTTCACCCCCGCCCCTACCCAGCCACCACCACCACCACCTTCCAGCGCTCCCCGCCCTCTGCCCACAGCTCCATCCACCCTTTGATGTGAGCTGTGGACATTTTGATACAGCGTAGAGAGGGAGAGAGATAGAGAGAGATAGAAGAGGGAGGGAGAGCGAGGTGGAGTAAAGAGAGAGGGGGGGGGGGGAGAAAAACAGCCAGACACTGCAGTGTTCTAGCTCTCATTCGATATGATCTAATGTTGGTCTCTGCTGCACCATTTGGAACGAGCCCCGCTGGGATTCAGCCTACCTAGTTAAGCCAGCCGACGTCCTTGACCAAAATGACCCTGATTAGTGCTGGTTGCACTCTGGGAAATCAATTATCACCGCAAATGAAGGGGTGCACCAATTAACTTGTTTTCTTGGACCGCTCTTATCGCTGTATGTATCCCCCTCTGGCTTGCTGTTTTCCTCTGCGCCCCCCAAAAAAATGAAGGGACATCAAGATTCGGTCAAGGGCACTCGAGAGGCATGTGTTATATTTAGGTCACATGGGCTGTCTCACTTTCCCTCAGTCAACCCAGATAGAAGGGACAGATTGCAAAGGGAAAAGCGAACACTATTTGATAGCTATTTTGAAGGCAGCACACCGCCTGGATGTCTAGAATCTGCTCAAGAAATGCATTTAGATCCAGTAGAACAGCCATTTGAGACACATTCCCAATGCTGATATGCAATTGGGCCACCATTGTCTGGACTAGACAGAAGTGGCATCTTGGCCCATACACCTACTGTCTGTGTGTTGGGTGCCAAAGGCAATTTCAACCCTATTAACTCCCCAGCCACGTGTGCGCAAGCATTGCCGCGCTCACATGAATCTAGAAAATTGTTTCACTGAATCACCAACTCAAAAAGAGGACGAGACGAGATAACTGTAATTAGGTTGTTTGTACTCCTGACTCTTATCTGTGCCGGGTTCTACCGGCTTAATCCTGTTACATGAAGAAAAAAATAATGTTACCTTTCGGCAAAAAACAAATGGCATTTGTTATCCGCATGTAATCAAAGCATTTGGCATTGAGGGATTTCTGCATCGCGGCCCCCCCACCGATTAATCAGAGGTGGTCGATGGAGGCAAACTCCCAGCAGCCCCAGAAGCCAAAAGAAACCAATGAAATCGCCTGAGGAACATGGGATGGCGTTCCTCCACTTGACCCAGCCAATAACACAGTACACAGTCAAATCCCTCCGACGAGGCTTTGTGATGTTGGCTCCTGTTACAAAGAACCCCCCCCACCACCACCACCCCTTTCCTCCTCCTCTCCCTCCCTCCCTCCCTCCCTCCCTCTCCTCCGTTGGCTGGCACCAGTGTCCCTATTGGCCCGCTGGGTATACCAGCGACAGCGGGCAGATCGGGAGGGGGGCAGGGGGGTCCCATGGTGGGTCGGCGTCAGGTCTGCCCGGGTACACGGTGCCGCGACCGGGGCCAGCTGGGAGGTTCGCCTCACTGCTGTCACGACCCAGCAAGGTGGCAGGACGGGGGTGCATGGGGGGGGGGGGGTTAATGGGGCGGACGGGTCGGGTGGCTGGGCGAGGGGGGGGGGAGGGGTGGTAGATTAATGCACAGGTGCTAATAGCCCACCTGTCCCTTCACTGCAGGGAGAGTGGAAGAGTGCCACACGCACACCACAGAGCAGACACCAACGCACACACACGCACACACAAACACACACACACTGGCACGCCCACAAAGGCAAGGCACATGCGGACGACCGCCAGAGAGAGAGTGTCTGAATAGAAACGAGGCGTACGCTGTACGACGGGGGGAAGAGGAAGCCGGGCTGAGAAGGTGATAATTAGACGGTTGGCGCAGTGGATGAGACGGAGAAAGAGAAGGGAACTCTAGCGGTAACAGTAGCCACGGGGATCAGAGCCATCCCTCTACCTGGGCCGAGGTAGCGGTGGAAGGAGATGCATGCTTTGTCTTCGCCGCGTTTCATGTGACGGTTTGAGAGAAGTGCTCAACAGGGGCGGGGGTGGGGGTGGAAGTGTGACCCCGGTGGGGGCTTGCTTGGGCCGGTCTCTCCATCTTTCTGACACGCTCCTCTAGGGGTCACCTTGCCCAGCCGTGGCCTCATTATGCCATTCATCTGTTCGCCCACAGGGAGGACTCTGCTATTTGAGATAGTATGCACCCGCAAGACTGAGAGCTGTTTATGTACTGTATATGTGTGTGTGTGTGTGTGTGTGTTAGCTGAGGGCTAGTGCATGTTTTTCACACTCTACATGTCTCTCCTCTTGTCTCCCGCTGTGCAGAACATGGACAAGGCACTGCTCCCGTCCGTCACGCTCATCGTCGGCTGTGGGGTCTCCTCCCTCACCCTGCTCCTCCTCATCATCATCTACGTCTCCGTTTGGAAGTAAGTTCTCCCTCCCCCCTCCCCCACCACACCACACAAAGTACCCTACACTCCCTATTTGACCACGTGATCGACACTCACTCACTCAATCACTCGCTCACCCCCCCATGTTTTTTTTCTCTCTCCAGGTACATTCGCTCTGAGCGCTCGGTGATCCTCATCAACTTCTGCATCTCCATCATCTGCTCCAACGCTCTCATCCTTGTTGGACAGACCCAGGCTCGCAACAAGGTAAGGGGCCGCTCCCTCATTTAGAGCTCCTTTAAAGCTCGCTAAAGGTGTTCTGCCATCGGGGACTCCACTGGCACTTTCTCACACTCTCTCTCTCTCTCTCTCTCTCTCTGTTTATCTGTCTCCTCTCATTCCCTCAGGTGGTCTGTTCTCTCGTCGCCGCTCTCCTCCACTTCTTCTTCCTTTCCTCCTTCTGCTGGGTGCTGACGGAGGCTTGGCAGTCCTACATGGCTGTCACGGGCCGTCTGCGCAACCGCATTATCCGCAAGCGTTTCCTGTGCCTGGGCTGGGGTAAGGCCCGCTCTCTTTGTCTTCTCTTTGTGTGTGGCTCGGGGCTTTTTTCCTCCCCTGTTTTTTTTTAAATCCTCTGTTCTATCTCTGTCCTGACCTACCTTGGTGGGTGATTATTCTTCTTTTGACACTAAAACTCTCTCTCGCTTTTTTTCTCTCCCTCGCCCCATTTTCTTTCCTTACTGACAGGTCTTCCAGCTCTGGTGGTGGCTGTGTCTGTGGGTTTCACCAAGGCGAAGGGATATGGCACCGTTACTTAGTAAGCATTATACCCTCCTCTCCTCTCCTTGTTTCTCTGGGTGTCCCTTTGGGCTTTTCTTTCTGCCAATACAGTCTACTAGTTTTGTTTCTTTTCTGACGTTTCTCTACTTTTCTATGTGTTCAGCTGCTGGCTTTCTCTGGAAGGGGGTCTTCTCTACTCGTTTGTGGGCCCCGCCGCAGCTGTCGTCCTGGTGTGTATTCCCTCCACCGCTCGTTATAATACACAGGGCATGACAAGTTGGAAGAATTGAAACGTGATTTGTTTGGCCCATTCCTAATACCTGTCCCATCTCGTCAAACAGGTGAACATGGTCATTGGTATCCTGGTCTTCAACAAGCTGGTGTCCAAGGACGGCATCACCGACGTGAAACTGAAGGAGAGAGCCGGGTAAGTCCTCACTTCACTCGTGCTGTACCAGCCCTGAAAAGCCTCATCGGGGTGTTATCGCTGCAGGGTGTTCGATAATACGCCTGTCCTCTGGGGGCGAAAGACGAGGTCCACAGTGTGCTCATGTCTGGCTTCTCTGTCTGTTGGCTGCAGGGCGTCTCTGTGGAGCTCCTGTGTGGTGCTGCCCCTCCTGGCCCTCACTTGGATGTCGGCCGTGCTGGCCATTACCGACCGCCGCTCGGCCCTCTTCCAGATCCTCTTCGCCGTGTTCGACTCGCTGGAGGGCTTCATCATCGTCATGGTGCACTGCATCCTGCGCAGAGAGGTGAGCTGAGAGGAAAAGACGAACCCATTAGGGGGAAGGAGAATGGAGGTTGTTTTAGTGGAGGGGGAAATGGTTGTGCGCTTTGCAAGTGGATGTCATCTGCAGACTGCTTCATTGTGAATTTGTTTCCTCTTCAGGTTCAAGAGGCTGTTAAGTGCAGAGTGGTGGACCGTAAGGACGATGGCAATGGAGATTCCGGTAGCTCCCAACAGAACGGCCACAGCCAACACGTGGTGAGTTTCCATTTGCTTCGATGCTTTGCCTCTTTAAATGTCTTGGGCGCCTTGTGGGCCTCATCCCTATTCGTGTGCGATCATTCATCTCTAACAAAACCTTTGCTTCTGTTCTTTCCTCAACAGTCTGATTTCGAAAAGGACGGAGATTCCAGCAGACAAGGTGAGCCTTAACTTGATTCATATGTGCTTGATCTTTCTTTCATAAAACCTGGGCATTTCAGCCGCCTGCACAAATACTTACCATCCTTCCAGCGAATTTGCAACCTTTTCCCCAAAACCCTGTATGATTGTTCGATCCACTCAACCTTTTTCTCCCTTATTTTCCTCGCATAGGGATGACAAGCTCCTCCGAGGAGAAGCTGACCCCGCCCCAGATGCCCCTCCCCATGGGCCCCAACTTCCACACTCTGCCGTCCAACCCAAGCGGCAAGACCCAGATGCAGGCCATGCCCGAGTACTCAAGCCACACCCTCACCCTGAAGCGGGAGAAGAGCCGGCTGGCGGGCGGCGTGGACCCCTCGTGCGGCAAGCCCGTGTACGTGTGCGACGGCGAGCTCTTCAAGCAGCTGGACGCCGACATGGCCCGCGGCCACGTGGACTGCGGCCTCTCGGACGGCAGCGGCAGCGGCGTCAGCGGCGTGAGCGGCGGCTACGTGCTCATGCCCAACACCACGTCCACGCTGAGGACCAAGCCCAAGGAGGACATGTCCAAGTACAACATGGGCCTGGACCAGCTGCCCCAGCTGCCCCAGACCCGGCTGGTCCACCTCAGCGGGCCCTTCGCCGAGCCGCAGGCCGCCTTCGGCCTGCAGCAGCTGCCCTCGGACCAGGTGAGCGTGTCGTACTCGGAGCGCGACTCGCCCATCCAGAACCTGCACAACATGTCCAGCGAGTCGCACATCACCCACAGCAGCCTGGAGAACACCTTCGAGTCCATGAACTCCATGATGTCCAAGAGCGAGACCATCTCCACACTGTCCATGAGCTCCCTAGAGGTGAGGACGCCCGCACACACACACACACACACACAGACGCACACAAACACACACACTCGGACGAGGAGGTCCTCCTCTCGTTGTTTTTGGTTCTGACCCACTAATGCTGTTGTTATTGTGAGACTAACCAGTTTTTGTTTGGTGTCCCTTTCTTCTTGCAGAGGCAGAAATCGCGTTATGCTGAGTTAGATTTCGAGAAGATTATGCACACAAAGAAGAGGCACCAGAACATGTTCCAGGATCTGAACAGGAAGCTGCATCATGCTGAGAAAGACCGGGAGTCTCCCGCCTCTGACACCAAGGTAAACCATCACAATAAGGACCTTGCCATCGTCATCATGCAGGGTCTCATTTTAAGTTGAAAGCAGTGCTCAAACAAAAATAAAAAAAAGTCATAAAAAAGAGGCGGAGGCCATTGTGTAAAAAAAAACATTTGAGCCGAAATGATGAGATATCTCATCGAGACGATAAAAAAGACTGTCAAAAAAAATACAACTGTGGAACTTTAGTTGTTGCCTGGAGGTCACATAAAGACCTATTCCCTTCCTTCCTCCTTACAGTCTGTGAGATGGAGTGTGTCATCAGGAGGAAGTGACAAAACGAACCACAGCGTGAGTGTTTATTTACAACCTCACAATGTAGGATGTAGAAAATAAAACTTCGACACACCATTCAGTATTACACACGCCTCACGGAGGGGGATACCTGACCCCACCGACTAGAACAAAGCACAATATCAAACCTAGTACCATTACCTTTATTCAGTCCACCTTGTAGTCTTCAACTCATTATACATTCACATGAACAACAAACAAAGGTCCACTGTCTTGAAATTCATACACACCTTGGGTGATGATCCAAAGGCACCAGTACTCAAAGGCCCTATCTCTCCTTCTCCCCCAGGACAAACAGCAGGCTCCCCTGGACAGGCCCTGGGACGGTGGCAACCGGGGCATGCAGCAGCAGTCTCCCCCCGCGTGGGTCCGCAAGGACCTGGAGCCCCTGGCCGCGTCGCCCCTGGAGCTCCACTCTGTGGACTGGGAGAAGGTGGGCACCACCATCCCGCTGGTGGGGCAGGACATCATCGACCTCCAGACGGAGGTCTGAGCGCGAGGAGACGACACGGGGGGGGGCCTGCGAGCCTCCCCGGGTTTAACCTCAATCGCCCTCGTTTGGTTTTGGAAAGGAGCAATGGACGGTCGGTGGGTCCTGTGTGGATGAGAGGGAGGAGAGAGCCGGAGAGAACGGACCCAACAGGGCGGGGCGTTCAGAAGGGCTTCGGCCCCAGAATCCGTGTGTTCAAACCTCAGCTCGTCACCGCAGGAGGAGTAGGTCGTGTGGCGGTCCCTCCACGGAGCGGTCTGGTGCCGGTGGTCCGGGGGTTGTAGTGGTTGGTGTAGCCGGGTGATGCGTGGTTCCCACAGACCAGGGCTGGCTGTGGTTGCCACAGACCAGGGCTGCCTGTGGTTCCAGTCACACTCCACTAACGATTTCCCTGTGCCCTTGGCTGGCACAGACCACGCCGGTGGTCCCACACGTTTGTGCTTCTCTCTTTGTTGCAATCAACCGACAATTGAAAAAACTAAAAGCAGTGCGTCTTCGCCTCATCCGCGGAGGAGAACTGACTTAAGCTACTAGGAGTCAAGACACCTTCCAAAAGGATTGAGAAAAGAAAAGTCAACGTCACGCTCATCATTTCCTCTACGCTGTTCGGTAGACTCGGACAGCCATTTTAATTTTAGTTTTTCCCTTGTCCCAGTTTATCGTTTGCTTCTACTGCTCTGCACTTAAAATGGCGTCTACAGGGCCTAATAAGAGACTCTTCTCCGAGAGACGCTCTGTAGTGAGAATTTCACACCGTCGCCTGAGATTAAGGTGTGAGGAACAAAGAGCTGGATATCAATCTTCGAGACGTTGTTTCCACTTTAATTATTGTTATTCTTATTATTATTAATAATATCTTAGTTATCATTACTATCATTAAAATATTCATGATTTATTATTTCATTCCCCTCATGACTATCGGTCATAGATTCAGTTCTTGGCACTGTCGCCAACACCACAAAGCTATGAAATCAGACTATTCTCTCATGAACTCAGTGAGGACGGCAACGGGACGAACAGAACAGGCAGCGATGGGCACGGTGTTTCTGCAAGCATCCAGCTTTAGGATACCAAAATGCCAATAACACTATCGGGAAGGGTGCCAACAGACTTTTGACACGGGAAGAGCAATGCATTCTGGGAACTGCTTTGATGCCTGTAATGGCGACACACACATCTGCTTCGAGCGGTCACCGCATTAGAGAATGCAGGCTCTTCCAGAACTGTCCACGGTAGACCAATGGGGTTGAGTAGGACTTTCACCATTGCCCTTTTGTTTCTCAGCCTTGCAGGTGATCACAGAGTTTCAGAGGGAAAATATAGAGGCTCCTGCTGCTGGCGTGACTTCCAGGTCTAGTGCCAGGGCCTCTGAAAAATTCAACACATACTTGTGTTTTAGCCATCAGTGTAAAATAATAGTGCATTATGATGGGCGCTTGATGCTCAAGCAGAACTGACTTTAGACAGTTTTTTTTTTTGTTTTTTTTACCAATGACTACAGAGAAATACATTTTTTTATACCATGTTCCTCCATATTTACACAACATATAGACGATTTTATGAGACTATCGTATAACAAATCTGTATTAGCTAACTAAATGGAATCTATTTACTAGGGATTCGCTAGCACAAGACTCCATTTTTTGGAGATCTATGTGACAGGTAGATTATTGTACTTGTACTCTGAAAAGCAGACCCTTAGAATGAATAACCAACATATATTCCAAATGTGCTTCAGGGTGTGGTTTCTACTGTGTAGCGCACTTCATGTACGAACCTCATGTCTTCTGTAACAATGTGTTTTTAATAACCCGTTGTTCGTAACTTGAGCGTATGTACACCCTGTACCCTGAACACAGAGCAGTACAAACCTCTAGTTACTAGTTACCCAATGCCCATTTGTATCTTCTTTTTGTCTCAAGTTTGTTGAGATTTATTTTACTATCTTTCCTCTTGTAAATGTACAGTTTTCAGAGCACAAAATGATGAATGTCATTATTTCTAATAAAAAACACAAATCTATATTAAAACTGAAATGAGTATATGGTTTTATTGCATAAATTGCCTTTAACATTTTGAGAATATGTTTTATCAATATCAAATTCAAGGGGAAACATCTGATATTACATGTTTTTTATATATGGGGATAGTTTCAATAATATAAAACAATGTTTCTTATTATTGTACTCTAATATCTTGAAGACTCAGTTCAGTATAAAATTAGACAAATAAAAATGGAGATTACTCCGTGGAAGATGAGCTTTTCAGAACTAAGATAAAATGGATGCTGCATCAGTACAGGTATTCATTTCTTGTCACATTTGAGACTCTAGAGATTTTGTTAAATATAGCATTACAGATAGTGCCATATTTAAAATAAATCCTTCTTTTAAGTTGAAGGTAAGAGTCTGGTCTATTTTTAGTATAAGGCAATCAAACTATCAAGAGGAGAAATAGCCATTGCAGCAAGGTAATACAAAATATCAAGATACAACGAATATAGAAAAACAAAGCAATGCGGCAAAGGTAAGGTTACTATTCTGTGTTTGATCTTATTTAGCACCACATAGTCTCCACATGGCTGTTCTGATGTTTCTTGGCTCCTCTCTGAATTTTAATCGTGCCGCATGCGAGCTCAGCTTCAGGGCACGAGGAAGACGACATTTGCATGATTCTTCCCTTGCTCACTGCTCCCTCTCATGAGTTCATATAAGGAGCAAATTGGCTCTGTAGTGAGCATTGAGCTTTAGGCCATGTTTTTTTCCCTGATCAAATTGAGGGGAAGAATGCAACCAGCCCATGTTGTAACCTAATAATGCCATCTGGGGCTCCAGACTTCATGTGACAGACCCTGCATCAGCAAAGGCATAACCCTTTTGGTTACAAGATACAGGGCGTAGTTAGCAGTAGCAGTAGTATAGACAGAATATAATTTAGGGCTTTATTTTACAAACTAGCTTTTGGTCTCACCTCAGGGACAGTAAAACCGAGCACATTATGTACAGAAACACATACACATAAAACGATTCAATACAACTGGTATGTTTGATTGCATTAGGTTTCATTTAACAAAGCATTGATGAACAGCTGCAGGAGGCCTATCAAATACAATACATCTGTACATCCCTTTATTACTTCCTTCCACGGATGTGTTGTCATAACACAAAGAAAGCACAAAGACAGAAATGACATTGTATGTGTCGCTTTCGCCCGCCATTTTCTGTTTTGTTACACACCAATGTTATTCACCACCATTGAATATGTATGCATACTGAAAGTGTATACACATATAAAATACATACTTTATAGATTAGCCTTTGTATGAATACACAGGTTGCTACATTGTACAGATTTTGGATTCTGAATATACATTTATAGATTCTGCATTAAACAACAATTTTACTAAACAAGGAATACACCCATTAGGCTACTGATATTAGTTCAATCATCCCTTTAAGGATGTGCAGGGATTGGTCCATCTTTTGACATCTCTGTGCACTGCACACAACCATGCTTACTTGCATCTGACTTGCATCAGCCAGCCAAAACTAGAAGCAATCAAAATGAACTAAACGATATTCAAGCTTTAGTGAAGGCACGCCTGAGTTAGAGTTTTTGCGCATCGTTAAAGTCGACTGTTATCATTGAGACATTTGCATTGGCGCGATCCCCCCCTCCCCCACCCGTTGTGAAACTCAGTATCAATTAGCCCCTTGCTGGCAATAACACACCCTCCTCTGCCGTGGCTTAATTGAATGCTGTTGCCATAGGAACGGCAGAAGCTAATCCTCAAGGTGGAAGAGTGAGAGAGTGAGAGAGAAAGAGAGAGAGAGAGAGAGAGAGAGAGAGAGAGAGAGAGAGAGAGAGAGAGAGAGAGAGAGAGAGAGAGAGAGAGAGAGAGAGAGAGAGAGAGAGAGAGAGAGAGAGTAGGCCTTCATATTTCCCTTGGGACTGCCACTGGTTGAGAGAGAAGACGAGAGGAGACACTTCCTGAGGCAATTACGTTATCCCTAGTGCCTGTCGGCCTGTAAGCCTTAATGTCATGAAATGTGCAGGTGTAAAGAGGCTGAGACCAACGCACACAACGAAAAAGGGAATACAAATGGATTTGGCGAACCCTCAGCTGAAAAGCACTGTTATGAAGATTAACCTTCATCTACCATTACAAATCCATCCTTTTACCATTAATCCATCAGACCATCCATCAAGCATCTATGTATTGGTAGTGGGGCATCACAAGAGGACTTATTGTTGCTAGCAGATGCAGTCCTTCTAGTTTGATGCATCAACTACAAATAAAGAGGGCTGCTGAATAAAAGACTACAACAACCAGTAGGTCAACACCAACTGGGCCCAGCTGCAGCTCATAAAGACTATTTAACAAGGCCCTTGAACGTCACCCTGATTGGATTTCCGGTGCATAATTAGTGTCCAAGTTCCCCCTATTCTTATTCCTTAAATAGTGTACTATATAGTGCTCACTGTGCAGGGAATGAGTGTATAAGAGAGCCAAATCGAACACAGCTCCTGTTACGGCTTGATAACATTGTTTGAGTTGATCCCCAGAGCACTGGTGACAGAACAGTAGATGAGATCTTCATTGACAATTTAACTTGCATTTAATCCGTCTTTATTTTCCACCATTGTCAAAGTGGTTCTAAAAGTTTGGTCCGCCATTACAATTAGAAATACTTGCATAAAGAGGACATTTAAGTTAAACTAAATCTACCAACAAAAAGACCAACTCCAATGAATCATTGCCTGGTTTGGTTAACCCCTTCCTCTATTGACCTCTTCTAAACGTACTCACCAATGCAATTGAAAAGAAACTGAACCCAAGAAGTGTAATAAACACCAAAGGTATGTATCTCAACAAACTGAGGCTGACTCAGTTTGCCACACATTGCATGTTTTGGCTCGAAAGTATAGAGTTGCTGTATAATATCAAGGCATATTTAAAGCCATCACGGACCGCTCATTGATTCAGCACTTGGGGAGGCCAGCTGCGGGAGGCCAGCAAGCTCTCCTAGGGCTTCAGTGATGATCACTAATTGGCCTTCAGGCGACTAGTATGTACATACATGCCTATACGTTTTCTCTCTCTCTCTGGCTCTCTGTTTCTCGGATACACGCTTGTTATATTCCACTCTTTTCTCCTGAGTCCTGATTATGTAGAACCAAAGAAAATATGGAAGCAAGCTTTTATTTTTCTCTGTTTTTTCAGCAGACTGAGGGCCGGCCGGAGAGCTGGTGATTCCACCTGTGAGTCATGCCATTCCCCCCGCCGCCAGGGGGATCGTCAGAGGTAATGACTGCCTTCAACACCCATGGAATGCTAGGGGGATTTATGTGAAAGGAAATCACAAAGAAGGAGAAAAGTAATAGTCATCTAATGTGGTGCATATATTACCTCTAGAACTTGATGATGTTATAATGCATAATTATGGAACCTATTAGAAAATACTGCTTGTATAATTTGGGTAGCGCAATCATTCAACATAAATGGTATGCCATAACGTATTCATATGTATTTTTTGGTATTTGTAAACACAATTTCATTTAAGATAACCCCTTGAGATATTGTTTTTCAGAGGGCTCCAATTCATTTCAGAACCGAGCCTTAGCCTTTACTTGAAATTCACATCATAAAACTTGTGAATGAAGCTATGGATTATATATTTGTTGTTTTGTAGGCAGTTGTCTTTTCTCTCCCACTGCAAAAATCAAGGGTAAGCATTCCCCTTTAGCGATGAGCGAACATTGCCTCTAAATCGATAATGTCTATGGCTAACCTGAAATGGACAAGACACAAAGAATTCAGTTCTTTTCTACAGGCCCGGCGGTCTCCATGGCAACAGTGACAACATCCAACCAGGTTATGAAGGCCATCTGCAGGGATGGGTCTCTGCAGCAGCAGACAAAAGCCTCATAACATGACAAGATGTGCTGCGCTGTTGTCGCATGTTGAGTTTAATCACATAACATCGGCTGCTTCTAAATGAGCCAGTCTCTCGCTTTGCCCACTGGATCATTCTTCATCCTCTGGTATTTACATGTAATATAAAAACACTTTATCTTCAATGGTTGTTCATCCAATATGGTATGCCAGACCGGTACGGTGGGAAAGGAAAAATGTGCATTGTAAATAAGCAACATTAATCATAATAATGATACCAATAATAATTGTGCACTTTTTCCAGGTTGCAGGTCCTTTGTAATATAGCATGCACAATGGTCATCTAGCCTGAATAAAGTCTGCATGATTTCATTTGTAATGCACCAACCAGACTTACAGAGTCTGTGCATACGATGTTATGAGTGAGCTATGAACGAGCAGCCTCGAGCTATAACGACATCTTGCACATTCTCATAAGCTCTGCGTGACCTTACTTTGTCTTTGCTCAGGTCGGTGCTGCTGTTGCCAGGATACTAATTCCTATGGCAACACTTGAGCACAGCGAGGGAAGCAACGCTGAAAAAAATGCAGGTAATTGGCGGGATCTGACTCTCGTGGACCGGAAGTCCATACACTAAAAAACCTCACAAAGCCGCTCAGACAAGTGAACACGCATGCAGGGAACAAATGCATGAGAGTCTATTGATACTGTTATGTTACCTAACAGGTTTTTGGGTAATTATTAAACATTATCAGGGAGTGTTCTGCTGTGTATAATGAAGGCAGAATAATCACAATCTGATAATAGATAATAGATGTGATTCAACTACATGGATCACCTCCCTCATGTACTATTCATTTAATGAGCATGAATTATGTTGGCTGTATATTTAAACATCTCATCTTTCACAAAAGGGTTTTGTCCATTATAAAGAAAGAAATGTTGTTTGCATGGGGAAGTGCACTGTATTCCAATGTTGAAAATGGCAGAGATGGCTTATGTTTGCATGAGAACATACTGCCACCATTTGTCGAAAGATTGGCACTGCTTCGACCATGCATTCCATGCAAGCGGAAGCATGAGCAGACCATTTCTGCCCCTCGAGAAAGGATGAAGAAAAACAATCCTTGGGAAACATCGGGAACCTTCAAATGAAAAAAGAAAGAGGCCTTCCTCATGTATAAAAAATACCAGAACTCTAGAGAAGCTGAGAAGGCTAATATTAATATTTTATTTTCTTTCATAACCCAGTGAAAAACAAACCCAAAACATTTGGGTCAGGTTACATTCATGACGCCCGGATGCCCGTGTTATGTAAACCGGCCTCGTCACAGTTACCTCAAGATCACTGATTTATAAAAGCGTACATGACCCTGTTCCACCGGAAAGGCCATCCCCACCGTCACGGCCATTGGTAAACGCATGGTGTGGTCTTGAGGATGCACCTCTGTACACACAGAAGTTGGCCATCCCCTCTGCTGAGTCCCAACAATGACACAGAGCGAGGCCTGAACAGACAGAGCTCTGTCATGTGTGTGTGTGTGTGTGTGTGTGTGTGTGTGTGTGTGTGTGTGTGTGTGTGTGTGTGTGTGTGTGTGTGTGTGTGTGTGTGTGTGTGTGTGTGTGTGTGTGTGTGTGTGTGTGTGTGTGTGTGTGTGTGTGTGCTCTCTCCAGCACTTGAAAGATTAGTGGTCATTAATTCATTCATCATAGAAGAACCACCAGAGGTTAAAACCACAATAATGTTTGTACTGTGCAGAACAGTTGTTAACACCTCCCCATGTACAAGACACAACCAAATTGCCTTCCGCATGAAATGGCAAGGGACACCTAAATATAATGAAACTATTGACACATACAAATTACCATTATATAAAACACGATGAAAAAACAGTTTGCTTGTGCGTTTTATTTCGGAATTGTCTGAATTACATTCTTAGAATGCATGTTCACAGTGTCGCACAAAGTCCTATCTGTGAACGGATCAGGAGAACCAAAAGCCACTCACACTACAGCGAGTTGCAACGAGGAAGCACACGCACAATTTATATTGCTGCCACTAGATGGCATCGCAAACAAGCTCACCATAAATTCAGTATCAGCCGCAGAACCATCAGTGGCACCGGTTTTACAATATAAAAGCACGGGGCATTTTGATTTCATACGGTCCTATCAGTTCGTTTGAGTATAAAACATATTCACCTTCAAATACGAACACAATTTAAAGACCAATAATATCTATATTTATTTATCAAGAGATCTTTTTCTTAATTAGAGGTATATTTCATAATTGTTGGCCTATTGGTGAGTAGACTATGAAGTTTTAAGTTAGACGGATTCAAACAAAAATTTAAATGCAACAATTTCATCAATGCAAAGCTTATAACTTATAAAGCAAATACAGTTCTAATGGACATTTTATGTACACACCTTTCACACAAACTAACCCTACAAAAAACGATTCCAATTGTTTTTTGTAGGTATATGTCAAATGCTTGTTATTTTTTTATGTTTCTTTTTTATTTAACTTATTTTTTATTTTTAAAAGAAACATATTTTTTTATGTTTCTTTTTTATTAAACTCGTTCCGCTTTTATTTTGAAAGGGTCATAGCGGATATGCTCATTTCATTAGGTCCCTTGCTGTTTACGTCGGTTACAGTAACAGCCCTGACCACCAAATATATTTTCCGCATCGGGTGTGTGTTGAAAGGTCTGTTTGCTTTTGGATCTGAATCAATTTAATTGAAAATGGCTAGATTGGTACTTAGGTCCAGCTTTAGGGGATACATGTCCAGTCAGATTAGGATGGCGTCTGACCAGGTAAATGGGTAAACACTTTTTAAATGCTTTCCTTAATGCAGGCTTTACTAGGCTTATTTCATCCGTGCATGCATGACAACACATAGTGAACGAGTACAATGTTTAGTTACATATGTCAACAGTATAAAGTGGATCATTAAAGCGCATATGTGCCCTCAGCACAACTTGATGTTCCTGTCTTGGTGGTGCGTCCCACCCCGTCCCACATATGTTGTGATCTCCAGGTCACACACTGCATACTGTCAACACGTCATTTTCTCCACAGCTCGGGGAACTAGGTGGAGGAGCAGGAAAGGGGGGTGGCGGGGGAGGCGCAGTGAGAGAGGCCGGAGGAGCTTTTGGAAAGCGACAAGCAGCAGAGGAAGAACGGTATTTTAGGTAGGACGCCTTGGTTGTATCTGATCTATTTGTAATCACTTCTATTATAAGGTCAAGTCTGGCACCGCAATGGTGGGACAAGCTCCCTGCCGACGTCAGGACCGCAAAGTCGCTCGCCAGACTCAAGGCTCCCTTGTCCAGGTTTCACCTGGACTGCCTCCCCTTTACCGCCCACCACCCCTTCTCCCCTACTCTCCTAAAAACACCCCTCTTATGCACTTATGTATGTTTGTACGTCCACTTAATAAACGCACGCACGTGTTGTATATTGTACGTCCTGACACTTAATTATAGTACTTAGCATTGTGTGTAATCTAATCCTAGCTATCTTGTTCTATGCAGGAAATAGTTTTAACCTAGCAATTGTAAGGGCTTATTCGCACTTGTTCTATGAACATCCTTCCCGATATATGGTTGTTTCTATTTTCTTCTGACAAATGTACTTATTGTAAGTCGCTTTGGATAAAAGTGTCTGCTAAATGCCGTAAATGTGAATGTACCCGCCTGGTCCTGGCAGACACATGTGTTATGACCACGTTATTGGTCCTCTAACTATTGTTGTCATGAATTTGTTGTTTTCAACCAATTTAGGCAAAAGGAGAAGGAGCAGCTGGCCCTCCTGAGGAAGCATCACGAGGAGGAGATCGATCACCATAAGAAGGAGATCGATCGCCTCCGACAGGAGATCGAGCGACATAACGGGAAAATAAGAAAACTAAAACATGACGACTGAGTTTTCTGAGTCCGAGGCATCATCCACATTACGACCTTAAAACATCGCTGATTTGATACCAGTCCCAATCATTATTATATGATATGAACACTCCGTATTGTATGTCATATGAATCAAAATAAAGCTTTTAATTTGTATCAATTGTGTTTTTAATGTCATGCTGCCACATGGCTCATTTACGTTGAAGTGCATTGTTCGTGTCTCTTCACCGTTTGAATTTGTGTATTTCGTTGGGTAGCTTTCTACATTGTTCTGGTCGAAATAAAAAATATGTAGAAAATAAAACAGTTGCATACCCCTAATAGAGTCACGTGAAAACCCGCCTTTCAGTGTATCAAAACGACCCCCCCCCCCCCCCCCCCCAGGTCTGCCTCCGAATCTCGCGATGATCCCCGAGTGGTGGCGATGATCGCCGAGCGGTGGCGTTGTTCGAGCGACGACGGCGCTGTCTGGAAATCTGTCTCGTGGGCAGACCCACACGTATTATTGATATTACCGATTTGATAACATCTCACGCATCAAGAATTTCATATTTAATTCCACGGTGGTGTTAATTTTCTATAAGATATAGGTAAGTACGGCTAACTATTGTTTTGCACGACTCGTGCTTATTTGAATTGTGAAAGGTGTTTTTCTGCACGACTAGGCCTCCGCTGTAGCCTCTCTGACGAGCTAGCAGGCTAATGATATTTGTGTTAGTCTTTGAATCAGATGGAAAACGAACACGTTTGTTTATTTACCAAAGACTTTCGCGATATCATTGTGCATTGGTACTTAAATGCATTACCTGTGTGCGTATTGAGACTAGAATGTAAATGCATTCGACAATATTAAGTTTGCTAGTAACCTGCATGCAAAGGGGGCGGGACAGTGCCTGTTGGTTGGTATATTCACATCCAATTCTGCTGTGACATAGCCTTATTTAGTGACGGGAAAAGCAAAAATGCATACCGTTGTCCGTGTGTATCTCCAATTTAATGGTAATGTTAAACTTGGTCGAGGCGTCATTCGTATTGTATTGCATGTATATTTATTGCATGCTCGGCATCAAGCGCCAAACGCGTCTCGGAACTATGACAACTTCTTACATTAAGCGCACAACCCTGCTTTTGTTTTTAGAATGGCCACTGCTGAGGTGAACGGTAGTTCTGCCCTAGCAAAGGAGGAGGATGAACCGATGGACGTGTCGACCACGCACACGGAGAATTACCAGACGTTACTGGACGCCGGGCTCCCTCTGAAAGTAGCGGAGAGCCTGGATAACATTTTCCAGACAGGTGGGCTGTTACTTCTGAACTTTATTCCATCACAGTCTCATTTACATTTTCGTGCATACGATGAATATGTCATTAAGGACCACACAATGCATGCGTGCATTATTAATGACAGGCTTGGTAGCGTACGAGGACCTGGATGAACGGGCGATCGACGCGTTGCGGGAGTTCAACGAGGAAGGGGCCCTCACGGTGCTGCTGCAGTTCAAAGAAAGTGACTTGTCCCATGTTCAGGTTGGTGCCGTAAAGTCCTCACTGAGAAGGGGATGGGGGCGGGGGGGGGGGGGGGGGGGGGGCGTGCTTTCTGATGCATTTTCAGTATTAGTGCATATAATAATGGAGGGAAACCCCCCCAAAAAATCTTTCCACAGAACAAAAGTGCTTTCCTCTGTGGTGTCATGAAGACGTATAGGCAGAGGGAAAAGCAAGGAAGCAAAGTACAAGAATCCACCAAGGGCCCTGACGAGACCAAAATCAAGGTAAACCAAAAAAGTGTCAGTTCCTAGTAGGGCTGTCAACGAATATTCGAAGTTCGAATATTCGTTCGAAATGTATCCAAAAACGCGAATTCGAACGTGAAAATTAATATTCGAATGTGAAAAAACACTCCCGTGGTACAAGCGCCTCTATCTGCTTTGTGAATGAGCCTCTGTCTGTTCGCGATGTCCCTCATAATATTAGAATTTGAAAAAACACTCCCGCGGTACAAGTGTAACAGACTAGTATTGTGAAGAGCGAATGTATTTTATCCCCTCGGGGTTTCCGTACTTGGATATAGGTATTCCAGCTCGGCTATGCCATTCAATAAGCATCCGAAGTAGAGCTCAGGGAGCTAGTAGTCTGGCTGGTGAAAGCTGCTATAACGCAATGTTCTCTGCAAAGTCCGAGACAGCTTTTTTTTCATGAATCCGAACGGTGCGTAGTGCTGGCCCTTTCGCTGGCATGGTGGAAGACGTAGGCGACATGCATTTTTTTCTTTATCGATTTTAATAGGTCTTCTCGATAAATGGTAAGCAAAGCAAGGAACGTTACCACTAGCATACTTTGTAACATTCAGAAGCGGGCGTCTTCTTCAGATTACTATAGTTTGCACGCTTGCAGGTGTGGTGGTGAAATGCAAGCGATACAAAGTTGTGGCTTTTCATTGTTAGGCCTCCACGTTACTGGGCTGTTTATAGGATAGATATATATCCCACTAATTTGAACCATGGTTTTGTCGCATTATTGACATATTGACGGCAACTGAGTAAAATAGGCAACCAGATATTCGAATAGTTCGAATTCGTGATTTTTTTCCAAACGAACATTCGAATGTCATTTTTGAGCAATTTTGACAGCCCTAGTTCCTAGTCTGAACTAGGCCGGTAGCTCTGCATTCCATCCTTATACACATGTCACTGTTGACTCATCATTGAACACGTGTTATGTTATGTGGTATCGTTCGTTTGTCTGTTTTTAGGCTCTGCTGGATCGAACTGGATACACATTGGATGTGACCACGGGGCAAAGGAAATACGGGGGACCCCCACCACCCCAGGTCTTCACGGGGTGCCAGCCCGGCGTTGGCACGGAGGTAATCGACCGGGGACACTTCCCAATGTCTGGTCATTCGCCACAGGAGACAAATGGCATGCCAGGACCTGTACGAGGATGCTAATCGCTGCGACCGTACTGCTCCTGTTCCTTCAGGTGTTTGTGGGAAAGATCCCCAGAGACCTGTACGAGGACGAGCTGGTGCCCCTCTTTGAGACAGCCGGGCCCATCTGGGACCTCAGGTTAATGATGGACCCCCTGTCTGGCCAGAACCGCGGCTACGCCTTCATCACCTACTGCAACAAGGACGACGCGCAGGAGGCCGTGAAACTCGTGAGTAGCCGGTCGGATTCGATTTGAAATGGATCTAGACAAGGTACCAGGATTGTCGTGGAAATGCTACCGGATTTCAGTGGGTTGTCTTCTCGTTGTAAAAATTAAAGTAAAGCAACAAATCGATCTAAGGAAACCTGCGCAGAATCGTAGACAAAAATGTTTTAAACTCGCATTTCAACCCGTTTTCCAACTCGCTACATGCACATCTTTTACAGAACAACAGTGAGTGACCTTTGACCTCTGTCCTTCTCCAGTGTGATAACTATGAGATCCGGCCAGGGAAGTACTTGGGAGTGTGCATATCGGTGGCAAACAATCGGCTGTTTGTAGGATCCATTCCAAAGAACAAGACGAGAGAGAGCATATTGGAAGACTTTGGCAAAGTCACAGGTTGGTCTTCTGCTGTCTAACAAAACAACCGACGTGTTGAAATCATTTTGAATTTCAAGCAGAGTAATGTGTAATTGCACTGCCTCAAGACGCTCTCCAGTGGAACCCACCTCCCTACTCTTGTCTCGCTCTGCAGAGGGTCTCCAGGAGGTGATCCTGTACCACCAGCCGGACGACAAGAAGAAGAACCGCGGCTTCTGCTTCCTGGAGTACGAGGACCACAAGTCGGCCGCCCAGGCCCGCCGCCGCCTCATGAGCGGCAAGGTGAAGGTGTGGGGGAACCCCGTCACGGTGGAGTGGGCCGACCCCGTGGCCGAGCCCGACCCGGATGTCATGGCCAAGGTGAGGCGCTCACTCTTTGTTTTTGTTTTTTTCTTCATACTTAACCGTTGTACACCAGGTTAACCGCTGGTGTACAACGGGTGTCGTAATAGACGGGCCTAACGGTTGCATTACAGTCATAACCGGGGCTGTTATGTCAAATAATGTCTGGGTGTGTGTGTGTGTGTGTGTGTGTGTGTGTGTTGATTGTGTGTGTATAGGTGAAGGTGCTGTTTGTGAGGAAACTAGCCACGCCGGTCACTGAGGAGCTCCTGGAGAAGACCTTCTCTCAGTTTGGCAAGCTGGAGCGTGTGAAGAAGCTCAAAGACTACGCGTTCGTCCACTTTGAGGAGCGGGACTCTGCAGTGAAGGTGGGTCACCTGTGGCACGTCGGAACAACAAGCGACCATTCCCCACGCGTGTTGTTTCCTTTGGGCTCATTCCTGCAATGGTTGTGGTCCGCCAGGCGATGGAGGAGATGAATGGGAAGGAGCTGGGCGGGGAGGAGATTGAGATAGTCCTGGCCAAACCCCCAGACAAGAAGAGGAAGGAGAGGCAGGCGGCCCGCCAGACCACCAGGAACACAGGGTAACCCCACCTTCTGTGTGCTCACTTCAGAGAGGGTGCATTGAATTTGTACTGTTTATGTTAGTATTTTTGATTGAAACAAGGTTTTTTGCTTGCTGCTTGAAGGGTATGTTTAATTTCTGATAAAAAAAGATATATATATTGAGACAAACAACAGGCTTGGCCCTGGACTGATGCTGTTGCCCACAGCGTCAGTGGAGTAAGGAAGTCGCCATTACTGTAGTCTGGTGAGGAGCTATCTCATTTATCCAAGTTTGAATAAGGACATGGTCAAATCCGGGTTTTCCTCTCCCTCTTTCTTTCTCTCTCTCTCTCTCTCTGTCGCCCGACCCCCGACCCCCACCCGTTGCTTTCTCTGCAGGTATGACGACTACTACTACTACCCCCCGCCCCGCATGCCCCCCCCAGGCCGGGGCCGGGGCCGCGGCGGCCGAGGGGGCTACGCCTACCCACCCGACTACTACGGCTACGAAGACTACTACGACGACTACTACGGGGGCTACGACTACCACGACTACCGCGGCGGCTACGAGGACCCCTACTACGGCTACGACGACATGTACAGCATGAGGGGCCGGGGGTCGCGTCCCGGCCGGGCGGGGCCGCCGCCGCCCAGGGCCCGGGGGGCCCCTCCCACGCGGGGCCGGGGGGGCTACGCACAGCGGGGGCCCCCCATCGGAGGGCCCCGGGGCGGCAGAGGAGGCCGCGGGGCCCCCTTCCAGCCGCAGAGGGGCCGCGGCCCCCGTGGCGCCAGGGGCAACCGCGGCGGTAACGTTGGCGGGAAGAGGAAGGCGGACGTGTTCAACCAGCCCGACTCGAAGCGCCGGCAGACCAACAACCAGCAGAACTGGGGGTCCCAGCCCATCGCCCAGCAGCCCCTGCAGCAGGGTGCCGACTATTCCGGTAACTATGGTTACAGTAATGACACCCTGGAGTTTTCACAGGATTCCTATGGGCAGCAGTGGAAGTAGACGCGCCGACAGGTATTTGTCAGAGTAAGTGACAAAACAAACAAACAAACAAAATCCAAAAAAAAGGAAAAGAACAAAAAGGAAAAAAAAAATCAGGAGATTGGGCCCCAATTTTTTTGATTGACTTTTTATTCTTCGTTCCTCATCGAAAAAAGAAACAAATATATAAATATATATATTATCCCTGAAAAATGGACGGATCCCAGAATTGGCTCCTCTTGATTGGCTGGAAAGCATTTTGGCTGAAGAAGTGAGCGTAACCGTTTTGCTGAATCCTTTCTTACTCCTTGCGGTTACATTTTGGACATGTGTTTAAAAAAAAAAGAAAAAAATTCCCTGAGCTAAACACTTTTACTGTTTGTTCCTCATTCTTTTAAAGCCAACAATGAACACTACAAAAAGACAAAAAAAAAAATATCCAAACACGGACGTTCATTTTACAAAAGTCTGAAGGGACATTAAATCATCGTATATTGCCTTGCAGGAAGTATGTGTCCACGCTCCTTCCCTGTCCTCCCCTTCTTGTAACCCATCTATTCGTGGTTTCATAGTGGCTTAGGGACTTGCTTGTAAATAAATGCATATGGTTAGCGCTTGATATTTTTTGTTTTGTTTTTGCTGTGGTGGAGAAAAGAATCCACGGGAGGAGAGGAGGAATCAAAGTTTTGTAATGTGTATGCGTAGCATTTCTAGAGGTAGACCACATGTGTTTTTTAAACTGATACAACTTCCTATGTATTCTTTGAACTTGCCCGATTATAGGCTTTTGGTTTGGCTTACGTAAGAGCCATAGCAGTTTGTTCTTTGATGTTCTTTGTATTTATAACTTCTACGTTTTGTTCAGTTTCAATAAAACTCAGTTGAGTATCAGTCAATTGTCAAAGATACCTCAAATTGAATGGAGTCATTCAGTATTTGATTTGAATTTCTACCTCAATTCTCACATTTTGATGGAGATTTTCTAGTAAACAATGCTTCAAAGTTCAAACAAAGACTCGCTAAAATTAAACAATCTGGACGTGGAAAAGTTGGGTGGTGGCTGGGTGAAATGTTGATTAAAAATACAGGATTTTAACCCTTTATTGTCCTCTGCATGCCACTTGAATCTGCCTCTACTCCTCCTACACACACCTAATCCATGTAGCCTACATTCCAGGTACATTCCAGACCTATTAAAGAGTTCGGTCCCATTGGATTTCCATTGATTCCAGTTAAACACAAGCTTTGACCGCTGAATGGACCCCCAGTGAAGCACCAAAATCATCACCAAACCACTGAAGAACCATATTTTACAATTATTTGCCATTTGCTATTTTTCCTCTTGAAAGGCACTAATTCAAAGGGGTTAGAATTCTCTACGCCATTAAAGATTTGTCTTTTTCTTTTAATGAGTTTTTTTTCAAAAAAGGGTTAAAATTCTTCTGTGTGTATATATCTGTGCTCATGAGGCTTAGCAGTTGCTCATCTAACCCTGTCCCCCCCACCCCTTCCCCAAACCCACCCCTTCAGCACAGCGCTTGTAGCATCTGCCTCTTGGTACATTGATGTCCCTGTGTGCTTTGTTTGATGTCTCTGTCCTCTTATTCCAACCTGCGCAGGTGGAGCATCATTGAGAGTGCGGCACGGCTAGCGTGAGGAACTCCCCTGAGCGGTACTCGAGGGTGAGCTCGCCTTGCACAGAGTACCTTCTCCTCCTCACCCTGCTGCTTACTCTTTAATCACTGGCTGTGAACAACAAAACAACTAGCAGACGCCATTGTTCCTCTACTAACGATTCAGCGTCTAGCGTTGTTTCAGCGATTTCGGTTGGGTCATGAGGTCGGATCCGACAGCAGAAAGCGGACAGGCGGGGATTTGGGTAGGGGCGCGATACCCTAGCAATAATAATTTGGAGAACTGCCCTAGTCATCCAGCTTACAAAGGAGCAAAATATCCATGGCCTGTTTTCACCACTAGGTGTAGCATTGGGGCACAGTGCAGCAAAGACAGTCCCGTTCTGTGATCCCAGTGATGGCTTAGTTATGGAGAGGGTTACTACAATTGTGCGTTGGATTGTGAATAATTCAACATATTTTAAATTATTCTACTTGTAGTGGGGTTAATTCATTCAGACGTGAGACGGTGCCTCAAAATATGTTTTAATCTGTACAGCCACTAGATGGCACTAGGTGGCTAAAATAAGGGGTGTGTCTGTGAGAGAATGAGATGCAGGATGGATGGATGGATGTCGTGACTCCTGTAAAAATCCTGGCATTAAGCAATGTGGAAGTATGAAGCCTCACATGCCATTACAAGATTCAAACTACCAAACCAAACTAAGTTATTCTGTCACAAGTATTTCAATTAGATTTGTGTCTTTATATGTTGCCTCTTGTTACCAGACAGTATGGAGGCTGCCCTAGATCCATGTGAATGACTCAGAGTTCACAAGAGTGGAACACATTAACTGGTAAGGTATTTGCTATCTGAGCTTTAACATGTGAAAATTTCCATTGTTTTTGACCTATGTTTTTAAATCTTGAATGTATGGATATAAACACATTAAATCGAGTTACTTTAAACAATATTCCTCGTCAGACCTTACACAATGCAATGAAGATGACTGTCCCAAGATGGGTTGTATAAATACTCACTGTGTGCCCTCTGCTTTTAGGAACAGCTTGACTACGGATGACATGTGACCCGGGAGACTTATGAGTGCAATACGAACTCCGGGTCCCAGACGTCCATGAGTCCCTGTAGGCGGTCGGGCACTTGGTGTTCAGGCTTTGTTTGCAGCGTTCCAACACAAGATATGGTGAGTGATTTACTTTTCCAAAGGGATTTAATGGGGATTGTCTGCATTTCCAAATTAAAATGTAGAACAAAATTCACTAAGATTCATGCTCAAGAAAAAAATAGTGCAGGAATGTAATTCATACAAACTGAACATTCATACATAAAATTTCCAAAAATAAAAACCTTCACCTAATTCTTAAGTATTGATTTGAAACTTTTTGCTTGTTTGACGTAGATCATGCACTCCTCCTGACTGCAGTTACCAGCGGAGGGCAGCAAGGACCGTCATGGGGATGGACCGAAGGCTGCGTGTGACAGGGGAAGGAGGAGGAGGCTGGACCCTGATACTCCACCACCAGAACACACACACAAACACCACCCTGTACGCTGATTGGAAGGATCACGAAGACGGATGACCTCGGCAGCAATAGTTGTAGGCCGGGTGTAATTTTAGCTATTCCTCGAAGCTAAACAAATAAAGCAATAAGGAGCTTGATAATTGTGCAGTAAGGGTGTTCTCTTCGAGTATTTCCATTCATTTTGATACGCATAACTTTTGAGATGTCGTGGTTGTTTTGTATGGGCCACATGAGATATTTGTCTGGGTTAGGGTTAAGGATTAGGAGCAATACCCACCTATTTTTTATCAAGTGCCATCCGCAATTCTAGTTCAATTTGGAAGTAACTGACATTAGTATTATAATTAAAATACAAATGGGTGGAGGTGGAGCGCGCACATCCCTTTTTTAAATCGGCTATTTCTGAGAGCAAGGATGATGTACATGGTCTGAGACATAACACAATCCTGACATTGTTGCTTTCCTACACCAACACATTTATGAAAGAAAAATATACACGTATTTTATGCATTGCCAGTCTGCTGCAAACGAGAAAACTACGATTTGCAATTGATGGTGATGTGATTCATAGTCCTCTGGGCTATGGTTCTTTGGGGCACCTAAACCTTACTGTAGGCTATGAAACCCACATAAATCTGACCAACCAACTCAAGTCGAGAGCAATTCTTCATCTCCAAAAAATACCCTTAATTTTAACAGACGACCCTGTGGACTAATGTTAATTAATTTCGATAATTATCCCAAAAAGCACAATCAAATGTCATGTTGGTTCACACAAAATATGACTGAGAATATACTATATTCGCCATGTGACCCTATGAAAACGGGTGAGATCTCTTGTATATTCGCTTTAGGTTTTATTGTAGTAGGCTTATTTAATATGCTTTCACATATTTTCTATCTAAATCCATGCTTGCAACGAAAATAAAAACTTACTATAAAGGAACCGGAAATGTTTGCCCAACTGGCCCCGCCCACATGGAAAAAACGATAAATCCATACCAGAGAAATGTTTTTCCCAAATCAAACATAAATCGATAAAACGAACCAATTTATATTTTAATTATAATTAAAATATAATAAATAGTTTAATTATTATTTAACTATAAAGGGCATATCGTACACGTAATCTTATGCTTCAAAACATTTAAAGAAGGAACTTAGCCAGTCACGTGACAACCTCCTACGTCAGATGTAAACCCGGGACAAGATGGCGGCTGCCGGAGGAGAGCCCTCAGCTCCGAGCTCCTCGGATGATTTATTTCAAAACTTTTACACAGAGGTGATAAAACATTCTAAATAAAAATGTCTGTTACCGTTATTTTGATTAAGTACTTAAGATTACGTCTGAGATTTGACGCGGTTTTAAATGCTTTGCTTGTAAAGCCTTTCCTCAACATCAGCTAACGAAATGTTGGCTAACGATAGCAGTGCAGAATAACGTAAAAACATGTTCACATGCCACACATTTGACCCGCTCAATGGTTAACTGTTTGGATACGTATGTTTATTTTTGTTACGTATGTGGATACCTATGTTCAGTTTGTCAAACATTAATAATCAGCAATTGACTATCATGTGTCTCAATTGCCTCCTAGTATCGATTCACATGATAACACATGAAACGTTTTCAATGAGGTGCATAATGTCACGGTTATTAATATAAACGCGATGCTTCAAAAAACAAAAGAATATCCATACTGCTATGTTGTAATGAACACGATTTGCTCTTGGGTCCCTTTCATTATTGCCTTTAGAGAGACCTCAAGAGTGAGTCTTTATTGATTGGTGCTATACTATAGATAGACTGGCTAACGATTTAATTGTGTTTGTGTTTCTGCGTCTCAGGTGAAGCAGATAGAAAAGCGGGACTCTGTGTTGACCTCCACGCAGCAAATAGATAGACTCCTCAGGCCTGGAGCCTCCTATTTCAACCTAAACCCATTTGAGGTAACTGGGTCATCATTGATCACCTTTTGCAGGTGACATAAACGGCTTGGAATATCAGTATGAAATAGGTGGTATTTACATCGGTTAGGTTTAGTTATACTAGACTGTTGTAAGACTGGCATTCTTTTATCAAATGATGATGATAATGGTGTGTGAGTATGTATTTGTTTTATATAAATATATATTATACATACTAAAATAATGACTGTCTTTCAGGTGTTGCAAATCGATCCCGAGGCAACTGATACTGAATTGAAGAAGAGATTCCGCGCGGTAAGAAATCTACCTCCAGACACCCTAGCAGATTCCTCGATTTCGCTGGACAAAATGTACCACACTCATTTTGGAAATAGAGAAAGCAAACAAATTGCAATTCCTATTCACATTTTAATATCTGCTTCCTTTCTGTATACAGCTCTCCATTTTGGTACATCCTGATAAGAACCAAGATGACCCAGACAGAGCACAGAAAGCATTCGAAGGTAGAAGTCCTTTCTGGTTTTCTCATAATGGATTTCAGGTATCCAGCCTGTATTTCTGGGACTGCAGGAGTTGAGATGGTATGGTAATTTAGTGGGTCTTTCTTTAGCCATTTCCAACACGGCATGTTGTTATTATGTATTATGTACTCCATTATATACTACCCAATGAAAACATTGACTTTAAATGCAAATCTAGTGTTTTATCTACTTTCCATGTTCAGAATGGATTTATCAGGACATGCACATGGATATCCTTATCCTCAGCCAGTATATTACCGTCTATACAATCTGAAACTAAAGGTTAAATTCACAAAATCACCTTCCACAGCATCGTATAATGGGGAATATTTTTATTGAAATGGGGCTAACCATTGTACAATTTAAAATGTATTAAGTGACATTTGTTTGTTGTCTCGCTCTAGCTGTGGACAAGGCATACAAAAACCTTCTGGATCCCGAGCAGAAGAAGAGGGCTGTGGACGTCATCAGTGCTGGGAGGGAGTATATAGAGCATACGGTGAGGGAGCACTCCTATTCGGGGATACTCGTAGGGCAGATCTCACCCTGTAAGTTAGCATTCACATGGTGACTTGATGTAAACACGACGATGCTGTCCTGTGCACCAAACAGATGAAGGAAAAGAAGAAACAGCTGAAGAAGGATGGCAAGCCAGTGTTTGTGGAGGAGGATGACCCAGAAATGGTAATGCAATCCCATCTCCCTCTTTAGGCTCTCCGCCCAAATCGACTTCTGATGGTTTTAATTGGGAAAAAAACTGAATTGAGACTGTATTCTACAATTTCAATTTGGTATGTGAATAATATGTGGATGATATTTATGTGAATAAGAAAAAATATATATAATTTTCTTTAATAATAGAAAATGTTGTCTAAATATATATAGGTTTAATATATCTATGTATTTTTTAATTACAATGCACTGACGTGTTCCTTTCCTTTCCAGTTCAGACAGGCTGTATACAAGCAGACCATGAAGCTTTTTGCAGAGCTGGAGATTAAGAGGAAGGAAAGGGAAGCAAAGGATATGCATGAAAGGTAAAGCCCAAGTGTTTTGTGTGCCCCTTTATTTAAAATGGAACCCCTTTGAACTAAATGGCTTCCTTATAAACTACTGTGAAGAGTGCCACTATCAATGCTGGCTTAATTTGGATGTGTGTAATCCTAATTTGAATGCGTGTCATTTCCATTTGGATACATCTTAATAATTAAAGTAAGCAGATTATAAAGCGTGAGATATTTGTATGCAAATGTCAACGCATCCTCTCCCTTTGCATTGCATTCGGCCGATGTTGGCTTTAGCCAATGCTAAAGATATCGGGTAACAATAGTGTGATTGTTTAACTGAGACAACATATTGTCGTTGGGTCATGCATTCATCTTTTGCTGTCTATTTCCACCAGGAAAAGGGCGAGAGAAGAAGAGATCGAGACGGCAGAAAAAGCAAAGAGAGACCGAGAGTGGCAAAAGAACTTTGAGGTGTGTTTCTGCAGGAATCCTCAACACACAGATAGATACATAAATAGATCGATCGATCTATAGATCTATAGATCTATCTAGATTGATAGATCTATAGATAAGATAGTCATTTGAGTGTGATGATATGGATTTATAATGCTTGTTAACCAGGAAACGAGGGACGGTCGCGTGGACAGTTGGAGGACCTTCCAGTCCAAGGGGAAGAAAAAGGAGAAGAAGAATCGGTCTTTCCTCAAGCCCCCCAAAGTCAAGATGGAGCAGAGAGAGTGAAACATCGTTTTATAACTTCCAAAGCCGCCGCCACCACCACCACTGTCTGCAGGAAGGTCTTCAGTCGCCATGCAGCTGTTTACGTGACAATTTACCCCCCCATCCATCCCCCCTCTTAAGAAATTTAGTTTTTTGAGGTTTCTATTTTTTTTTATTGTACACATTTGTGAATGTGGAACCTGTATGAGAGCATGATGACATTTGGCACAAATGTAGGAGGGAGTGGGGGGCGCGGTTATTCAGTAATCATTTCTCCTATCGCACTGTAATTTGTCTTGATTTCTGTGGGATGTCCTTTCATAATAAAGCGTGTAAAGCCTATTTTGACGTGTTCTACGAGATGAGTGGGAGATGGAATATTCAAAAAGCCACAGGATATGGTTCCATGAATGTGAATTGGGATGGCATCGTAGTGAAGGTGACAGTATTTACTAAATGTATTTTTCTGAAACCATGAGATATGTGTGTGCAGATAACCTTGCGGAATATTCATTTATGGTTGGATTTCACTACGTTTCCTTGAACTCCAAAGCAGCTCAACATAAAACAAATGGCGATAATGCAATACTTGTCGGGTGTCTCGATTAGTACTGGATGTTAGAATGTAACCTTTAGTGCTGTTAAATAAATACTAGGTGTTTTTTTTCACCTCGGTTGTTTAATTAATCGATCCTGTACGGTTTTTACATGTTTATATTGATGTGATGCCTGGTTCCTGCCACAGAATCCATGCCAACAGACTTTGTGTGATTAAGGACTAACTGTCATAGCAATATAATAGAAATTCAGGATGAAAGTTAGGCTTAAACATGTCATTCATCTTTATTAAAACATTCATTTGGCAGAAAAAAGCTTGTAAATTCAAAGCAACAAACTAAAATACAACTATTTTACAACTGCTATTGCTTCACTAATATAGGGTCTTTACATGTCAACATGCTTATGAATCTATCAGGAATTCTCAATCAGTTCGGGATCACCAGCATTGCTTGTTCTGCTGAAGTACTTAAACCCTCATGAAATCCTGGTGTCTGGGAAGCCGTTTGCTAACTTTACATAACTTTGCACGGGTCTCCCCCAGCGGAGGCTCTGGCAGCCGCGCCCCGCCCACCTCCCATAGCCCCATCCAGGCTGAGGCCCTGGAAGGCCCCGAATAATGACTTTTGGTTGCGCTTGGATGCAGGCTTTCTGGCTGGGTTGCTGGGCTTCTACAGAAGAGCATTGTAAAGCAAAAAGACAGAAATAAAGGATTAAACACCCAACTATTCAGTAGAGTGCCTCGTCTTCGTCTTCTGGATGTGTTTAGACGGATGTTTGACTGCCAGATGTTGTTTGTTTGATCCCCAACGTCTGGAGTCCACCTGTAAGCGTGTATTATATTGCAGGGTTTCTCTGGAAGCTAAGCAGGGTCCATCCTTGGATGGTAGACCAAACAGTGCTGGGAGAGATGTTGGGAGGCCAAGGCCAGTAGGGGGTGCTCATCCCTCTGGCCTATATAATTGGCCCATGACAGACACAGAGACTCAGACAAAATATCCCATGGCACTCAAGAGCAGAGGCGCCCTGGTGTCCTGGCCAAAGTCCCAACCACTCCATTGCCACGGTTCTGGCACATACTGGCTGCTGTGTCACCCAGGAAGGCTGATGAAACAAACATCCTGTCTCAGCTAGTCCCTGCACACTCTCTAAATTTAACAAATGCCTTGAGCCCTCTTCTGTTTAGACACCTTTTCTGATTGAGGGTTGGGATGACCACCTGTCCTGATAAAAACCAGTAAAGTGTTGAACCAAGCTCTATTCATAACACCCTTTTCCATATGTTATTTGTATGGGTTTAAGTTTTCCTGTAATTATAACACTGAAACTCATCCTTTGTGTGTTCGATTCTCAGCCTACCCTTGGAAGACAGTGCTGGCTCCTGAAGTGGGTCTTTCCGATGGACCTCTCTGCGTTCTTCTTGGCCAGCACTGCTTGCTGTCGTTTCCTATAAAATACAATTTCAAAGACGTGGAACATCTTTAGCAACGCAAGGTCTGTACCCACACACACACACACACACACAAACACGCAATCAAATGGCTTACCTACTTGCGGTTGAGGCTTATCCCCAATAATTGAAGAGACTAGTAAAAGAATTATATTTTAGCAGTCAAGTAAACATATTAATGTATTAAATGGTTTAATACATTAATATGTCCAATTATGCCAAAAGTATAATGGATTTGTTGTCCGTAGAAAGTCCTCGATGAACCAATGCTGGGGCACGTCCCAATTTGGAATGTGATTTTACTTGGCCTCAAATAACAATAATCCCAATAGGAGAGGGCTTGTATACCCCCACTGTAGTTATGCCAGTGACAACAGCCAGACCTGCTGAATGTTGCATGGATGCCACCACCCAGAATGTGTGTATGAATGGGTGAATGAGGCATCAATTGATACATGCTTTGAGTGGCCACAGGTCACAGAAAAGCGATAAATCAAATTGTCTGGATAGATAGAACCCTTTTATTCTCTAGTGTAAGTCAATATTAGATTCAAATTGTGTTTATTAACATGTTTCAATGTAACCAGTATGCAGATAAAATAAACAGACAGCTATATATAAATGAGCTACATACCTTTCCTTCTGGAGGTCAGCCTGGTACACCGTGAGCCAGGACTCTGGGACCTTTTGGCTAGGCCTACAGGGCAGAGACTTCCGTCGGCCGATGCCCTTGCCGGGAAGGGACATCCGACGCGCTCCGATGCTCTTCCTACGCGTGAAGCTGTTTCTGCGGACGGACGGCGTCTTCTTGCCGGGGTTGGCCCAGTAAACACAGCTGGCAAAAGGGGCCCCCAGGGACTTCATGGAATCCATAGTGGAAGACTTCTGGTCAGGTTGGAGGTTGCGACTTGGGGGCACTTCGGATGGATGGTACCCCTTTCCGAAGGTCGTCTGGAGGTGCCAAAGTATCACACCGCAATACGGGATGCCTTGATGACAGCAATGTCGCTCCCAGGCGTTGGGGATCTGAAAATAAATACATAAAGATATTGTTCAAATACACTTAAAACGCATTTAACTTTGTGTTAAAGATTCTTTAGTGTCGAATAAAATGACCAGATGAGATGGAAAATAAAAAGATAGCATATATTTATAATAACATTTGACAGTCTTTATCAGACTCTCATACACACCTGGGAAATGGCACTGCTATAGTCCAAGTGTTGTTGTGAAGTGCACCACCACCAATTGGAGTGTTGTTTCATGAACTGCTTGCTTGGTCGCTTAATGAGATAGACTAATGACTCCTTACAACCCCCCCGCCCCGCTTTCCTGTCCTGCAAGAGATTATCTGGAGATCTAAATAGGCTTCATCTCATTAACGGACGCGGAGGGTACAGCCATACCTGTGTTGGGAGTAAAACTGTTGTCGACACATCAACAGAGTCCAGACAACACAAACATCAGCTCTCTCTTCCCGAGTGAATACGGGATAACAGCAATATTAAAGTCAGTTATTTTAAAGAAATTGTTATTCGTGAATTCATTCATCGTATCCTCACCTTATAGCATAGCTGATGCAGCAAATAGGCCTGTTGGTTATCAGGCCCTTGGCTCAATTAGGCTACTGCTAAGGGCGGTCTCCATGGAAACCCAACATCGTGACGTCTTTGTGGAACCATAGCAATGCCATGTGGATTACAATGTCAATTAGAATCCCTGACCAATCACAGGTGGCATCACGGTGGCGCAGCAGATACACGCTGCTGGAGATCCTCTCTGGAGACATGGGCTCAACTCCTGTCGAGTGCAGCCTCTATGGAAACCTAATGTTATTTTGGAAACATAACGATGCGACGTCAATGGTAAAGTCAATTGAAACCTCCAGATTATACCAGCGCATTCGAGAGTGCTATTGGTTACCAGCTGTGGAGACCTGGGTTCAACTGCCACTGGTTGGGCTCTCCATGGAAACGTACCGTACTTTTTTTTTTTAATATATATATCAATTCACTATTTACTACTTTATTAAAGCTCCAGATGTGCTGTTAGTCCACCGAAAGTACTGCCCAAGTATTGTGCAATGAACAAAAAAATCTAAACTAAAAAGTATTCACTGGCCATGAGTAGGCAAAGCTGGAACAGATGGCGGTTGGGACAGGGATGGATTTGTCCCCTCCACCCTGGAGTCTGTCCAGCTGCTGTACACACCCGAGAAGTACAACTGAACTCAGCCATCTTAATTAATGGATTCACGGGATCTGCTGCTACTTCCTGCAGGCAAGACTTCCATCCATGAACCGTCAATGCCTGGAAGGGGGCAGTCAGTTCTACAATCCTATCATGATGAAATATACATTTTACATGAACGTCGCCCATTAAAATTGATCTACCAGAGCAGTTCAATAATGTTAAGACTATTACAAACTGCCAACCTCATATTCCAGAAGGAGCTGCTCAGTAGGGCCGAGCTTTCTGAGTATGGAAAGCCAAGAAGGCCACAATCCGGCCCTAGAATCCGGGCCGGATTGTGGCCTTCTTGGCTTTCCATAGCAATTGTCACCATGGCTGCTACCATAACCAAAAGCCTTTATGTTATCAGTTAACATCTCATTGAACAGAATAAATATACGTGCGTCAGTATAATACAGTAAAAAAAAAAATATATATACCTAGCTTAGATATTGATAGACCAATAGGCCTTTTTATAATATATAAATAAATAGGCCTATTGGTCTATCCATCTATATTTAATTAATTTTGAATTAACTTTGTAATACAGTGATGTTTACAATATTTATATTGATTATATTGTACAGCCTATTGGTTTGATAAATGTCAAAGACCAATAGAATATCCTATGAAGAAAGTTATAGTGTAATATACTTTGATATAAGTGTAACAAAACAAATAAAAACTCTAATTCACAGACCCAATACCGTAAAAAAAAAAAGTAAAAGTAAATATATAATGATTCACGAATCATGATAGTCAAGTATTCAAATGTATAAACCAAAGAACAAAATATGAAAATCTAAATTAAAGTTACAATTTTCTAAAAAAAAGGGTCAATAATAATAGTAGGCTATAGTAATAACATAAATGCACAATTTAAAGGGGGCCAGTAACTATACAAATCTATAGTATATAAAAAGTGTGTGTAAAGTGGCCCAATCATCAAGTATGTATGCTAACTTGTTTTTGGTCTTTTTCAGCCAACAGACCAAACACAAAAACTGTAATATACTCTGATGTACAGCATATGATAGAATCCAACCACTTTCCATATTATAGGCACTATGTATTCCTGGGACCAGGGAGCACAATTTAGGAAGGTGCAATGAATAAATACGCACGTTTTGCCAAGGCCGAAGTTGGACTAAAAGAGAAACAATCGATCTGACCGTGGAGAGAATCAATCACACAACCCCTTGATTACTACCATAGCATCACTTCCACTTACACCACAGTGGATTTAATGTTAAATACTGTTACACTGGCAACCAATAAAAAACAATACTTATGTTTTTTTTCATGACGACCAAAGAAAAACGACAGTGTCACCCCTCATGTTTCATTTGATAAAAACGACAGTGTTACCCCCTATGTTTTAATTGATAAATATCGACAGTGTTAACCATTATGTTTTTTTCATGACGACCAAATAGAAAACAACAGTGTCACCCCTTATGTTTTTTTTCATGACGACCAATAAAAAACAACAGTGTTACCCCTTATGTTTTTTTTCATGACGACCAATAAAAAACGACAGTGTTACCCCTTGTGTTTTTTTTCATGATGACCAATAAAAAACAACAGTGTTACCCCTTATGTTTTTTTTCATGACGACCAATAAAAAACAACAGTGTTACCCCTCATGTTTTTTTTCATGACGACCAATAAAAAATGACAGTGTTACCCCTTATGTTTTTTTTCATGATGACCAATAAAAAACAACAGTGTTACCCCTTATGTTTTTTTCATGACGACCAAATAAAAAACAACAGTGTTACCCCTTATGTTTTTTTTCATGACGACGAATAAAAAACAACAGTGTTACCCCTTATGTTTTTTTCATGACGACCAATAAAAAACAACAGTGTCACCCCTTATGTTTTTTTTCATGACGACCAATAAAAAACAACAGTGTTACCCCTTATGTTTTTTTTCATGACGACCAATAAAAAACGACAGTGTTACCCCTTGTGGTTTTTTTCATGATGACCAATAAAAAACAACAGTGTTACCCCTTATGTTTTTTTTCATGACGACCAATAAAAAACGACAGTGTTACCCCTTATGTTTTTTTTCATGACGACCAAAGAAAAACAACAGTGTGATCCCCTATGTTTTATTTGATAAATAAATATGTTTTTTTTCCCATGATGACTGATGAAAAACAACAGGAGGTTGCTCTTAAAGTTTGTATGTTTGGCTGTGCAGCTACTGGGCTTTACATGTCATGTACGACCCCCTTATATTTTATTTGAGAAGGACAATTTTTTCTTTTTTTTTTATATGTTTTTTTTCATTACGACCAACAAAATACGACAGTGTTACCCCTTATATTTTATTTGACAAAGACAAAAGTGTTACCCCTTATTTTTATATTCATGACGACCAATAAAAAAACAACAGTGTTACCCCTTATGTTTCATTTGATAAAAACGACAGTGTTACCCCTTATGTTTTTTTTCATGACGACCAAAGAAAAACAACAGTGTCACCCCCTATGTTTTATTTGATAAATATCGACAGTGTTACCCCTCATGTTTTTTCCATGTTGACCAATAATAAACGACAGTGTCACCCCTCTTGTTTCATTTGATAAAAACGACAGTGTTACCCCCTATGTTTTAATTGATAAATATCAACAGTGTTAACCATTATGTTTTTTTTCATGACGACCAATAAAAAATGACAGTGTTACCCCTTATGTTTTTTTTCATGACGACCAATAAAAAACGACAGTGTTACCCCTTGTGGTTTTTTTCATGATGACCAATAAAAAACAACAGTGTTACCCCTTATGTTTTTTTTCATGACGACCAATAAAAAACGACAGTGTTACCCCTTATGTTTTTTTTCATGACGACAAAAGAAAAACAACAGTGCAATCCCCTATGTTTTATTTGATAAATAAATATGTTTTTTTTCCCATGATGACTGATGAAAAACAACAGTGATACCCCTTTTAATTTATTTGAGAAGGACAATTTTTTCTTTTTTTTTTATATGTTTTTTTTCATTACGACCAATAAAATACGACAGTGTTACCCCTTATGTTTCATTTGATAACAACGACAATGTTACCCCTTATGTTTTTTTTCATGACGACCAAAGAAAAACAACAGTGTCACCCCCTATGTTTTATTTGATAAATATCGACAGTGTTACCCCTCATGTTTTTTCCATGTTGACCAATAATAAACGACAGTGTCACCCCTCATGTTTCATTTGATAAAAACGACAGTGTTACCCCCTATGTTTTAATTGATAAATAGCGACAGTGTTAACCATTATGGTTTTTTTCATGACGACCAATAAAAAATGACAGTGTTACCCCTTATGTTTTTTTTCATGACGACCAATAAAAAACAACAGTGTTACCCCTTATGTTTTTTTCATGACGACCAATAAAAAACAACAGTCTCCCCCCTTATGTTTTTTTTCATGACGACCAATAAAAAACAACAGTGTTACCCCTTATGTTTTTTTTCATGACGACCAATAAAAAACGACAGTGTTACCCCTTGTGGTTTTTTTCATGATGACCAATAAAAAACAACAGTGTTACCCCTTATGTTTTTTTTCATGACGACCAATAAAAAACGACAGTGTTACCCCTCATGTTTTTTTTCATGACGACCAATAAAAAACAACAGTGTCACCCCCTATGTTTTATTTGATAAATATCGACAGTGTTACCCCTCATGTTTTTTGCATGTTGACCAATAATAAACGACAGTGTCACCCCTCATGTCTCATTTGATAAAAACGACAGTGTTACCCCCTATGTTTTAATTGATAAATAGCGACAGTGTTAACCATTATGTTTTTTTTCATGACGACCAATAAAAAATGACAGTGTTACCCCTTATGTTTTTTTTCATGACGACCAATAAAAAACAACAGTGTTACCCCTTATGTTTTTTTCATGACGACCAATAAAAAACAACAGTCTCCCCCCTTATGTTTTTTTTCATGACGACCAATAAAAAACAACAGTGTTACCCCTTATGTTTTTTTTCATGACGACCAATAAAAAACGACAGTGTTACCCCTTGTGTTTTTTTTCATGATGACCAATAAAAAACAACAGTGTTACCCCTTATGTTTTTTTTCATGACGACCAATAAAAAACGACAGTGTTACCCCCTATGTTTTTTTTCATGACGACCAATAAAAAACAACAGTGTCACCCCCTATGTTTTATTTGATAAATATCGACAGTGTTACCCCTTATGTTTTTTTTCATGACGACCAATAAAAAACAACAGTGTTACCCCTTATGTTTTTTTCATGACGACCAATAAAAAACAACAGTGTCACCCCTTATGTTTTTTTTCATGACGACCAATAAAAAACAACAGTGTTACCCCTTATATTTTTTTTCAGGACGACCAATAAAAAACAACAGTGTTACCCCTTGTGTTTTTTTTCATGATGACCAATAAAAAACAACAGTGTCACCCCTTATGTTTTTTTTTATGACGACCAATAAAAAACAACAGTCTCCCCCCTTATGTTTTTTTTCATGACGACCAATAAAAAACAACAGTGTTACCCCTTATGTTTTTTTTCATGACGACCAATAAAAAACGACAGTGTTACCCCTTGTGTTTTTTTTCATGATGACCAATAAAAAACAACAGTGTTACCCCTTATGTTTTTTTTCATGACGACCAATAAAAAACGACAGTGTTACCCCCTATGTTTTTTTTCATGACGACCAATAAAAAACAACAGTGTCACCCCCTATGTTTTATTTGATAAATATCGACAGTGTTACCCCTTATGTTTTTTTTCATGACGACCAATAAAAAACAACAGTGTTACCCCTTATGTTTTTTTCATGACGACCAATAAAAAACAACAGTGTCACCCCTTATGTTTTTTTTCATGACGACCAATAAAAAACAACAGTGTTACCCCTTATATTTTTTTTCAGGACGACCAATAAAAAACAACAGTGTTACCCCTTGTGTTTTTTTTCATGATGACCAATAAAAAACAACAGTGTCACCCCTTATGTTTTTTTTTATGACGACCAATAAAAAACGACAGTGTTACCCCTTATGTTTTTTTTCATGACGACCAATAAAAAACAACAGTGTCACCCCCTATGTTTTATTTGATAAATATCGACAGTGTTACCCCTCATGTTTTTTCCATGTTGACCAATAATAAACGACAGTGTTACCCCTTATATTTTATTTGACAAAGACAAAAGTTTTCATGACGACCAATAAAAAACGACAGTGTTAAAAAACGACAGTGTAGGATCAAGCTAGCTTTTGCCCTTCTGCCCTTCTTTGACGACCAAAGAAAAACAACAGTGTAATCCCCTATGTTTTATTTGATAAATAAATATGTTTTTTTTCCCATGATGACTGATGAAAAACAACAGTGATACCCCTTATATTTTATTTGAGAAGGACAATTTTTTCTTTTTTTTTGATATGTTTTTTTTCATTACGACCAATAAAATACGACAGTGTTACCCCTTATATTTCATTTGACAAAGACAAAAGTGTTACCCCTTATGTTTATATTCATGACGACCAAAGAAAAACAACAGTGTCACCCGCTATGTTTTATTTGATAAATATCGACAGTGTTACCCCTCATGTTTTTTCCATGTTGACCAATAATAAACGACAGTGGTACCCCTGTCGACGTTTTCGCAGTGATCCGAATCTGAGCTGTTTAGAGTGTTAACCTCCGTACTTAACAATGCACCATCAAGACAGCGGTTAAAGTCAACACAAAGGTTATACTTGACTTTATAATTCGCATGAAATAGAGATACGAGTCTTCCAACAGAAGACATCAACCGGACTTGAACCCCGGTCTCCAGGAGGATAGCTCACAGCTCTCTCCACTTCCCACGGAGATTTGTAAATTAAATATGTCTGAGGTTATACATGACATGATTGCGTTACGTTTAAAGTTAAAGATATGTTGTTTTCCACAGAACTTGAGCCGCAGTCTCCAGTGGGTTAGGCAGAGTGCACTCCACTGCACCACTGAGGCAATGACATTACACAATAATCAATCATCAAGAAAGAGGATATATAAATGACATTCAAATGTATCTGTGTATTTCTATAATTTCCCTTATTGTTTTTTTCATGACGACCAATAAAAAACGACAGTGTTACCCCTTATATTTTATTTGATGATTGTTATCATCAAATAAATTGTTATCATCAAACCCTTATGTTTTTTTTCATGACGACCAATAAAAAACAACAACCTTATGTTTTTTTTCATGAGGATCAATAACAAACAAGTGTTACCCCTTATGTTTTTTTCATGACGACCAATAAAAAACAACAGTGTTACCCCTCATGTTTTTTTTCATGACGACCAAAGAAAAACAACAGTGTTACCCCCTATGTTTTATTTGATAAATATCGACAGTGTTACCCCTTATGTTTTTTTCCCATGATGACTGATGAAAAACTACAGTGAAACCCCTTATATTTTATTTGAGAAGGACAATTATTTTTATTTTTTTATATGTTTTTTTCATGACGACCAATAAAAAACAAAAGTGTTACCCCTTATGTTTTTTTCATGACGACCAATAAAAAACAACAGTGTCACCCCTTATGTTTTTTTCATGACGACCAATAAAAAACAACAGTGTTACCCCTTATGTTTTTTTTCATGACGACCAATAAAAAACGACAGTGTTACCCCTTGTGTTTTTTTTCATGATGACCAATAAAAAACAACAGTGTTGCCCCCTATGTTTTTTTTCATGACGACCAATAAAAAACGACAGTGTTACCCCTTATGTTTTTTTTCATGACGACCAAAGAAAAACAACAGTGTAACCCCCTATGTTTTATTTGATAAATATTGACAGTGTTACCCCATATGTTTTTTTTCCCATGATGACTGATGAAAAACAACAGTGATACCCCTTATATTTTATTTGAGAAGGACAATTTTTTCTTTTTTTTTTATATGTTTTTATTCATTACGACCAATAAAATACGACAGTGTTACCCCTTATATTTTATTTGACAAAGACAACAGTGTTACCCCTTATGTTTTTTTTCATGACGACCAATAAAAAACAACAGTGTTACCCTTTATGTTTTTTTTCATGACGACCAATAAAAAACAACAGTGTTACCCCTTATGTTTTTTTTCATGACGACCAATAAAAAACAACAGTGTTACCCCTTATATTTTTTTTCATGACGACCAATAAAAAACAACAGTGTTACCCCTTATGTTTTTTTTCATGACGACCAATAAAAAACAACAACCTTATGTTTTTTTTCATGAGGATCAATAAAAAACAAGTGTTACCCCTTATGTTTTTTTCATGACGACCAATAAAAAAAGACAGTGTTACCCCTTGTGGTTTTTTTCATGACGACCAATAAAAAACAACAGTGTTACCCCTTATGTTTTTTTTCATGACGACCAAAGAAAAACAACAGTGTTACCCCCTATGTTTTATTTGATAAATATCGACAGTGTTACCCCTTATATTTTTTTCCCATGATGACTGATGAAAAACTACAGTGATACCCCTTATATTTTATTTGAGAAGGACAATTATTTTTATTTTTTTATATGTTTTTTTTCATGACGACCAATAACAAACGACAGTGTTACCCCTTGTGGTTTTTTTCATGATGACCAATAAAAACAACATTGTTACCCCTTATGTTTTTTTTCATGACGACCAATAAAAAACGACAGTGTTACCCCTTATGTTTTTTTTCATGACGACCAAAGAAAAACAACAGTGTAACCCCCTATGTTTTATTTGATAAATATTGACAGTGTTACCCCATATGTTTTTTTTCCCATGATGACTGATGAAAAACAATGGTGATACCCCTTATATTTTATTTGACAAAGACAACAGTGTTACCCTTTATGCATTTTTTCATGACGACCAATAAAAAACAACAGTGTTACCTCTTATGTTTTTTTCATGACGACCAATAAAAAACAACAGTGTTACCCCTTATGTTTTTTTTCATGACGACCAATAAAAAACAACAACCTTATGTTTTTTTTCATGAGGATCAATAAAAAACAAGTGTTACCCCTTATGTTTTTTTCATGACGACCAATAAAAAAAGACAGTGTTACCCCTTGTGGTTTTTTTCATGACGACCAATAAAAAACAACAGTGTTACCCCTTATGTTTTTTTTCATGACGACCAAAGAAAAACAACAGTGTTACCCCCTATGTTTTATTTGATAAATATCGACAGTGTTACCCCTTATATTTTTTTCCCATGATGACTGATGAAAAACTACAGTGATACCCCTTATATTTTATTTGAGAAGGACAATTATTTTTATTTTTTTATATGTTTTTTTTCATGACGACCAATAACAAACGACAGTGTTACCCCTTGTGGTTTTTTTCATGATGACCAATAAAAACAACATTGTTACCCCTTATGTTTTTTTTCATGACGACCAATAAAAAACGACAGTGTTACCCCTTATGTTTTTTTTCATGACGACCAAAGAAAAACAACAGTGTAACCCCCTATGTTTTATTTGATAAATATTGACAGTGTTACCCCATATGTTTTTTTTCCCATGATGACTGATGAAAAACAATGGTGATACCCCTTATATTTTATTTGACAAAGACAACAGTGTTACCCTTTATGCATTTTTTCATGACGACCAATAAAAAACAACAGTGTTACCTCTTATGTTTTTTTCATGACGACCAATAAAAAACAACAGTGTTACCCCTTATGTTTTTTTTCATGACGACCAATAAAAAACAACAGTGTTACCCCTTATGTTTTTTTTCATGACGACCAATAAAAAACAACAGTGTTACCCTTTATGTTTTTTTTCATGACGACCAATAAAAAACAACAGTGTTACCCCTTATGGTTTTTTTTCATGACGACCAATAAAAAATAACAGTGTCACCCCCTATGTTTTATTTGATAAATATCGACAGTGTTACCCCTCATGTTTTTTCCATGTTGACCAATAAACAACGACAGTGGTTCCCCTGTCGACGTTTTTGCGGGGATCCGAACCTAAGCTGTTTCGAGTGTTAACCTCTGAACTTATCAATGCACCATCAAGACACCGGATAAAGTCATCACAAAGGTTATCTCTCCACTTCCCCCTGAGATTTGTAAATTAATTATGTCTGAAGTTATATATGACGGTGTAAATTACGTTTAAAATTAAAGATATTGTGTTTTCCACAGAAATTGAGCCGCGGTCTCCAGTGGCTCAGTGAGTGCACTCCACTGCACCACTGAGGCAATGACATTACACAATAATCAATAAAGAGGATATAAATGACATTAAAATGTATCTGTGTATTTCTATTATTTCCCTTATGGTTTTTTTCATGATGAACAATAAAAAACGACAGTTACCCCTTATATTTTATTTGACAAAGACAACAGTGTTACCCTTTATGTATTTTTTCATGACGACCAATAAAAAACAACAGTGTTACCCCTTATGTTTTTTTTCATGACGACCTATAAAAAACAACAGTGTTACCCCTTATGTTTTTTTTCATGACGACCAATAAAAAACAACAGTATTACCCCTTATGTTTTTTTTCATGACGACCAATAAAAAACGACAGTGTTACCCCTTATGTTTTTTTTCATGACGACCAAAGAAAAACAACAGTGTAACCCCCTATGTTTTATTTGATAAATATTGACAGTGTTACCCCATATGGTTTTTTTCCCATGATGACTGATGAAAAACAACGGTGATACCCCTTATATTTTATTTGACAAAGACAACAGTGTTACCCTTTATGTATTTTTTCATGACGACCAATAAAAAACAACAGTGTTACCCCTTATGTTTTTTTCATGACGACCAATAAAAAACGACAGTGTTACCCCTTGTGGTTTTTTTCATGATGACCAATAAAAACAACAGTGTTACCCCTTATGTTTTTTTTCATGACGACCAATAAAAAACGACAGTGTTACCCCTTATGTTTTTTTTCATGACGACCAAAGAAAAACAACAGTGTAACCCCCTATGTTTTATTTGATAAATATTGACAGTGTTACCCCATATGGTTTTTTTCCCATGATGACTGATGAAAAACAACGGTGATACCCCTTATATTTTATTTGACAAAGACAACAGTGTTACCCTTCATGTATTTTTTCATGACGACCAATAAAAAACATCAGTGTTACCCCTTATGTTTTTTTCATGACGACCAATAAAAAACAACAGTGTTACCCCTTATGTTTTTTTTCATGACGACCAATAAAAAACAACAGTGTTACCCCTTATGTTTTTTTTCATGACGACCAATAAAAAACAACAGTGTTACCCTTTATGTTTTTTTTCATGACGACCAATAAAAAACAACAGTGTTATCCCTTATGTTTTTTTTTCATGACGACCAATAAAAAACAACAGTGTCACCCCCTATGTTTTATTTGATAAATATCGACAGTGTTACCCCTCATGTTTTTTCCATGTTGACCAATAAACAACGACAGTGGTTCCCCTGTCGACGTTTTTGCGGGGATCCGAACCTGAGCTGTTTCGAGTGTTAACCTCCGAACTTATCAATGCACCATCAAGACACCGGATAAAGTCATCACAAAGGTTATCTCTCCACTTCCCCCTGAGATTTGTAAATTAATTATGTCTGAAGTTATATATGACGGTGTAAATTACGTTTAAAATTAAAGATATTGTGTTTTCCACAGAAATTGAGCCGCGGTCTCCAGTGGGTCAGTGAGTGCACTCCACTGCACCACTGAGGCAATGACATTACACAATAATCAATAAAGAGGATATAAATGACATTAAAATGTATCTGTGTATTTCTATTATTTTTTTACCCCTTATGTTTTTTTTCATGACGACCAATAAAAAACAACAGTGTTACCCCTTATGTTTTTTTTCATGACGACCAATAAAAAACAACAGTATTACCCCTTATGTTTTTTTTCATGACGACCAATAAAAAACAACAGCGTTACCCCTTATGTTTTTTTTCATGACGACCAATAAAAAACAACAGTGTTACCCCTCATGTTTTTTTTCATGACAACCAATAAAAAACGACAGTGTTACCCCTTGTGGTTTTTTTCATGATGACCAATAAAAACAACAGTGTTACCCCTTATGTTTTTTTTCATGACGACCAATAAAAAACGACAGTGTTACCCCTTATGTTTTTTTTCATGACGACCAAAGAAAAACAACAGTGTAACCCCCTATGTTTTATTTGATAAATATTGACAGTGTTACCCCATATGTTTTTTTTCCCATGATGACTGATGAAAAACAACGGTGATACCCCTTATATTTTATTTGACAAAGACAACAGTGTTACCCTTTATGTATTTTTTCATGACGACCAATAAAAAACAACAGTGTTACCCCTTATGTTTTTTTCATGACGACCAATAAAAAACAACAGTGTTACCCCTTATGTTTTTTTTCATGACGACCAATAAAAAACAACAGTGTTACCCCTTATGTTTTTTTCATGACGACCAATAAAAAACAACAGTGTTACCCTTTATGTTTTTTTTCATGACGACCAATAAAAAACAACAGTGTTACCCCTTATGTTTTTTTTGATAAATATCGACAGTTACCCCTTATGTTTTTTTCATGACGACCAATAAAAAACAACAGTTATGTTTTTTTTCAACCCTTATGTTTTTTTTCATGACGACCAAAGAAAAACAACAGTGTTACCCCCTATGTTTTATTTGATAAATATCGACAGTGTTACCCCTCATGTTTTTTCCATGTTGACCAATAAACAACGACAGTGGTACCCTTGTCGACGTTTTTGCGGGGATCCGAACCTGAGCTGTTTCGAGTGTTAACCTCCGATCTTATCAATGCACCATCAAGACACCGGATAAAGTCATCACAAAGGTTATCTCTCCACTTCCCCCTGAGATTTGTGAATTAATTATGTCTGAAGTTATATATGACGGTGTAAATTACGCTTAAAATTAAAGATATTGTGTTTTCCACAGAAATTGAGCCGCGGTCTCCAGTGGGTTAGGCAGAGTGCACTCCACTGCACCACTGAGGCAATGACATTACACAATAATCAATAAAGAGGATATAAATGACATTAAAATGTATCTGTGTATTTCTATTATTTCCCTTATGGTTTTTTTCATGACGAACAATAAAAAACGACAGTTACCCCTTATATTTTATTTGACAAAGACAACAGTGTTACCCTTTATGTATTTTTTCATGACGACCAATAAAAAACAACAGTGTTGCCCCTTATGTTTTTTTTCATGATGACCAATAAAAAACAACAGTGTTACCCCTTATGTTATTTTTCATGACGACCTACAAAAAACAACAGTGTTACCCCTTATGTTTCTTTTCATGACGACCAATAAAAAACAACAGTATTACCCCTTATGTTTTTTTTCATGACGACCAATAAAAACCAACAGCGTTACCCCTTATGTTTTTTTTCATGACGACCAATAAAAAACAACAGTGTTACCCCTTATGTTTTTTTTCATGACGACCAATAAAAAACAACAGTGTTACCCTTTATGTTTTTTTTCATGACGACCAATAACAAACAACAGTGTTGCCCCTTATGTTTTCTTTCATGACGACCAATAAAAAACAACAGTTAGGTTTTTTTTCAACCCTTATGTTTTTTTTCATGACGACCTATAAAAAACAACAGTGTTACCCCTTATGTTTTTTTTCATGACGACCAATAAAAAACAACAGTATTACCCCTTATGTTTTTTTTCATGACGACCAATAAAAAAACAACAGCGTTACCCCTTATGTTTTTTTTCATGACGACCAATAAAAAACAACAGTGTTACCCCTTATGTTTTTTTTCATGACGACCAATAAAAAACGACAGTGTTACCCTTTAATTTTAAACGTAACGCTACCATGTAATACATAAAGAAAGATATGAAGATATTGTGTTTTCCACAGAAATTGAGCCGCGGTCTCCGGTGGGTTTGGCATAATTTCCACATTGTTTACTTGCTAACGTTTGTGAATAACAGTGGCTAGTTGGCAGAACTCTTTTTACACACCAGTAGAGTTTTTATCAGAGCGGTGCCCTGAATGTGACGTCACCCGTCATTTCGTCTCTGTAGACAATGTTGTGCAGCATTTATTATGACGTCATTATATAGACTCTCTCTGAGCACCCCTCCCTGGGACTGACTTCCCGCGTCCCTGGTGTTACCCCCTATATTTTATTCGATACATTTCGACAGTGTTGTATATTACACTATATCTTTCTTCATAGGATATTTTATTAGTCTTTGACATTTAACAGATCAATGTGAAGTCACGCCCCTTCCGGTAGAGCTCATGGGACCTATGAGATCGAAAGATATGAATGGGTGTCAATGGAGAGAAAATAATTATTTTCTGGTCCCAGTCTTTATATGCCCTGGATTACACATATGTTGATTGTGGATTTAAATGATAATTTTTCATGCAAAGAAAACTAAAAATGTTCGTGAAGAAGTTTGATAATTTTAGGTTTTATGTGAGGCCGCTTTGTGAACTACAGCTCTTCGCTGCTCTCGACGCATATGATATACGTCACCACACCCGCGCTTGGAACTCGGCACAGAGATGGCGATCTCTCTGCTCCACTTCGCCACTTTTTTTCAAGGCGATAAAAGCATAGAAAGAGGTGAAAACCACTATAAGTCGGGGCATGTGGAGAGTTTTAGTTATGTGCCATCTCTATGTGCCATCTCTCTGTGCCGAGTTCCAAGTGCGGGTGTGGTGACGTATATCATATGCGTCGAGAGCAGCGAAGAACTGTAGTTCACAAAGCGGCCTCACATAAAACCTAAAATTATCAAACTTCTTCACGAACATTTTTAGTTTTCTTTGCATGAAAAATTATCATTTAAATCCACAAACAACATATGTGTAATCCGGGGCATATAAAGACTGGGACCAGAAAATAATTATTTTCTCTCTATTGACACCCATTCATATTTTTCGATCTCATAGGTCCCATGAGCTCTACCGGAAGGTGCGTGACTTCGCCACTCTATAGGCTATACAATATAATCAATATAAATTTGTACACATCACTGTATTACTTAAATATAGATGGATAGACCAATAGGCCTATATATTATTGTATGTACGTTTTTATTATACTGACGCAAGTGTATTTATTCTGTTCAATGAGATGTTAACTGATAACATATAGGCTTTTTGTTATGGTAGCAGCCATGGTGACAATGGCTGGCTGCCACAGGTCGCTCATTCAGCCATACCTCTGGTTGGTTGCGACCTATTTGCCGCCAAAAGGGTCGCGACGCTTTTACGGTCGCGACCTAGTCGGTCAGCCTGCCAGAGCCAGCTGCCAGCCGCAGCCAGCGGCCAGTGGCCAGCGGCAGACAGCGGCCAGCCGTGGCTGGCCTGTCGTCGCCATAGACATCTTATATATCTATAAGATGTCTATGGTCGTCGCAGCCAGCTAGCCGATACCAGCCAGGCGTCGCAGCCCGTCATTACGTCGTATAATTATCATACCATCGTACTTTTGCCGATTGCGTCAGTAAGTTTGACTGAAAGAGCAGAAATGTATCTGACCCCGGAGAGAATCGAACAACCGCCTTCCTGATTACTAACCAGGCGTCACTACCGCTTGTACCACTGTGACAAATTCTTCCACGTCGTGCACTTATATTACCATATATCACTCTATAACGAAGAACTTTGTGCATAACATACCTTATTAGGCTTAATGACATTTAACAAAACAAAAAGGCTATATATAATGTATAAAATACATTATTTGAATACGCCCCAAATTACAACTAATATATCACTCTATAACGAAGAACTTTGTGTATGATATACCTTATTAGGCTTACTGTCATTTAACAAAACAAATAGGCTATATAATATCTATAATACATTATTTGAATCCGCCCCAAATGACAACTAATATATTTTATTGCCACTGATAGACCAACGATTTCATCATTTTAAACTGTAGGCCTACTTCAATATAAAAATATACAAATAATATTTGCAATAAAGAGCTGTAGGAAGCTTTCGCCAGAGAGCATGGCTTTCTAATACTTCAACTGTCGCAAAAAACCCGTTAAGTTACCTTAACATGCAAATTAACTGATAAACGACCGCCCATAGATTTTGAGCGACCAAGCCAGCCAGCGACCACAGCGACTGAAAGCAGCCACACGAGCAGACCTACGACGCGACCAATGCGACCTACGTCGCGACGCACGTCGTTGGCCAATCAAAGAGCTCGGCCTTCCTCGAGCTGCTACTAAATTATGTGTAGATCAACGCAGATGAGTTCAGCAGCAACCTCACCATACCTGTTTGAATCCCCATGTGATTCAAAAACACCTGTCCCTGGAGGCTTTGGGGTTCTCTGCAGGGAGATGAATAGAACAGAGCAAGTGACATTTCTGTAGAAAGCAGCCAAGTGTTGGATAGAAATTGCTGTCAGCCAGGGAGATTGTCGTGTTTATATATTCATAGAACTTTCTACGTTACATTGAATATTTGGTCTTTTCAAACCGTGGGAATTTTGATTGTTACGTTGATAATCACAATTTTGAGTGAGGGCCAGCAGACATTTTCCTCCGGGGAAGTATGTTTCGGACCGAGGTGGCCCAGAAAACTGGCTGACACGGCAATCTTTGGCCTTCCACCACCAGGGGTGAAACCTATCCATTTTGTGGCAAACAGTTCATGTGCGAGCGTGACTGCAACACACGTGTCATGATGCCATTGCACCTCCCACCCTAATCCGTCTGAGGGAAGTCATGGCAGTTGTAGGATTAGAGAGGGCCGGGGCGTCACCTAACACCACCGACACGCACATCACGCCTTTAAGCCTTTGGCCAGAACTTTACTGTAATTCTACACAATCATACATATATACACTTTTTAATACGCTTACATTTCATACAAAAAGAGTAATGTACAGGTTTTTAAGAGCGGAAGGGGGGGGGGGGGTCATACAGGGTGACAAGGAGGTCATGGCCCGCTAATTCCATCATAAATATAACATAACGGGTTAGTGTGTTGCCCATGGTTACCAGTAAGAGCTGTGCTTAATCTCAATGCAAAGAGCAGAGTTCATGGCCTATAGTCAATCAAGGGGGGTAGGAGGGGGTTAACATTTTGTGTGATGTGGCGTGCATTTCACAGCTGTACGACTGATGTTTGTGTGTTCCGGGGGGAAAGCTAATGACCCTTAACCCCAAAGCCCCCCCCCCCCCCGCCCAACCATCAACACAATCATACACATCATCCCACACATAAAAAAAAAACAAATGAAAAAAATTGCATACTGTAACAGAAACAAGTTAAATCCCTTCAAAAGATCAGCTACAGAGGCCTGCTGTTCTGGAGTGTTCAACGCGTCGCTTACAAACCCAGAGGACAGTGATCGAAGAGGGAAATATAAAAACACCACCATTGAAAGGGACAGTCCTATTATACAATACTCATCGTTCCAGGCAGGACACAGTTACGGCTCATTATGTAATACCTTGTTGGAGTCATCCATCCAATAGAAATGTGTTGTTTATTTCAATTGACTTTTTACTAGCTTTGCTCTGACCGCTGTGCCTTTAACCCCACCCAGTCAATGTACGGCCAGCATAGTGGAAGACCCTGCGTACCATGGGGATGACATCCAGTCTCCTTAAACTGTGTTGAGGACTCATTTAGACGTCCTTGCTCGAGAAAAAAAAAAAAAAAAAAAAAATCCCCCTATATACCAGAATTGGAAGACAGGTTGAACCCCAAAACATCACCTTTTGATTTAAATACGAGTAACAATAACTCCTCTTCTTTGAAAGGGCCGTTTTTCACCTGACATGCCGACCACAGGGATAGAAAGGGGCCAAAGGTGGAGTAAAGCTGATGAACGAAGGCAGGAGAAAAAAATAACTGTGTGTGTGTGTGTGTGTGTGTGTGTGTGTGTGTGTGTGTGTGTGTGTGTGTGTGTGTGTGTGTGTGTGTGTGTGTGTGTGTGTGTGTGTGTGTGTGTGTGTGTGTGTGTGTGTGTGTGTGTGTGTGTGTGTGTGATGGGCAGAGAGGGCAACAGTTTGGGTTTTAAAAACAATCGCAGGGCATCTTGGAGCAGGATCTGTTTGGGGAACGTAAAGCGGGACAAGATTCTTCTTTGGCTCTCCTCTAAGACCCCTCAGGGGCCCCGCGGTACCCCCCGCAGGGAAGGGAGGGGCGAGGGAGAAGGAGGGGCTCGAGTGCAGTCCAAAAACACACTCGCGTCCAAACACCAAAACCAAAAGAGGATCCCCACGACCTCCATGTCCTCGTCTGTCCGTCTGTGTGCGTGTCCATCAGGCGTCCACGGGCATCACCGGCTGATGTCGCGGTTGCCCTCCCAGTTCTTGCCGGCGGACGGGTCGGCCCCGCCGCCGCCGCCCTCGAAGAAGGGGTGCTTGAGGGAGTCCCCCAGCGTCAGCCGCTTGCCCGGCTCGTACTCCAGCATGCTCTCGATGAGGTCGAAGAGCTGGTGGTGCTCCTCCGCCTCCGACAGCAGGTAGCGCTGGAGGGGGACCAGAGGAGGACAAGCGTCTCATTGGCTGAGGCAGGCGGGTCTGGGACGGGTACCTTGCTCTCACAAATTGGCAAAAACCGACTTATGGGTTATGGTCATTGGATTACATAATATGCATTCTGACCTTTCTGAACGTCACCCCCCGACAAATAACCCATATTGCAGAGAAGGAAACTGAAACTAACAGAAAACTAAACCGAAACCAGGTGTTAATAAAAGGAGAAAAAAAAAAAAAAAAAAGGGTCTTGTTCTTACCCGCAGGGGCTTGCAGTTCTCCCTGACGTACTTCCCAGCAGACGAGCTCTCATCCCAGTCCAGTCTGCCCCGGTAGAAGTACTTCTGCTTCCTGTTCCAGGGGAAAGAAGGAGAGTCAAAACAGGGTCCGCCAAGAGCCTTCATAATGGCCGTGAGTGCGCGTGCGCTAACCGCGTCTTGCGGATCATCCTGGAGGGCACGGGTCCCAGGATCCTCTCCATCATGGCCAGGTGCTCTCTGTTGTCGTGTGTCTGGGGGAGGTCAAGACCAGCCCATTACACACGTGGTGGGGCACAGTGTGTGTGAACCCAACTAGTATCTTATGGACAGGAATTAACCTGTATTGGGCGTCACAGGAAACGCAACAGGGCTGACAAGCAGCCGATGCATGGCCTACTTTGGTCATCACTCCCTGAGTGAATGTGAGTGAGTGAGTGAAAGAACGAGGGTGGGTGGTAGAGTGAGGTACCTGGAACAAGGTGAAGCCCAGGTAGTACTCAAACAGGATGCAGCCGATGCTCCACACGTCACACGGCTGGCACCACCCGAGCTCTGCGGGTTGAACAACGAAAAACAAACGCCCCCCCAAAAATAAGACCTGAGGTTAGAGTGGGTACAAGGATGAGAAACCTGTACGGAACCAATAACGCAGATAGTCATCTTGACAAGGGCCTTTTGGCCAGAAAGCAACAAGGGTTGTCAAACTTATAATGAAATCGAACTTAAACCAAACTAATACCGTTTTCCCGACCAATTCATTACAAAACAAAGAAAAGCGAGGAAGAGTCAGCACTTTCCAAACTAATGAGCTCATTACACTCTTTAAGGTGTTCCACCCCCGAGGGTGTTGTATTTGTGACGGGTTAGCAGAGTACTGCACGAGACCATGTACGCATGCTCATTAGGACGAACACCACACGTCTCTCAATATAACTCTGCGTACCAGAGTAGCCGGGGGGTCAAATTTCGACACATAAAACGCTTACATGAGATTTAGTTTCCGTGAGCGAGATAAAAAATAACTGATTAATAAGAAAGCGCCTGTGTGGACACATGAAGGTGTGAAACGGGGAGGAGAACATTTAGAGAAAACGATCAGGTCCTTTATTATGATTTGATATCATTAAGGGGTTTCAGTAAAGTGTCAGTGTGAATCAAGAAAGTCTCTGTGTGTGTGTGTGTGTGTGTGTGTGTGTGTGTGTGTGTGTGTGTGTGTGTGTGTGTGTGTGTGTGTGTGTGTGTGTGTGTGTGTGTGTGTGTGTGTGTGTGTGTGTGTGTGTGTGTGTGTGTGTGTGTGTGTGTCGACCGTACCCAGTATGACCTCCGGGGCTCGGTAGTGGCGCGTGGAGACGATGGTGCTGTGGTGCTCGTGGTCAAAGGTGGCGCTGCCAAAGTCCACCACCCGCACCGCCGTGCTCTTCACCGCACGCTCGTCTCGCTTCTGCAGGGGAGGAGCACAGCGGCACACAAACACACACCCTTATCCATCCGTCATTAAGGCTGGCGCCGTTTATCCAAAGGGACCGAGATTCGACACGTCCTGAGGTCAATTAGGAGCCGATGGATGTCGCCGTGGGCATGTTGCTCGAGGGCCGCCTGCGGGAAGACCGTGGGTACTAGGGGGTCGTAGACCCCGAACCTGTGGGCACCCGAGACACACAGCTCTCCTTCCTGTTTGTTTGTGTTGCTGCCGGTGTGTTAATCACATCTCCGGTGCGTTAATCACATCTCCGGTGCGAGCCCTGCCACTGAAGGTAGGAGCGACAGCGCTCACAACATGATAGGTGGTGCCTCCCGATGAGGGGTTACCTTCCCGGCCTCCCATGGTGGCGCTTTAATGAGCCTTAACATCGGCTCCGCCACGTCGGCGGGCCACGTGATGGGGTGGAAACGGCACATCAAAACAGGTTGTGCAACCGGTGCCTCCCCGGAGGCCGGCTCCACTGTTTTCCTGGCAGCTCCTGCTGCTGCGGGAAAGACCCCCAGGGGACAGGCCGACAGGATTTGAACTAGAATGTGGGTGCATTCTGTAGTCAGTGGATTACATTTGAGAACGTTTAATAGGCCATGGGCTCTCGGTTTTACACTGTAGCCGGGGCTGGCTGAGTATGAATGCAGACTCTGCCTTATAGTGACAGTCCTGACGACATTCTGTCTTAAGAATGTCATAACACTCGGCCCGAATATGGCAGCCTGTGAAGAAATGCCGGTGTAAAAGGTTCAGTATGTTGTGATTGTGTTTTTTGTTGCAACAACCAAAAAAGACTAGCCTTTTATAACTAGGTCAAGAGCATTCTTCAGAGAAGCCCTACTTGTTTGTTGTCCATGAATGAAAATAACAAATATTTGACTGGATGGTAGTTGCAGCAGATAACTCCAAGGTAAAAAGCATTAGCAAACGGAAGCCTTGCACTCTGCAGTTGAAATGATGGTAGACCTGTCATCACCTATCATCCAGATAGTTCTACTTTTACATCAGAGGTGTCGAGGCTTGAACGAAACAGTGTGACAAGCATCTCTCAAAAGACCAGGCCCCATCTTGGATGCGTACAAAACCGGCTTCAACTCGCGTCGCTCACCTTCTCTACATTGTAGGACATGCTGAATTCAGAGTTGACAAACAGGATGTTCTCGGGCTTCAGGTCCGTGTGCGTCAGTTTGGTGTCGTGCAGGACTATAGGGGGAGAGATGAAAAATAAATAAAAGTGATGTTGGCACAGCTTGTATACACGATAATCCTGTCCCATGGTAGCCTAGTTGCACCCCGCCATGCTAACCCAACAACAACCACCCCTCCACCACGGCCAAGAGATCCTGGTGTTGATTTCTTATGGAAGTGGAGGGTACAGCGTTGGGAACCAGCGAGCGACTCCCCCGTGTAGATGCCCTGCATCCCAGACAAAGGAGGCTTTCACTGGGGAAACCGTGTAGGTGGGAGATACCGCGGGGGCGGGGCCAACAAGAATGTCCTTGATTTTCAGCAAGTAACTGTTCCAATCTTGCCGTTTTTTTATTGTTACATTTTGTTCACGTGGTTTGGTCGTTTCAAGCCTTCGCAATAATCTTAATGTTATTCAGCATGCAGTAGGCAGGGGGTGCTTTCCAACACCCACCAATATTTAAACAATCGGGACTACAGACAGTTTAACTTGTCAGCCGTTGTATAAAACCTACACACGCCTGGATTAAGTTTCTGCTTATCCTGACAGAGGGTGTTTTGCTAATACACCACTGAGGCACAGTTTTGAAATCCAGCAGCAGCAGCTATGAAGTAACCTGTCTGACCAAAGCTGACGCTGTCCGCTTGGTTCTGAAGTTGTGATGCTGTACTGCGGGCCACACTCACACTTGACGGCGAGGCAGAGCTGGTAGGCCATGTGGCGGACCTGGCCGATGGAGTACGGGAGGTAGTTGTTCTCCTTCAGGAAGTCGAAGGTGCTCAGCGCGAGCAGCTCAAAGGAGATGCACATGTGGCCATGGTAGTCGAACCAGTCGAACATCTGGATGCATAGGCTGGGGAGGGGGAATCAGGGAAACCAAAAGACAGAGAGGCAGAGACAGAGACAGCGAGGGGTCATCAATGAAGAATGTGTGGAATGGTATGCATAGTTGCCCTCTCTCCTGCCAATGGGGTCCTATTGACGATTTGAATGCATTGGCATCTCAACTGGTTTTTTTTCACTAGCTCAAACCGTTACATCCACCGTGTTTTGTGAATTCAACAGTTATAGATCTGTTTATACATCCATATCATTCCACCTGAGGATTGTCTTCCCACTGTTAGTCACTGCTAAATGACTGTATCTAATTATTGTGCATTACTTGCATCACCACATGTACCCGTCTACAATTACCAAACTGGTTTGCGGTCTCTTGCCGCCGCAGAGCTCCTGACAGGCACTCACTGCTTGTTTTCCGGATCCTTCTCGTTGATCCGCTCCAGCACATTGATCTCCAGCCGAGCCGCTTCCTTGTACTTCTCCACATTCTTGATGATCTTCAGTGCGACATGGGTTCCGCCCCTGAATCAGGGTAGAGACAAGGCCACGCCCTTTTAGAATCGAAAGGTCGTCCAGACCACCAGACCAGCACCGACAACAGAAATATAACACCAGCAGTTTGGTTCTGTAGCCGTACGTGTGATCAATAAATCAGATGAAAAAAGGTAAACAAACTTCTCAAACAAAACATCCGGTTATGCATGGCATCCCTTTTCTCACAAACAGTGAAATCATACAAGAATCATTTGAATCCCTTTCCATGCGAAAATAACAAGGTTCCGCCCTAGTCTGAGGCGGCGCAAGATTTACGATCACTGGCTTCTGAGTAAAGGTGGCTAACTATAAATACCTTGGGCAACACATTTAAATTGAACATGCCGTTTTGGCACAATCGAGGTTTTGTGTTCTGCCACATCATAACTCAGCTCAATAAAAGGCATTTTATAAATTGATCTGTATTCATGGCAGGTTATAGAAGTACACCTCAACAAAATGGCAATTAAAGCACTGAAATACACAATACGTAACACAGACAATATGGAAGTGATCAGATCATCATCAGGTAATTATTCTGGTTACACGCCAGAATGGGGCTGCCTCAGAAATGAGACCCCCAGAGAGAATCGAGGGGGAGTCCAACATCAAAACAGCTTCTGCTGCCTTGGTTTCCCCCCCCTCCCACTGAAGCAGCTCCTACACACCTTCGATGGTCAATGCACTGCATCACCCTCCCGAAGGTGCCCTCCCCAAGGGTGCTGACGATCTCGTCTGTAACACAAGACAACAGAGACAGAGAGAGGGAGAGAGAGAGAGAGAAAGGGGGGAAAGAAAAGGGGAGAGATGGAGAGAAGGAACAGAGGAATTAGACATGTGGGGCCGAGAGCACGGATATATCTACATCATGTTTTAATATAACGCAAAAGGTGTGACAGGCGTCATCGACTCTAGCGCCCATCCCGCTCCACAACCAATGCCTAGTGACAGCGGCAGGCTTTGAAAAACTTTGGCGATTAAGCTACGCCGAATGGATTACAAGCCATGGTGCATGTCAATGAAATAACGATAAAATGGTTGATCTAACAACCGTCATTAGGGCCATTTGAAGCCATCCAAAATGTTAAATCATCTAATAAGCGCGCAAGTGGGCATGGCTTGGTGCTCCACCATGGCTAATGCGTGGAACTGGGCAACCGTAGAACTGGACAAACTGTTGACCCTACGGTTGACCACTTATGAGAGTGCTTCAATATAATGTCCGCTGCTATGCTAGGGTTTTGGGTGTTGGCGCCGAGGGATAAGCCAAGTCGGAGCCAGATGTAAACTGAAGAACAAACTGCTGATCTTCACATTCTGGGTTATGGCGAGCACAAAATTGTTAATAGATATAAACCCGCAAAGGTTGCTTGTAACGCAGCGCGACAGAGCCGCTCGGCGATGCAACTGCTCTGTGAAACACGGTGAATGTTCCACAGCTAAAAATCTTCAAAAAATAAAATAACAAAATTAAAAGTAAACGAAACCAAAAACAAAAAGCCAGAAGGAATCTAAAAATCCTCCTGGGAGAAAACAACAAAAGATTAACACCCCACCACAACCACCCGCCCCTCTGCTGCTGTTCTCCAGCTAGAGCAAAAAAAAAAAAAAAGAGCGTCCTAGCCAGTCATCGACGACATCGTCATCATCATCATCATCATCATCGACATCGACATCAACATCCTCGGCAACATCATCAGGCACTTCCGCCCCGCTGTCAATTGTAATGTGAATACTCATTATGGAGAAGGGTTACGATAGAGTAGTGGCAGTGAGTACATCTCTCTTGCAGGACGTCCCCACTCCGACAGATCAGGTGCCCTTCCTCGTCGTCCCTCACACTCAGTGCCCGCGTCCGGCTGCCGCTCCGCTGCTTTCAGCCCCCCCGGACGCCATCGACAGCAGCCGCACCACACGACCGGAGGTAGGGACAGTGGTGGAGGAGGAGGGTGGAGTAGGTAGGTAGGGAAGGTAGGTAGGTAGGGGGTGGGGGGGATGAGGGATGGGGGAGGAAGGGGGAAGGGGAAGAGGTCGTTTCGTGGAGGAGGGGGGGGCGGGCAGCCGTAGCCGTGGCGGCGTCACAGGTAGAGGAGGAGGGAGGAGGAGGGGTTGGTTGGCGCCGTTGGTTTTCGTGGGCGTAGTCGGTGGGTGGGTTTGGTGGTGGGTCATGAGGCGAGTCACGCATGACACCACGCGTGGGATATATATAACGATAGGGGATATAGTTGCAAGGGAACAAGTCAAAGATCACACATTGTCCTCCACTCCTCTCCCCCCCTCTGCCTTGTATCTACGGCTGCTTACAACACAAGGAAGCAACCGGCATATCCATTCATCAACGCAGAGGGGAAAAAAAACAATGAAGACAGTTGCAGTATCACTAACTTCTAAAAAATAACCTCTCATGTTAATGAGAGTACTATCCAGGTTGGCGGACTAAATGAGGTGACCATAGACAGTCAGGCAGGAGAGAGTTAACAGACAAGCCCAGATGTAATCCCTTTCTGAAATTAAACGCGCGTTTACTTTTCATCAACTGTGGGTAATGCATCTCCCCAATGTGAAATACGTTTCATATACTTCACTTGAAGCAAATTCAATTCTTTGATCGAACATTTTCTGGAGCTAGAACAATATATAGCGAGTCGGTGTTCCTATGAATTTAGATTAATTTATCAGTTGCTGTTGATCATCCGTGATAATATTACAGCAATGCCTGCATGATCTTTACAGTGTAAATTAAGCTTGGATTTGGACAGATATATACAAAGTGGATGGGCTTTTTCTATAGAACTGCACTTTGTATGTATTGCCTTTTTTGAGACGTCATTGACATTCTTATCCATTGTCTATAAAGGCTCACTTCCAAGACAGTTATAATGAATGTCATGTACGACCCCGATTTGTCTCAATACATGTGAAGCAAGGTTATCTTCGATTTATTTATCTAAAAGAGTCTCCCTTGTTAAATGTAGGAGTAAATAACGTGCATTTTCACAGGGGGACAACAAAAGTGATGAGAATTTGGGCAAATAAACGAAAATGTTCTACCAAAGTGAAATGCCACTTTAAGCAACGCCCCTTTTAACCAAAACAAAAATACGAACCAAGTAAAACCTGCCGATAGGACGAAAAATGAACCAACAAAAAAAAACATAAAGATTGTACTACTTACCCAGTCCAGGGGCTGTAAAAAACAATAGGTTTAAAGAGAAAAGACAGACGGATAGGCCTGATTGACAGAGAGAAGAGAGAGAGGGAGCGATGGAAAGAGGGGGGAGGTGGAGGGTTAGGACACAAGCTCGGGTTGGGCTGTACTCACCGAGGAGGATGGGCTATAGGACCTGGTTCTACGCCGCCTTCGTTTGTGCTTACGCCTGCTGCCTTTCCGCCGGTACGACTCTTCGCGCTCCCTCTCGCGGCCTCGCCGGTAGTCGTACATGGTGGCCGTGAAGTCCCGTGGATAGTAAGGGTCGGCCGCGGCTTGGGGCTCTCGTTCCCGGTCGCGGTCTCTCTCCCGACTGTGGTCCAGGCGTCGGTATCCATCGCAGTATCTTCTGTCAAAGGGCCTCCGCTCTGCTGACCGGTTGTCAAAGCTGCGACTGAGAGCAAGGACATCACCGTATTAAACAGAGAAGGGATGTACAAAATCACTTCTAATGGAACTCAATGTCACACTCTCTCAGCATAGCAGCTGTGGGACCAAGCAATACGTTGCAATAGCAAAAAGCATCAACAAAACACACCGTTTGGCATAAAGGCAGAGGGATAGGGCTTTCAAACATACCTCCTTGAACGTGCATAGCTTCCCTCTTGTCTGTTTCCCCTTCCCCTTCGATCTCGTTCTCTGTTTCGGTCTCTGTCACTGCTGGAGGAAAACGAAGGCGATCTCCGGTGCCTCGGTCTCCGACCTCTGTCTTTAAAACGATCCTGGTAGCTGCTTCGACTGTCTCGCTCCGAGGACGAGTAGCGTCTCGTGTGAGGCATCTAGGACATTTTAAACAATTCAGTGAATATGTCGCCGTCAGTCATGTTGTCCCTGACCGAACTCGAGACATGTACCAGCCAGAGAATTGGTGGAACAATATTTAGTCCTAAAACAATTATCGTAATGATGAATGACTAATAATGCTGTTGTGACTTTTAAGAAGAGAATACTTCAGTCAAATCCAACACCTTGAATATCAATTCCGAAACTTTGGTCATTGTCAACAGTAGTGTGTGAAACTAAATGACGTATTGACGTATTCAAATCCAACACTACTTGATCAGGGACCATTTGTTGAGGACAAACTTGAGATTTTAACTAAAAATAGGCATTTGCCTTGAGGGAACTAACAATGTGATAGCATCACGCTAAGTGTCGACCGTTAGCTCAACACAACACACTAACGTTAGCGGATAAACCAGCCGAGAATCAAAATTAAACCAAACAATCCTTCCCGGTGGACGCCTTGGAGGTAGACATTTAAAAGGATCTATGCTTGTCAACAGTAACTATCCATGACAAGATACGTTGGCTGACGGTGGGCTGCATTTGAATGTTGCAGTAGCAACACAGTCGTTGTACGCATTGAGTATCCATCACAATGACCAGCCTCCAACGAAATGTCCTTACCTAGTAGTCTAGCGATAGAAATAAAGATACACCTAGTTGCATTGCACTGAGCACAGTGACATTCGAATATTGCAAAGCTAGCTTGTTGTGCTAGCGATGTTGACTAACCAAACTAATTCGACCGCCATCTTAGCATACGTTTAGCAGCTAGCGTTAGCAACCAAACGCGATACGATTATCCATGTAGTTAGATAAACGTTCATAGCATCGTTTATATGTTCCTATGTTTCCTTTACCGTTTTAGCAGCGAGGCCTGTGCGTTTATCCCACAAGAAATCCGTGGTGGCGCTTCGGTGCTTCTCGTAATGATTTTCTCTAGACGGTTTATCTTTTCTCCCCCAAGCCGCTAGGAAGCGTCTTCTTGTACTGGTTAGCGCTGGGCTGACAGCGGTGCTACGCCTTCTTTATCGGGTAACTTAATATTAGACATCTCGTCTCTAGAATAATACAAAATCTCTAGAATAATATTGAACATTGCAACTATAAACAAGCAAATTGAACATTGCTTGTTTATAGTTCCAAAACATAATGATTAGAGTTTTTTTCTATTCAATATTAAAATAGTCTAGGGTCAATTTTTAATGTGAACTATTCAGATTGTGAATGTTGAGGGATATTTATTTAAATGTAAAAAACTTCACACCATTGCAAATCAACACATTTATATAAATTTCGAATCAAGTCTCTAAGCATTATAGTTGGCCAGAACAGTTTTTAGACCCACAGGAGCACGGCTGACCAAGAAGAGTTTCAGCATCCTCTTTTTGGACAGATCTGTAGTCCCAGGTCAACTCTGTGACAGCTTTGACCCGCCTGCAAAGTTCAAAATAATACAATAAGAGGCTCATTATTTGACAGCAAAACAGTCCTTACAACTGATAAAATAAATACAACACAATAACAACTCAGAACTACTTACTTGCTAGTAAAAAGGTTAACCAGGGAAACCTGAGGTCGTGTGTGTCCATAAAAACTTATTGTTTAAACAAGTTTGGGTTGCAGCTATCCTATAAAAGAAAGGACAGAAAGTAGATTCAATCTGAAATAAATTAAAATGATTCCATAAAATAGTACTGTAACTAGAGTATAACGCATGTTGTGTTATAAATGTAGAACTAACATTGAGGTAGCGGGCAACATTTCTCTCCATATTATCATCAAGGATGCAGCCGTGTTCCTCGCCATCAAAGAAACATCTGGATGTAGTCATGGGAACCATGGAAGATGCAGGTTTCTTTCTCTTTGAAGGGTCCTTGGCTTTAGTCGTTTTAGAGGCTACAACATTCGTGGGATCAGAAAGATATACAAATCAGTCAAATTAAAATAAAACCCATTGAAAAATACGTCATAAAAAAGAGGGCACTAATATGAATGATGTTGCTCCGAATATTTTAGACAAATTTCAGTAGATGTGCCGGACACTAATGATGAGCGACTCCTGTACTTATTTTGTTTATTTACTACGGTTCTATGTGTTCCCAAACCAATAGATTAAGGACATTTCATGTAATTTGTTTTTAGGGTCACCACTTAAACCACCATTCATTGCTTCTTGGACTGTTCAGAGCAGTTGTCAAATATTTAAACCAAACGGCGTGTGTATTATCATCAAACCTCACAATCCTTTCCCTACAACTTCTATAGCTCTGAACTGCGTCTCAAATGCAAAGGCGTCCAACATTGCTGTCAATTTGTCTCATTGTCTCGAACTTAAGATCTTCCAAACAGCGTACCTGTTTCCAAGCAATAGGCTTCAGTTTCATAATCCTCATTATTGAGTTCAACTATTTGGTTTAGTTCGACAAAGTAGGCATTAGAAATCCTATTCTTCTCGTTACCAAGGACCAGCACTCATCCCACATGGGACAGCGAAAATAGAGTGAAAACCTTTGCCATATATGGCCAACCAGTCCAATATAAACTCAAAGCACCCATCAGGATGTACATGACAAAACGAGTTACAACCATGGTTTGAACCGTTTTCTGAAAAAAAAAAAGGAAAAATTGTTGAGGTTAAACCAAAGATCTTGTTGGAAATAGTCCCCACCTATTTTCAAATTAAAATAAATACCTTCTTGCACTCTTCCATTGTATTTTTCCACATAGGGGCAGGGCTCTAATCTTTGATTGACGTTCCCTTAAACCGCATAATAGCATGCATTCAACCCCTATTTACTTATTTTAGGGGAGTAGCTTTGAGGGAGGCGGCCTAAAGGGAGGCATGATAGATTTCCATGTGGTTATTCTTCAGAGTCTGGCTTAATCTGTCAGGTTCCTCCAAATCGCCTATCCTAGCTATGAGACATGGTCCCTCTTACCGCTGTAGGAACACACAAAGGTCTCCCCGGATATGTCATCCAGGCAGCAGACGCCCCAGCCTCGGTCCTGGGTCATGAAGACCTGGAGCCTCACCTGGACGCCTTGCTGTGCCACCCGGTTCGAGCATGTGCGGGGGGTCACAGAGACACTGGGCGTTGCACTCATACACGCTGCAGGGATTTTTATTCACACACACACACACACACACACACACACACACACACACACACACACACACACACACACACACACACACACACACACACACACACACACACACACACACACACACACACACTATAGTGTTTCTGCTGAGGTGGCCATTCAAGAAAGAACCTAAACTGGATCAAGCAGGTCTGCAAATATTGAACAATATACAAATATATTCCTTGTGCTGTTTTTTATTTTCACTTTGTACTCTAACGTGCAGTGACTAAAAAATCACAGAAGTAAAACCAGAGCACACTAGTCATTAACTAGAGATAACAGTGAAGGTTCACCCAGTAACAACTGCATTGTTGAGTCTCTTTTGAGCGTAGCTGGAGTTCTCCTCCATGGCTCTCCCACCGGTGCTCTGGATAGTCAGCTGGCGACAGGAGCAGGACTCTCTTTGTGGCAGAGGCATAGAGACATAAAATATGTTTAGTAAGGGAGCTACACAATCTTTCATTTTAAATTCTTCTTAACGTGGTAATTTATTTAATTTGTTACAACACATAACTTAAATTAAATAACAGGGATATATATTAATAACCTGTACTGTTCTATCTATTAATACTTACACAATTCATCCAGTGCAATTATATTCATACTAAGCAAATATCCAGCATAATCATATCTATATAATTACACTATCCTGTGGAAGTCCTGCTTGTATCCTGTGCAAGGTGAAAGGTGTATACTAGTATGTCTACTCTGTTCACATGTACCATCGTTTCTCAGCTTGTGTTTTCATCTACGTATTTACTTATGACGAAGAATTTGACAGAGCAAAATCCAAAATATGTGACCGAATTGGATATCCCTCTACCTGAAGTCCGGTAAAACCATGTCACTGCAACGAATAGCCTCTCTGTCTCGCAAATAACGCACAAGTCAAGCTTTTCCAAGCGCCATGCGATTCGGTTGTGAAATGAGAACGACTGGGAACGAGGTTCTATCAAGTGGGCATGGCTGGCTTTCGTTTCAATTGGGCACCACCCGATCCACCAAACCCGGACGCACATACCTGTCCCTACAACCGTCGACTTAGCCCGTCACAACGCCGGGGCCGGGGTCGAGACGGACGTGGCTGGTGTCGCGGCCGCTCCGGTAGCTCATCTTGGGGGGGAAGCTGGCCGTTGTGCTCGTTGATGCAGGGCAACGCCTTGTTCTCCCTGCCGCCGGACAGGTCGGGAAGGAACACCTTGAAGGGGAGGGGTTTGGCACCGGTGACAGACAGGTGCGGGTCCAGGTTGAAAGCGTCAATGGACAGGAAGTCGCAGCGCGTGTCATGCAGGTACTGCTCCACCTGGGCGATGGCGGTCAGGGGCAGGCCGCAGGGGGCGTAGCAGTATACGCTGTAGGTGGGCTTCGTCTCCACGGGGACACCCTGTTTACGAGCCGTCCAGACTCAATACCGAGGCCATGGTGTCAGGGGTGAGCTGCCTCTTGGCCCGTCTGAACTTGTACATCATGGGGGCGAGCAGCGGGTTGCGCTTCCGCAACGCTTCCAGAGGCCTGTCGCGCCAGACTAGTTCCAGGCAGGCGGGGCTGCAGAGGTGCGGAGTGTAGTTCACCCATGGCGGCCGGTGGAGTGGGTGGAGTGGTCGGAGTGGAGCGAGACCCGGGACATGCTTCCTGCGGATTTTCGTGGGTTACTGACACAAACATAAAGAGTGGCGTAAAATTTATTTTTATTTTTTAAAAAACTTAAAATGTCTAGAGAACTGAAATGTATTTTTTTAATTTTTTTATTTATTATACAGGAAAGTATTAAAAGTAACAGTAATACAGTAATAGTGGTACAGGATTATAGCGGTACAGGATATGGTACACTTGCGCAAGGATATCTCTCTGATTCGGTTTTAGTTCAAATTTGTAAAAACGGTGGATATAACAGCACCACCTCATGATTAAAATTAATCTATTATAGATAAACTTAAACCATAGAAGAAAAAGAAAAACATACCGCTGCTGGGTTCAGCCGCCTTCGTCTCTCCCGCCCTGTCCGTATTCTTCAGAACCTTATTCGTGTTGACCGAGTGCTCCAGACGCATGGAACCTCGATAAATCCCCTCCTTGAGTCCGCTATGCTGGGGGAGGGGAAACAGGTACTGCACAGTCAGGCTGTAGCCATACAAAACAAACACCTGCATGTAGAAACAGATCATCACGGGTCACTGCAGCCACAAAGCACCTCCAACCCCCTCGAAGACGCTTACCTTGAAGAGGACATGCATCAGGCTGCAGTCTGCACGGAGCACCTCGCAGGCTCTCTGCACTCCACGTTGAGCTGCTCATCCACTCAGTAGTTGGCCATAGGAGGGTGCGGCCACACCTTCAGGTACTCCCTGATGAATCTCCGGTGGGCGTCTCCTGGGATGTCCGCCCCAGGGTTCCACCACTGAGACACAACACAGAAGTGGAGAGAAGGATGTGGTGTAGCATGGGTCAAAATAAACAGTGCTCGTCTTTCAAAAAGAAATGTTTGGGGAAAAATGCCCTCACGAAGAAGGTCAAAACGTTTTGGAAAATTCAAAAGGAGGAGGTTTCTTTCCGAAACTGATGGGAGAGTATGTTGTTTTGAATTTGAATGTATATGACAACGTTTATTTATCCACCATAATGTTAGCAAGACATTTTTGTCATTTCATTATCACTTTAAGGGTTAGAAGTTAAAGTATATATATAATGTGCTTGTCGGTCTTACATGGCCTGCACACCAGGTGCAGAGAAGGTAGTCGAACATAGTTAGGAGTGTGATTGTCGAAAAAGACCAGGAACCTGAAACATACACCTCCTTTCAGGAGATTTGACCAGAAGAGCCGGACTAGACAAGTCCTAAGGAAACAGCATTGATAAGACAAACAGAATCCGAACTATTGGATATTCCTCTATTATAAATTGAGTTTGCATATGCATAGTTTAAGTCATCCTATCTTATGAAGCTTGTGAAATTTCATGAGCTACCAATCACTGTCTAAATGGTAGGAAATATATATATGAAAATATCCATTCTGTTCAATTGCCAACTTTAGTTGCCAGGCGACTCAATTAGAATAAGAGGTTAAACCCGGTGAATATATCCTCTAAAAGCTGCTGCGGGCAGGATTTCAGAGTTGCAAAGGCGCACCTTTGTTACACAGAGAGAGAAGGCATAAAAGAGAGCAAGAATTAGAAAACAAACGACCCCAAAAAAACCTGTCTCCCTCTGCTTCCTCCCTTCCTACGTTTCACCACCATTGAGAAGAGTTGCAGTCACACGTAAGATGGCGATATGTCAACACTGTGTGTGTATTTGTTATCAACAATTTAGATAGATTCCCTGAATCTAATCAGGGAAAATGATGTGCTGTAGGAAATGAGATGGGGTCAAAGATTGTCTCATAGAGAGGTCAGCTCGCAGCCAATCAGAACAGATATTCTCTTGGTTAACTTTTCACTCACCAATAAATAACAGAACGCTATAAGGTTTCCAAAATATGACACTTAAATTAAACCCGCACATATCTTGCTGCATTTGATTGGAATTCTGTTAATGTTTTGAACTTTTTTTGTGAAGATGGAGGAACTACGTCTTTAGAAATCAGATTTTCAATTTTAATATGACTTCCCAGAGCCTCATCATGCAGGGCAGTGTCTTTCCCCCACACACCTCACTCCCTCTCTCTACCTCATGCGGTTCCTTCTGGAGGGAAGCTCTCCCAGGATGCCAGAGTAGAAGAAAGGTTTGTTGTCTTTCCGCTAGCTAGTCACCACCCGGACCCGCACATGGAGACTGCACAGCGGAGCAGTGTCCTCACAGGCAAGGTGGTGTCCAGACACCAGGACGCGCCCCCTGTTCTCAAGGCTCACCTTGTACTTGAAGCCCTCCACCCCACACGGTCCACACTGTGGATTAGATGTTGTACAATGTAACATATGTAATGTATCTCATCTAATGTAATATTATGCTGGTATTATACTAGTTCTCAATACCAGCACATCCATACCTAAGATGGAAAAAAAGAAAATCACTTCATCAAAATCATGGGCTAGGGACATTGGGGAGGCGATGGGAGTGCAGGGCTTGGAGACGGAGGAGACAGCGATTTCACAGCTCTGAGGCTCGGCTGATGTCGGAGCATCTAAGCAAGAACAGAGCAAAATGACTGCCAGGACAACAGTAATGCTTGAATACCATGCATTGTCGTGTTATCCTTTGGGCATGAATAGATCGACTTTCAAATCCCAAACCATTTCCACCAAGAAAATGTATGGCTGCATCTTTATAAGACACTGTGATACTTTTCACAATTTCTCCTCTTGTTTCCTACCGTGGCAGTCGTGGACTGCTTCTTTTCTTTGTTGACAGTACATTTGCGTGAGTGGCTTTTGAATATTTTTACCATGGTGTACAGTGGCCTTGCCATTGTGAGGAGCATCTGATTGTTCTGAAAGAATCAATGCGGGAACGCCCGAACAAAACACCAAGACAAGGATATCAAAAATGGTGTAGAAAAGAGTGTAGAAACATATTACAGCAATGCTAAAGAAAAAAAGAATAAATGACTTGTTTCCAACGTTTTTTTTAACTGACCTCCATTTTGCCTTTCCACTGTGACAGATTTTGATTTAATCTTTGCCTTGTTGTCTTTTGCACTTATCCTCAAAAGGGATCCAGTGTCCCTAGCACAGGCGCTGGCCTTCCCTTTCCAGGAATCCTCGGTCGAAGAACCCCAGCCAGTTGCCAAGCCCCTGTCTGTCGATGACATCATCGCCATCGTTATCCAGGTAGACGTCACCGACAACATGTACATGATCATCGTCGTTGTCGACATCGTCACAACGGGACAAAGGGCAGTGTGTATTTCTTGCTCAGAGAGCATCTTCAGCACCACCACCGGGCGTCTCCTTGGGGCGGACAAAGAGGAGGGTTCAACGCTCCACAGCTTGTTGCGCTGTTTGACGTGGTACCTTCTGCTAGTCGCGCGTTTTGACTGCGGAGGAAAGCAACCGGTCTCCAGGTGAGGGGATGTGGCCTCCAACTGGACCAGCTTACGCTTCAGTTTGGGCTTTTCGTCTTCCAAGAAAAAAAAGAAAAGAAAAACGCCAGAGCAAGTCATTTAATATGCTTATGTGTGGTTGGAAAGTTGTGTGTGAAGGTGTTTGGTAATTATACATCATCTCCTTTAGGTTTAGGAGGGAGGGCACTATAATGTATTGTTATCCAATGGTCTCTCATTGTAAAATTGTATACATTAGCATTTTTTAGGCATAAAAAAAGGTAACATTACATTTGTAATTTAGTACAGAGCGATTAGCCTCAGTGAGATTGTTGTTTTCTCTTCCAAGATGATATTGGATAATGTGAGCTATAGATCCCCCCCCCCCAGACCCTCTTTACCCCGTTCTGGATCTCCCTCAGCATCAGTCCCATGCCTGGATCCACACTTCTCCCCCATGGAGTGCGATCCCATGACAGAGAGCTTGTGCTGCAGCTCCTCCTCAACTTCTGAATCCTCATCTCTGTAGTCCCAGCCCAGCAGGCCCTAGAGATGCTGCACGACGACCTCTCGGTCTGCCACTGACCTGTGTTGGGCACAACCACGTCAACTGTCGATGGTCATCCACTTATTACAGCCAACAGGTGCATATCAGCGCATGTATATGTCGCAGATCCAAAGCCTAATGCAGTCAATAAGAATTCCCCACAGGATTTAAAACAAGTTGGATAATCAAAAGGATAGCATAGACTGAACCCATCCTCAAAAACGAACATGCTAGGCTGTCATAGGTCTAAGTGGCAGTCTTTAAGAATTTAAAGGAAGTGTATCAGAAGCATGGCAGTATACTTGGGTGAGCTTAACGAGCCCAGCCCTCTGCTTCTCCCTCTTCTCTGACAGTAGTTGGCACCTTTTCTCTGCTGATAGAAACACCATCTTGCTCTTTTTCACTCCCTTTCTGATCCATTTCTGAAGCTCCTCCTGCGTAATCTCCATTACATCTTCATCACTATCCAGTAGTTGACGAGTGATCCAAACGGATGGTAGCAACTGCTGTAACGTTACTGGTATGCAATATGTATAGAGGTCCTCCACTTCACACAAAATGTAGCACATTTAGCACTCAATTTTATGAAATATTCCCTGCTTGCGCAAAGTGAGCTGGCAAAAGGCAATGTTTAGCTAAACAAAATAAGCTACCATCTTAACGACACGGCTTTACCGGCACGTTAAGTGCCTTGGTTGTTAGATATTGCGGTGAATGATGCTGTATTTAAAACCAAAAAGTCACGTAAAGATGTAACAAACAAAGTCACGCAAAGATGCTCATGTCTTAACTCCCCCAACAACCGGGTACCAAAATGACAACACAGGCGAGTACGGCTACAATGACAAATTCGAACCCATAGCGTAGGCCTATATTTCTGTTACAGTCTACATGCATGCATCGTTGAATCAACAACATATTGCCATTAGTTGTGGTTATTTTGGGACCCCATAGTTGCACTAGGATTTGCGCATATAGGTTACTGACTTTGATTCTGATTATGTAGGCTATTTAATATGCATAATGAGGTACAACACTAATGTTTCTGTATTGATGTTAAACATGTGAAATACTGTAGGCTATTGAAAATTAAAAGGATCGGCATGGAATCATGGTATGAAGATATACAGTGTTCATTAATTCATTGCCCTATATGTGTTCTCCAAAAAGTAAGAAAATTGACGACAAGTCATGCAACAAAAGTGAATTGTACTAGAGGATTTAAGCCTCCACCGTTTATATTTCCTAAATATTAAAGTCGGTTATTTTTCCTCGGTTTATTTGATTAACGGGCACAGAAAGTCTTTTCGGTGATCATGCTCTTACTCCCACCTGGTGACGCAGCTCCCACGCGCTACTTCTCCCGCGCGTCCCAATCACTTGAGATGGAGAATCGTTATATTGCTGGGTTTATAATTTTTAACAGTGTACAATATTAAAGTTAACATAAAATGTAACTTGTGACTTTTTAATAGACAGGCAATATTACGTTTTTTTTCCTCAACGTGGGTTGGCCCTAGTGTCAAGAGTAAGGTGTTAGAGATGCATACGTGTGTATTTTGTCAGGAGGCAGTGCACACGTTCAAAATGCAGACAAGCAATCATGTGTAGGTTGATGTACCGGTAGCTCTACTGTAAATGTGCCCTGGTGTTTGCGATGTACATACAATCATTCAGGCAAAACAATAATATACATTTAAAAGAATGACTATAAATAAATGTGGTTCCGTATTTTTTCACAAGTGAAATGGTATGGATCTGATGAATCAACGAATTGGCTAACTTTGGGTAGACCGATCATATGTTGCAACCTCAGTTCGTGATGAAAGCTAGCTTTTTACCTCTCGATGCTTCGTCCTTCACTCGTGGTCTTTTCTTTTCAGCCTTCGTAGTCTAGGCGAGAGCGGGGGCTTCTGTTGTCGTCATCTTTGGAGTGGGAGTAGTCCAGCCCACATTACTATCTTCAAAGAGGTCGACTGGTGGTCATATTGACTTTAGGATCACACCTAGGCTACGTACGAAGAATGCTCTACAATAACTCAGTAATTTGCTTGTGGAGTTGCTTGTGTACACTGTAGTGAGATGAACTTGACCACTCCGAAAAATACCACTCGGAATCGTAATCTTTAAATAAAACTATCGACGAGAAAACCGTAAAAAAAAAAACAGCATCCGAAAAGCATGCAATGCAGTCTTCCCGAGCTTCTGTCGATGGATTGATTTAGTGTTTATTCGATTGCGTCACGTCTACCACTCCTGCGATGGCTATAACGAGGACATTACCTGGTAGCCTACGTCTCCGGTTCTGGCAACAACAGAGAGCAGGGCAAGGGCGAGATGACCTCTGCCTTCTCTAAAACGGATAGACCCGTGCCATCACAGACAGTTACGTGCTAAATATGGAATGCGTAGGAGGACCCGTACAATATGTGATATGCTTCACATTATGTGTTTTGATGAATATATGTCAGAACTAATAGGCCTCGCCCCACAATAATTGTATCCAAGTTATTTATGTTCACATAGGACAAGTCATTCTTGAGCATAAACATTACAGGTGCAAAACTCTCTGGATGTTATGTGTTATTATTTTATTTAATTGTATGACAATGTTTATACGTGAAGCACTTTGAGTCTGCCTTGTGTATGAAAAGTGCTATATAAATAAAGTTGCCTTGCCTTGCCTGCCTTATGTCACCTTTATGGATACAGAAAGCAGTGCCTCCTCCAGATATAGTGACTGTTAATAATTGCGCACACACACACACACACACACACACACACACACACACACACACACACACACACACACACACACACACACACACACACACACACACACTCCTTTCTTTCTCACTCAGTACACATTGACAATACCAAATCAGTAAAAGGACCAACATGTGAATTTTACTAATACGACAAAATCCAATACATTCTACAAACGCCCTAGCATAGGGTCTATAATTATTACTTTTTTATGATTCTTTAGTGGGTCCAAAAAGTCAAATTTTATTCAGATGGTAAGAAATTGGGATAGGCTACCCAGTTTGCTTGTAAAACATAAGTGGCCATATCATATGGTACTAGAATTGCTACAAGAACCACGTCGCTGCCCAGAAGTTGTAAACAAAAGCCACGTGTTTGGAAAGTCGGTCACTATTGGTCAGTCTGGGTAAAATGTCTAAACCGTTATATTAACCGCACCAGGAAGTCAACGTCCCAGTCAAACAAGACGAACCCATGAACCTAATAGAACGCAAGGACGGACCGAATAATGCCAAACATAAGGCTAGCGTAACGGACACTAGGTAAACAACAGCGCAAATACTCTCTTAGCTAGGCAGTTAATTCAACCTGTAAAGCAAACAAACACAAAGTGGCCCTTATTACCGGTGATCCACCAGGCCCTGTAGTGAGGGCTGCTGCAGGCGCCAAAACCGACTAAATGGTTGAGATTAAAAACGGGTCATAAATGAAAAAAAACGTTGCTATTACCAGACCGGGGACAGAATTTGACTCTGTATTTCCTAGTTACATGCCTGGGATCTGGCTTAGCAGCTGAATCATTTTTGGCACGACACCCAGCCGGAGTGCTAACCCTTTTCAGACAGTTTACCCAGAAGTTAGTGGTTGGGTATGCTTTAAATATCTCCATCTCCTTTTATCAGGAGATAACTTTTCTAAAGCCGTATACGACACAGGTAGGAGCCATGGCGGTGTCAAATTTAGACGTTTTTTTGGTAAAGACTCCGTTGCGGCTGTTGGTCATATGACAAACCCTCTATGGCCAAAGGGTTGGTTGTCCTTATTTATTTAATGCAGATAAAATACATTATGTCTGACAAAACAGCAGGGCAAACATTGCTTAACTACAACATTTCCAAAAAGGCCTTTACAATGAATTTATCCACCAAATTTATATTAAATAAATATAGATTTATTTTTATACTAAAGTATGGTCATCGTCTATTTATTGAAAGAACGAGTCATATCAACTTTCAATCATAATTCTCATTCAGTTTTCCCATTTTGAAACAAACAACCCTTTATTCACAATATAGTCTAGCATTCATCCAAAAGTGATCTTTATATATTATCTAACACAACACAAATTTAAGCTTGTCTTAAATTTGTGTTGATATATAAGACAAAGAAGCCTATTTACAGGTTTCGATGAACTTGCCAAGATGAAAGATACAAATCTCCCAACCTTTCCAACCTCCCTGAATAAGGACTACACTAGTAAAGAGTATCATTCATTATATGACTTCTTGAGTCAAAGATCAACATGTCAGAAGCACACAAGAGTGTGCTTAACACATCTGTAGACCCAGGCAGTTTGAGATCTCATTAAACACACACACACACACACCCACACCCAAACAGTTATTCTATTCCCGCACGCCTCTCTCAGGTGATCTGCTCTTCCTGATAGGTGGAGGTCGAGATGGAGCCGTAAGGGTCCACGACTGTCTGAGCGCAGCGCACGATAGTCACCAGGAGGAAGAAGCACAGAAGAAACAGGAAGAAGAGGGCAAACCCCAGGTCCACGTCCACTTCCAGTGGGGCCAATGGTGGACGGTCCGCCCGCTCCATGAGGGTTCGCGAGGAATGGAGCGGAAGAGCCTAACTTCTCATAGAAGCTTCTGTCTTTCTTCTTTGGAGGGGGGGGGGGGGGGGCAGGGTGTTCTGCCCAATATGCACGTGTCAATGGAGCTTGAAGATGGCTGAAGCGCTATGAACCCTCAGCTGACAAAACAGCCGACAACGTGACAAGGGGCTTGTAAAATCACTGATGGTACATGTAACTGTAGAGGCCATTAGTGACTCAGGTCATATTGCACGAGGCTTGTTCATCTTGAGTCCAAGTTGCCTGTGAGGAGAAATGATGGTCAGAATGTAGCTCACACCCAGGTGGACCAAATGTTCACGTTTAGAGAACAAGCTATTTACTATCACACGATATTGACTGTACAGGGACAAAGCCCTTCCCTCATTATTATCACATGCCAACCTCAATGTAGAAACGTTTCAACGACACTAGGACTTCTCATGACTGCACTTAATGCCCACTCTTTGGGACAGGAACGACGCAAAGAAAAACCTAGGGTGCAACAACAATTCATAAAACAATGAAGAAGAACCCAACATATAACATGGGAAAGGGCAAAAGATGGTCATCATCTCCCTTACCAGTGTGGTCATCATGTTAGAAGTGCTTCGCTCTTCACGCCTGCTAACAGTCCATTTCCCCCCACCTGTCCGAGCTGCCTTCTTCTCATGTCTCTTGCTCACCTTATCGCCACAGCATCCTACTGACTAGAGTTACATAAAACAGACAATCATCTTGTGACCAAAACTCCCGCACCACTTCCGCCTCGAGTGACCAAAAGGAAAAACAAGCAGCCCACAAAATACCCCCTCGCACACGCACAGCCCCGTGCACTGCTCAGGCTCAATCCCCACGGTTCACGGCCATGCACTTGGACCTTGCGTAGCATCAGTCAACCTCCCCCTGGCGTGTAAAACCTTTATTAATACTTTAGCAGGAATTGAATATCGTCACCGCACTGTCCGCGAGCGAATCACACACCCCGGCAGGCCTTTGTCTTGCCGTCAGAGGGGACCCATTACTATACTTCACACGGGCATAATTCAGGCCGCCGTCTGCGACACTGATCACCCTCATCAGGCAAGGGTGAAGACACAGCTAACGATGGAGGGAAAACCATAGCATGATTCAGGCAAAGATTTAGGGGGAGGAGCGGTAAGAGGGGGAGAGGGGGGGGAGAGCGGCTGAGACAGAGGTTGGCTGGGGGTGACAAGGAAAGTCCACCCACAGGACACGAGGAAATCGGAGACGCATTAGCAATCAAATTGCGGAGGCGCGAGCAGAGAGGAAATCGACCCCACCAATTTAGAATGGAGATTGTTGCTGGTTTGGCTGCCGGAGTTGAGGAACAGTCAGAGCGAAGGCCAAGAGTACTGGGAGTAAAGTGATCCGGCACCGTATGCAATTAACCAAAAGGAATTTTAGGTGGCAGCCAAAAGGTACAGAAAAGAAGCGGGGGGGATGAGCGATATAAATAATAGAAGAATTGTATAGCTACTTTTGGCATGGATACCGAGATGGAACATATTCAATTGAAGAATGTCCATTTAAAATTTGCAGCCATGCACAATTATATAGCAGTAAACCAAGTAACAAATCCTGATATCTCAGAGAAGATATCTTCTGTCAGCACATTTTTTATTTATAGTATATAGTACTGTGATTTCAAAAAGCATTTAAATAGAATACTGTAGCATCAGATATGCAATAGCTCTCAAATAAAAGTGGGTCCTATCTACAGTGATAACGGTCACCTAACGTTATCGTGGTCGACTATTTGCTTTCCTTCCCCACGGCTAGCACGTCCCCTGCCGTTAAACACACACGCCACCGCTGGGAAAAATATTTATTTGGTCCTGTTTTGGCAAAGGGACTTCACAAAGGGTCACTGGATACTTTTGGGACCATTACTTTACAACTTTTGAGCTATGAAATCCTATCTTCACTAGCCCCCATTAAGGAGACACCTTATCGTTATTGCTACAGGAATAAACAAGGCTTTAAAAAAGTTAGTCATATCCGGACTGCCTTTTAAACTCCAGGCTAATTAAACTGGCAGCATAAACCAATGAACGTTTATAACAGTTTAACGTTCAAACAACCATGACAAAATACAACCATGACCAAATAAATAAAGCTTCAGTTAAGGCCCGTTTATAGCGCATTCAAGAAACAAGTCAACCTGTCAACCTTGAATTTTTACAACGTTATCAATTACTTGTAATGTAATTTGATACACTTACATACCAATACAACTTAAACCAAGTCTGAAATAATAGCAATACTTTCCAAACAATCAAATTGTAGTTTTGATACCCAAAAAAAACCATCTGACCTTTGATAACGTACAAAAGAATGAACCAAGGACACAAATGTTATCTACAATATTGTTTATCTTATAAGTCGGCAACATGGCAAAATACAAAATAAAAACACTATTGCAGAAGATAAAGTTTTGAGAGGGAGCCACATTTAACACACATTGGGTCATTGCAGGTATTGGCAAAAAATAATATTACAATTGGGCCATGGCATTACAGTGCAAAGTGTGTGTGACAAGTTAGGATATAAGATTTTGTAATAGAAAACATTTCAAAGATTGACGATTTCGATTAGAGTAATCTCTATACAATCTCAATTTCTTTTTAACACATAAAGCTTTAAACCAAGCTAAAGGCACTTGCAAATGACTACGGACATGTACAAAATAGTTTGCTAACATTTTAGTTGAAGATTTAAGATTTAAGCCTGTCTTTTAAACAGAATTGCAGCAAGAGGAATAATATTTTGTGATGTTAACATTTAACAAAATAAATATGAAAACAAAAACTGTAAACTTAAATCATAATCCAGCCCAGTCTAAACACAGAGTGGATCTGGTTTGAGTTTGAATCACATGGTGTTTTTGAACATGCTATTTGTATACTATGTGAAATTTGATCCATAAAAAGGAAACCCGTAAAGTGCTTCTTTGGATGGAAAGGCAAATTAACACTGATTAAAGAAAATAAAAAAACACAGCTGGACATTTGAAGAAAGAATAACTGATTATTGATTCCGAAGAACAGTTAATTCTCAATTGTTTAGTTGACTGGATTTAAAGCAAGTTACAACATACAACAGTAATAAAATCATACAACTAAGGCAACAATGAACAAAAAATAAAAGGATTTAAAAGGCTTTCAAGCTGTTGACATTGCGCTTCCCCAAAAAGACAAGGATCCACACGTCGATTCCAACACAGGTTGCTAAGCTAACGTTGCGGGCTCACACTTTGCTCACCTTTCGAAACAATTAAAAATATTTTCATCAGTTAACATGGCTCTAAATTAATTTACTTATACAGTATACCTGCTCAGGTTTTGGTAGTTCCACCCCCTTACCCAGCTACACATATTTATGGTCCACAGACAGTACCTCATCTTTTTATGGCTGTGGTAGTGCTCACTACATGGCACTGGACTAGACATGCCACGTGGTCGAGTTGAGTGAAAACATCACACTCTTATTTCATTCTTCTTAGTCTCATTCATACTCATTTTCGTTACGCTGAAGAAAACGGACTCAAACGGACGAGAAAGGCAGCAGAAATGTTTTAAGGACCGTGAAACTGCCAAGGAGCCCCCCTCGCCCCCCAGTGAACTGTTCCCAGTTACCGGAAACAGAACGCTACCAGTGGGGGGGGGGGGAGGGGCAAACCCTAGGGTGGACTTGACGACGTCCTCCGTTGAAAACTTTAAGGACACCCTCGAAAAAGGAGAGTTTTGATAACATAAAAACTATGTTACAACGATAAAGAAACCAATTCTTTTGACAGTCTTTTTTTTTTTTGCCGCTGCTAACTTTCCACCGCATACAGTTTGTGTCCTTGTTTTACTTGACTGTGATCTAAAGAGTAGTTCCAATGTACTACATGGCTTTTTTAAACAAAACAAAGAAAAGGAGCATTTGGAATTCAGAAGGTTATTCACTAGTATCATTGATATCACAAAGAGTGTATGCGGAAGCTTTTTGGGGGTTAAAGTTTGTGTGTGTTTGTGTTTGTGTGTGAGTGTGTGTGTAGGGTAGGGAGGGGGGGAAATGCATGCCTGACCTTTGCACACAAACCATTTCTCCCGATCTTTGGCCTTCAAATTGCAGGCTTGATGTTAAGGCGCCATTTTATTTTCATTCCGACATGTCCTTTTCCTTGGCTCCTGCCCTCGGCCCAGTCACTCCATCTTGCCGTGATTGTTGTTCAGTGGCGTGTGGCCGTTTTGTGCGTGGCCGTTCTTGGATACCTCCTTCCTGCTGTGCTCCGCGTCCTCGTCTTCAGTCTCGCTCTCTTCGTGGTCGCTCCTCTCATCCGCCACGATATGCTGTGATTGGACAAGGAAGGTTTAGAAGCGTGGGGTAAGGATTGGCCATGTTAATAATACGTGCAGGCTGGCCACCTTCTGCGTGTACGTGGATCACCAATGGGCACAGTGTTGGAGACCGCACATTACTAACACTTGCCGTTTTGAAAAACGACTGGAAAAACAAGGTGCTGTCGGTAGGCATTTCTGAGCAATCAGGTTATAACGCTAGATTAGTATACTACTAATCTAGTAGTTATGGAGTGGATTGATTTTCTGATGTTAAATTCCCAAATCATGCTCGCTTAATTAATTGCACACACACACACATACACACACACACACACACACACATATATATATATAAAGTAATTTAAACTCTGCTTTAAACTAAATTGATGATAAACCCCTTTTTGATAGTAAACCATTCAAAATGAAAGATCAGAGTAGTGTTCGATATCAACAAGAACTGGACCTGTTACATAGCCCAGATAGTCCATAGTTCATCTCAGTTTAACCGGAGCTATCACCAACACTCACAAAAGCAAACACAAGCATTAACCTTAGCAAGCAAACTGAAAATCTATATATAGAACCAAGGGTTAGCAAACTCCATTTGGTAAATACAAAGGATAAATTAAAGCCGCATTGCAATTTCGAAACATGATGCGCTCATCTTGTAAAGGGCTAGAGAAAGACAGCCCTAGAAAGTACACATCGCTCCTCTAATTATAATAAGGTGTGGCTCCATGTACAAAACGAATACACCATGCAATGTACATATTTATTAAGGGCTTGCATACCGCGGTCCCATGGCACCATGGGTGCCTTAACAAAAACTACTCAGAGGGAAGGAAAACTAGTAAAAAGGGCAGCATTTCTCACATTTCCCGGCAGGAACTTGACGACCATACGCAGGATGAGGATGGCCCAGAAGACGTGCAGACACTGGAGCACGATCAGCAGGCCGTTGAAGAAGTAGAAGCCGGGGAAGGCGGGGTAGAGGGTCAGGGGGTACACCCACGTTGTGTGTATGATCCTGGTGAGGGGCAAGGGGGGGGGGGGGGGGGGCGACGACACAGTACAGAGGGGCCCAGTCAGAACCAACCTACATGGTCCAGTCAAAAAGCCCATTGACACGACAAGACAAAAGGGCCTGTGAAGCAACGCCTGATTATTGGCAGCCCTTAGATAATGTTACTGTTCTTTCTCTTCCTCTTTGTTTTTCGAATAGGATGTGGGCGGCTCACAGCAGGCATCCGAGCGACGGCAGCAATCATTACACAAAGAAAAGGCAAAACATGATTCCGATAAAGTGTGAACAAGGTGCTCTCCCTACCAGAAGGGGAGGATGACAAGACGGGTCACGATGAATACTGCAGCAAACATGGTGAAGAAGAAGTTGCAGGTTCTTCTCCATCCAGCGTAGTTGAAGATCTTGGCAGACTTGAATGAAAAAGAGTGGAAGAAGAAAAGCAGGAGGAGGGTCACTTTTGGGTGGTTGCCATCCACAGGTCATTCCTCTGAGATCTGTAGCATTGTAAATAACACTAATTTTACACTTTAATCCCCATTAAGACTCTGCAGTCTCTGCATAACATGGATGGAATAGTGCCTTGGCATAACTTTCAATTTTCAACAAACATTTATGGACCAGATGGTAAATGGTAAATTAATTGCATTTATATAGCAATTTTCTAACCAGTGGCCACCCAAAGCGCTTTACAATATCGCCTAACATTAACCCATTTATGAACACATTCACACACCGACAGCGGTATCAACCATGCAAGGCAACAGCCAGCTCGTCGGGAGCAGTTAGGGTGAGGTGTTTTGCTCAGGGGCACCTCGACACTCGCTAGCAGGGGATCTCACTAGCAACCTTCTTGATACCAGCCAACCCGCTCTACCTCCTGAGCCACATGCCGCCCCAGATCAATTGTAAAAGTACACATGGACGAAGGTTATAAAACTGTGGTCCATAGTGCTACCTTCTGCTGTTACTGCCATTGAGTCAACTTCAAAGTTGTAAACTAATTTCAATCAGATGTTAGCAACTTCAGAAGGCAAGTCAAACAAATAATTTCACAATCATTATTTACATGATTATCATGATTATCATTGCATTCTTATCTGTATGACCTTGTTCTGCTAATTTCTTAGCAAGGGTTCATTATATATAGAGTTCCCTTTATCTATACAAATTGATCACTAATGTTTATATATATATAAAAGGCTAGAAGAGAACAAGCCTTGGCCAGGAAGCTAGTGTTGGCAGTTTATTGTTGGAACACACACACACACACACACACACACACACACACACACACACACACACACACACACACACACACACACACACACACACTATACCTCCATGAGGGAGTCGGATGTGTCGTGCACCAGCATGATCAGCGTCCCAGCCCGGATGTAGTTCACCAGCCAGGAGAAGCTGATGAGGAGGATGGTGGCCACATGGTGAACTATCTGCTCTTTGAAATCCTGAGGAGAAGCACACAGCAAGACACGCCGTCAGCAAGACACATACACACAAGAAGACTTTGAATCTATAAAAAAAAAGCAAAAAAAAAAGCAGTGTTTAAATAAATATTATTTGTGTCACTTGTTGATCTATAGAGTTGAGTTGGGCATTAACATTCGCCTTCAATAAGATTAACGCCTAGCAGGAAGTACCAAAGTAAAAGCGCAGCCTTTTTCTCTACCACGTTGGAAACAAGATCCCGGTAAGAAGGGTAAACAACAAAAACACAAAAGGAGCCGGAAACAATGCCTCGAAAAAATGCTAATGATACCCCATCGGTGAAAAGCGAGCCTTTCACAACTCCACAGGCTTTTCACTGTAGCCCTCCAGAGCCAACCCCACCCGCGGTGCAGCAGGACCAGAACCTTTTATATGCTTTTGTTAAATCGTGTTACAAAAGCACCGGGCAGGCGGCTCAAGCCACTGCCTCCTGGTTTCCCTTCAGAAGCCCCGCCTCCTTTTACAAGTGTGCTCAGCAAGTTGGGGAGAAGTTACAAGTGAACCAACTACGCTAGCTTCTGCGCCCGCCAACTCTACTCCTAAAACCCACCAAGGCAAGGCCAGGGGGGGCCTCGTCTGAAAGGAAAGCGAATGGGTAACTAGATAATAAGCCCACGGTCATGGGGCGCGGCGGTGTCTCCTCAGCCGTAGCCCCGAGAACGTTATTGATATCCGGGACCTAGGAGACGAAACGGTGGCAGAGTGGCGCCATTAACTTTTATGACGTCTACATGGCTGATGGCTCGCTCGCTCAGTTCATTGGAGGCCTTGTTTTGAGAAAAATACTTAATTACATCCCAACCGCAAATACACAAATGCCCAAGCACTTATTTCACAGAACGGATGCCTAAAATCGGTGGGGATTTATCCTAATGGAAGTGGGTTTTTGTAGTTGTTGTTGTTGTAGCTTGTGAAATTGGGCCGATCATGTGGAGAGGGGTTGTTCTTCACTTACTTTGCGCTTGACGTCTGTTGCCACGCTTAAAACCAATGAGACGTAGAAGCCCAGCTCCAACATGTAATACCAGTACTGGGAGGGGAGCAGCGGCTGCAGAGAGGAGAATGATGCGTTACTTCTCATTACGACACCAGTAAACTTTATTCAAGAAGAAAGCATCACTGCCCTCCCATGACTATTTTAAATTAAAAGTTGAAATGTATTATTTTTTTTTGCATACTTTGGGTGGACAAGTGAAAAGGGAGGGGGTATGTTGTCAAGAAAGCTGCCATACCATTTTAGGGAAGCCGGTCCACATCTCCTTCATATCCCAGAACCATGGTTTCTGTGAGAGGAATTAGGGGAGAGATTGGTAATGGTCTGATCTTACAATCAAACGCCTTATAAGAGAACCCTTATCTCCACATGAGCTGAACACAATACAAAACAATCTATTTTCTTGCTCACGGTGTGCCATGCTCTAAGTGGATTCAAATTAAAAGCAGTGGACTTTCTCTAACCATTACCCATAAGCTTTATTGGTTCTTGCCCCAAAGTGACTATTCTTTTATCATCAATTGGTGAATTGATGATAAAAGAATACATTGGTGTATTCTTTTATCATTATGGTGAATACATTTGTTTAGATGGGGTGTGAAGAAATATAGCTTTTCCAAGATGCACTCAGTAATTTGATATGATTTCTGCTCATTGAGAATCAATCTTCCAGTCACAAGAATGCATTTCTCCATCAAATATGGAGAACATTAAGAATCTAAACTAAACCTTTATCCATTAAAGGAGGGGCTTTAAATTCATTTAACGCCTGTTTGTAAAATGATAACACAAATGTAGAGGCTCAAAACATGGCAATACTCACATCAATAAGAGCCCACAGGCCAGCAAAGAAAGCAATAAGGTAAAATGTAAATCTCCAACTGTAAAAGAATGAACAGCAACCTCAGAAAAAAAGGACAAAGCAAAAGCAACGCGCACAACAGAACAAGGTGGCTTGTGGGAAGTAAAGGAGAAAGCATGGTTGTGAAGGAAATATCATTCCGACACAAACAGTACCTCATCAGTGGGCACTGGGCACTTAACAACGGTTGGCTTAAATTCAATTTACCCAAGATATACGTACATTTTCTTTGCCTGGGTAACGGGTTAAGATGAGTTGTTAAATTCCACATCAGTTTTGTGCATCCAGAAGGAGAGTCCCCTTGGTTAGCAAATGCTTTCCGTTTGCTGCTTCCATTGACCTTAACTCGGCAGTCACTAATGGCGATACAAAACTTTCGGAGATCTTCCCACTGGCCAAACTCCCGTGGGAACGGCTGATAAGAGACCGGGGACGCTTCCATTTTCCTAACCGGATAATGATACTATCCCCCCATTCTCTTCCATATTGAAACAAACTGGCTATAGGGAATCGCTCTGCAACACAGAAATATTTTTATCTATATATATTTTATAAACTTTGACAATAGATGTCCTGAGCAACGTAACATTATTTGAATCCGTATTATCGAATATGTTATCAATATTTTTAACTCGGGACAAGAAAGATGTGTTGGTACGACCGTGTTGGCAAGCACACACAACTTCTGCATGTCACCATCCAAATAACAAATATCAATACCTAAAGACTCAAGATTTGTTCTGCACATTTTTTTTTTCGGTCTCCCCCTGGTTTAAGTAACAATACCTTGGAGATTGTCCTCAGTCTCTAGCGGATGTTTTAGAGGCTGACTTAAGTGAGTAAGTCTACAGTGGCCTAGCTCCGGTTCATGAGAGGGGAATACACTAAATGACCTTCCAAAGTTTCCTACTTTTTCCTATTTTGAATACATTGGAAATCTTTGGAAAGTAATCAAAAGAGTAGGCTACTGTAACTCTGCAACCCAGCGTACTCGAACCTCGTACCTCTGGACGCACAATGATGATTTTGGAATTCAACAACTCGTCTGAATCTTGGTAAGACAATTACTGATACCTCTGTGTAGCCTTTTTAATAAAAATAAAACATTTTGTTACTTAAAACAGTCCAAATAGCCATGTATATGAGGTGTTAATTTGCTCGGCTACAATATCCAATTAGATAATTAGTTAACAATTAAATGTGCCTATATTAAAAGCAATATGCATCACATTTTTTTTCAAAAGAATCCAAAAGAAATACAATGATATCTGATGAAAATGTATAAAAGAAAGAACCTCAAAACCAAAATCTTTCCATCGTTGCCGTTACAGCTGTTGTTAAACTTAAAAGCATAACTAACAGACTAAACTGCTAAGATGAAAGTCGATGGATAGTGCACAGAACACATCGTTTATCCTGCAAAGTGAAGCATTGATGGGTTTTCCTCTTTTACCTGGCCTCCTGGAACTTCTTGACCTTACTGGGCCGGTCTTGGTTCCTCCTCCGCCGGAACCACCGCTGGACCTGACGCACAGAGTATCCCGACGTCTTGCTCAAACTCTCTATGCAGCTCTGGGGGCCAAAAGACACAGAGACGCAGACCAATGACACCGGGGAAACCACATGGGCTCCATCACAGAGAGACAGAAGGACAACAGATACAGGCTAGGTCCTGGTGAGTGAGAGGGTTTGTGTTTCGCCGACCACTAAACCTAAAGTAGGTTGTGATAAAAAACCACAACAACACCAGTGCCAAAATCCCTTCCCCGGAGTGTGATTCAACAAGACTTCCTGCCACCATTAACACCACCACGCCCTCCTCATCCACCACCGTCCCCCTCCCCCACCTACCGGTTCGGGGTGCTTTGATGTGCGACAGAAGTACGCCTCCAGGGCTGGATTGGGCGTGGCGCTGACTCTGTGTTTGTCCTTCACGCCGAGCAGGCCGGCCATGGGGGTGCCCACCGTCCTGGGAAGCAGAGGAGCGGTCAATAGGCGGCGATGTGCTGCCCATAAGGGTTGGATTCATTATTTACTTTAATGGAAGGAAACACCCGGTTTTACTCGTCAGACAAAAGCCACATGGCAAACACTGAGCGAGTTCAACAAATTACTGAATACAAAGAAACAAACACACTGGCAACAAACACGTGCGTGTGTGGGGGGGGAGGGATTTGCCTAAGTGCAACTGTGGCCCAAACAGTTAACCTCTGCCTGGGGGTTCCTTGCTTATTATTTACAGTGTAGTAGGGTTACAAAGTATAAATACCCCGTTACAGCTCTTAAAGGTACGGAAGTCTATTTCGAGCCGACCCCTCCCTTCAGGCCTCCCCCAAATCACATCACTAGCTTGCTAGCCTAAGCAATTAGTGAGGTGAAGTTTGGATATTGTTTCAAACTCGGCTCTATGAATCTGGTTCATTCAAATGAAACAATCCTTGAGTCGAATCGTTCATTTACGCATATAAATAATGCGCGTCTATATGTTAATGTTATGTTCTTGCGTCCTATACAGGGTGATATACTGTAACACAGTGAAGACGTAGGTGGCTATGAGTTTTTAAGCATACAAGTAGACAAATAGTACACGATACATATAGAAACAATGTGTGAGGTTACACACGTAACCTCACACATTGTACACACGTTTAAACACCACATAGAAAACATCACACATAGCAGATCGCACAAGAGATTGGTTATTTTTTTACAGAATCGCTCATGAATCACATATCACTATGAGCAATAGGTCTTCCTAGCCTTGTGGAAGTAGGTGCATTTGGACTATCAGCATTTATGTAAAAGCCACTAATCAGTGGATCACACTGCCTGGTGATCTGAGGGGCTGCATCTCTGTCAGCTCTTTCAAAACCAATGGAAGAAGTCTGATAAAAACTGCTCTGCTGTCACTGGCCTTGAACTTTATCTTTTGGTCTTTATGACTTGCTTTTAGCTGACAAGCATACATTTGCGATTTACACATGGGTGAAGCTTGGCATTGTGTGTCTCGGGTGTTAAAAAAGCATAAAGATATGCTTTTTGGTATAGCTCTGTATTACGTCTTTACGCTGCGTTGTTTGTTATCATGCTTTCTTCGTTTGGTCCTGCCAAGGGACTACAGATGTGAATTAGTTTAAAGCATAATCTGATACAGGACAACAAATGCTGACCTATTTTTGGACTTAAGTGATCCCTTTTAAATAAAATAAAATACATCAGAATAAGGACAATTCCAATTCCAAAAAAAAAAAAGTTAAATAAATAACCTTCCCTGGTTTTAAATGTTTTGATTATCTGTACTTCACTTATGGAAAATCATAACCGCATGTCTGTAAGCATATACATATACATACAAATAAACATATATATGGGTCAATATTAACCTTTAGTTTTAAACCGTAACTACATTATAACACAGATAAATACTCCACATTGCCACACATTGACGTTCTAGTACTTTAAACACCAGACTATTTGTTTGCCGTGTGTGTGTGTGTGTGTTTGCGGTGGTCTGAACCTACCTTTCAAAGACCTGCCGGATCAGCAGGAAGCAGAGGGCCACGGGGAGGGTGAACCACAGGTCCCCCATCTTGGGGTACACCTTGCCGTCATGGTCCTGCAGGTCGGCCCAGCCCAGCCCAGGGGGGAACCAAATCCAGTCCTGCCATATTAGCTCTCTCAGCCGCGACAACGTGGACAACATCCTGGAACCCAGAGAGAGGAGTCCTTTCAATAAAACATTGAACCCGCTTATGCTTGTCCCAAAAGACACCCCACACATATACATAAAGATATGCCACACACACACACACACACACACACACACACACACACACACACACACACACACACACACACACACACACACACACACACACACACACATTCATTACAACAAGTGTCAGAAGAGCCTTAAGTAAAGCTCTTTATTGCAATGACTCTTCATTTCACCAACTGGAAAAGAAAAATTCCCTCCAGAAGCAGTGAAAAAAAGCTTGAAAAAGATATCATACATGGGTGTCGGTTGGGAAGACGAAGCATTAAAGCTGATTCAAAATGTTAAATGGGCCAAACAGGCATTCACCAAAAGTCCACAATCCAGGCTTGCTATCAATAGCCATCAGCCTAGGCATTGAGTTGTTAGTATAAGGCAGCAGTCCATATGCAGGGTTAGCAGACAGCAGTTTTAAAAGGGACATGGGGAATGTTCAATAAGCCAATAGGCAGATGCGGGAAGACGTGGGACCTCCACACAAAATAATTAATCACTGTCTCACTACCACGTATGTGTGAGCCTAGTGAGATCTAACTTGGGGCTCCCAAAACCTTCTCTTATATCAAGTCAACCACCTCCGTTTTCGAGGGGTGACCCTTTCTACACGCTGTGGAGCAAACACTACATAGCGATGCTTTGTTTGGTCTTGTCCTTCCATTTAAGGAATGGTAACTGTTCCGTCTGTTTGATCTGCGACTGGGGTGTATGTTTAACCCCAACCAGGTGTGTTTCGATAGCCCAGTGTGTTTAAATAACGGCCGATGTTTACGACCATGGCCATGTCCTCAGGTCAGACTGTTTTTTAAAAAAAAAAAAGCAATGATAATGAAAGATATAAAAATATTACATTTAAGATAACATTTTCTACTTCTAGCTTCCGAAACAATATTTTATGAATCAATATTTTTCTTGGCTGCTGACTATGCTTCCCGGATCTGGTCATTTACAATCAGCAAGCTCCTAATAATAACAACCCCTTGTGGATGATGAATACACATTTCATAGATGATGAACAGGTGTTGCATCATTGACGAAACAATCCACCATGAATGTTCACTGTAGTCAAACTCTAATCCCATCCTGCACCTCTCTTTTATCATGACAGCCACTCCTTTGGTACTAGTCCTAGCCTTGTCCCTCCTATGAGCTGGACCATATCCCAATGTGGTCCGGCGCTCATTCTGATCGGAGTGCTTAGGGTGGGAGGAAAACCATCTGGGCAGGCTGGTTCATTAAATGCACGCCCCATGCCGACATGGAGTGGGCATGGGCCGATACCTGTTGGCGTTACGGTCCAGGCTAAAACACACTGAAATCCAGGCTGTCTGAAAGGGCATCACAGTAACGTGATGCCTGCAGACTAGTAGTGCTCGCCTCCACTGCGGTCTACGGACCAATGCACGTGTGGTGCGGGCCGGACTCCTACGTGCCTATGTTAAACAGAGAGTACAACATAAGGCCTCCTCCCCAACCCAGTCTCCTTTCTGCAGATACATTTACCAGGAAGTAATGTAGCGGAAAAGTCAAATTTGATTAACCGATTCGGCTACAGAGTAAGTGTCATGTAGGGACGTCAGACCTATGTCCCGAACGGGGTGTATCCGATAACAAAAGAGGCTTTGAGATGACAGACAGTGTAACCGAAGACCGAGTTTGAGTTCCAATAAGAACAGAATTATTTGAATGGAAGGAAAACGGGTTATGCAACAGGATGTGTTTTGGAGGTGGAAAATGTTTAGTTTATATTAGGTTTATTTATCTATGACTATTGAACAAAATGTTAATTCGTATTAGAATGATGGCATGCGGAGTACAACCAATGTATTGATCGGCATTCAAACACCTTCAGGTATAGTACACGCATGGAAACGTCAAGATGGCCTTAAACTAACCAGCAAGAACAGCTGAGGAGAAAGGCTCCAGGAATGACATCACCCCATCAGTCCGTCACCACTGGCAGTCCCTCAATGGAACTTCACCTTTCAAGTCACATGCTTTGTTATCCAGGCAGTCCAGTGGGTTGATTATGTCATGGTTTAAAGTATAATACTCATGTTACTGATTGGAAGGCCGATTGTTGGGGCTCCAACCCTTTAGACATGAAAGATGTCTTCCTTAATTATACCCTTGTAGAACTTGGATTGATCACGTGGAAGGATAAGTCATTGTTTTAACTCGGGAGGCGGGGGGGTGACTTGGTAAATACATTAATGAACATGGAAATAACTTATTTTATCTAGCTTGAGAGAATTATTTTTTTATCTGGCATGAGAAAGGGGTCATCACCTCCAGTGGACTGTCTGCCACGTCTTGATCTGGTAATCGGTTAATAAGGATTGTTTGTGTGGACTTTGACCTGCTGCAATCTTGTTATGAAGAAACAGTTACAAGCCTGGTACAAAGTGAACCCGGCTGGCACTGTTAATTTGATCGATATTTTTCAAGCGATACTTTTCAACCCTCCAACACTGGGCAGCTATCTATTGTCTCTGCTCCATCGCTCACATTGTAAATAGACTGTACATGGAGCGTTGAATGCAGCTGTGCTTACAACCCGTGATCTAAATTCACTACAATAAGGAGATGAAGGAAATACCAGAGAAAAATTAAGTGATGAAATGATACGGCAGTTTCACAGTAAAAGTGAGGCGTCGTTGCAATATGGGGCTTGTGAGATCACACATCAAGGCCTTATGATGCAAAAACAGAAGTGTTTTTTTATGATTGGTAACTATAAAGCTCAAAGTACCCTTACAGTGCGTGGTGGAGTAGTCTTGACGGGAAATTAGCACCAATTAATTCTTTATGTCAAAAGAACAGTTGGCCGGAACAGGTTCAAGCAGGGGAAATCTCAGGAGCTCAACTTGAGGTCCTTCCCCTTTTTTCAAGGGATTGAACAGTTAGTGTCCAGATAATAAGAAATATGTAGACAATATCACATTAAGGTCTTATTTCCGAAATACACGTTTTCTATTTTCAAAATAAATGAACAAATGTCTGTTCCTCTGATCATGTCAGTGGTGAAGAATGTAACTAAACACGCCAAAAAAGTGAAATTGTTTGCAAGGTTATATTAAGCAACCAAGTGAAAGTAGTATCATAGGTCAAATCCAGTCGTAAAGCGGTTGGATAATGAATGCGTGTTGGATTGGGGCCAAATTGTAACTTATTGAAAATGATACAGGAGGGGCCAATTTAGTACTCCCAATGCTTTGTATATTTATTAGTTCTGACTATGAAAAATAAGCGGCGTCCATGGCTTGATGCATTTAAAGAATTGAAAAACGAGTTAAAAAAAGAAACACTATTTCACCAATTATGGTACAAGGAAACATGGGGCTATCATTAATGCATACACCATTTACAGGACGCCTTTAGCCACAGCGTACCGTGAGGCAGGGTGCTACGTACAAAGCTACACGTCTATCGGGCGTCATCAACACGATCCCTCTTGCAGATCTTGCAACAGACCAGCTTGGTGTTGTAAGACGGGATTTGAGCGGTACGGCAAATGTCATGCTTTTATAAAAGTGTTGTAATTTCGTGACTGGCAATAGATTTGATCCCAAACAGAGCATTACGCCATCTACGCAGCCGTATTCAGGACGTCGCTCGGTGCGCAGGCATGGCGCAAGTGGGGAGGCTCCCGGACGTTACAGTTAGCGGAATTTAGAGGATATTCTTCAACCAACAAGTTGGTTTAACGTTTACACACAGAAACCACAGCAGCCAGTCAAGCGTCGCCAGGCCATTGGACGAGACCCTTGAGCTTTGATTGACCACATCCAAATAAACAACTTTGCAAACATTTCCGGGCCCGTAGAAACTTTTGCTTGTACACAATTTTGTAACGTAAGGGCCATTTTACTTTTTTTTTTCCTTCCCTTGCAGAGGATCATTAATGTTGTGCTTCAGATGGGCCGCTGTGGTTTGGTGATCATTCCTCTGTTCTCACACTGGTCGCCTTATCGCGGTGTTCCTAAACAAACACGTTTAGAGATTACTCCAACCAAAGGCCTACAGGCAGCCCAAAGTTAACTTGAGCACTAACAAGAGATATCTAGAAACTCCTGTTTGTCGACCGACCACCAGGAACACACCGCGAACGGCTGGATCAAGGTTCAATTGTAACGTCCCCGATCCATGATCATTGGTTAACAATAACATCCTTAACACACATCCTTAAAAAAACCCAATATCAAATCACTGCTTTTACAATCATTAAAAGTGTGTAACGTTTAGGTGCACCATATAACGGTGCAGTCTGCGCACCTACCTGGCTACTCGCGGTTTGTAGTGGTATTATTGTGCGTGTTGATGGAAGATATTTCCCACTCCTCTCGGTCGGTCCCCTCGGTAGATGTTACGCGGATCGCGCCATTAGTTCTGCCCACCTCCAAAAAGCTGCCAATCGCTCTGCTCCACCTTTCTATCCGCTGCTTTACTCCATTCCCGGAGAAATTAGCATCTGTAAGACTTTCTCCAAAAAAAAAACGGTGTAGTCGTCATTCACACTGGCCTCCCGTACGAATTGTAGGTTTACGTTGCACTTATACTTCTTCCCTCGGAGAAACTTTGGTGGATCGGACCGCTGTGGTGATAGGGTTTAGCCGGTGTGCTGCTCGTTAGAGCGGTAGTGAGGAGGAGCAGGAGCAGGAGGGGGCGGAGCCCGGGCTATTTAAAGTGACGTCGACGCTCCGAGGCCTAGGGCTAGCAAAACGGAGGCAAAGCGTGTTTCAACGCATCTGGCCTGTCTCAATCTTGTTGCGGTGGGTGGGAAAATCCACAACATTTCACCTAGGAGTAGAGGTTGTGGTCATTGTTTCTGCATAGCAGTATTGCACTTTTATCTGGAATGGTTGGCGAATATATGCTTAGGCAGGCACGTTTCTCACACTATAGTAACCTCACAGAAGGTGTATTGGACTACACGTTCATTATAGCAGGCTGATAGCAGACACCCTCTTGAAGTATTTGATCTTCATGAGCCAGAATAACCAAAATGGCCTGCTTGAAGCATTGCTTCTAAGAAAGCAAGTGGTTGACTAGGTGCAAATGCATTAGACCGAATGTATGAGGTATATTGTATTCTTATAATAGGCCTATCCACCTGTTGCGGACGGTGCCTTTATAGGATTAAAATGCAAAACATGCATGTAGGCCTAACCCACCCACCTACCCACCACAAGATGTAATTCTATTTATAAGCGAGGAATCCAGTTCCCATTACAGTAATGACACACACAAGCTTATGCACTCAATTATCTTTTTCTAAATTGTACTTTATTTTCTTTAAAGACATATGTTTTAAAACAGCAATTGTAGAGAATAAATAAAGAAACAATGTGTTTTTTTAAACTTCCATAAGTACATTTATGTAATTTTGAAATTCTACAATAACTGTCCGTTGACCTTAAGACCACAGGATTCGGAATCTCCAATTTTCTCAAATCATATAAAATTGCCATGTCTCCCCCTGATCAAATTGATTAACAAATAAATTAAACATAAAAATCAAGATAGAAAAAACCCAGACCCTCCCAACCCAGACAAAAATGAGTGGCAGTAGAGATTCTTAACTTACAAGGTAATTTGCCCTTAAACACCTTTTTGAAACTTAGGTATATACAGCGAGAGGAAATTAATCTCTTTTACAATGTAATCCCTTGTCTTTTTCTTTAATTTACTTTTAAATAATAAAACTAACTCTACATAACAATTGTACCAATGGTAATCAGAATACAGAATAATTTAATTATCTTTTTTTTCTTTTCTTTTTTTGCTCATTAGTCCAATGAGACCTCCTCTTCCTCCCCCTCCTCCTCCTTCGCCTCTCCCACCAATCAGACGCCTCGCTAACGCCACACACCACAGATTACACTATACAGTAGAACCCTGTTCAGTAGAATAACACCATTGATATGTTTTTTTTTCTTAACATGTAGATTTTTGTCAATAGACGTATGTACATCATCTAAATGGATCCAGCTGTGAGCATGTGGTGAAAATCTCTGGAACGGCTGGACACAACAGGGGGGTGGGGGGGGGGGGGGGGGGGGGGGGGGGGGGAAAGGGAAACACGGAGAGCCTAAAACTGTAGCTGCTGTGATGCTCATATTTTAGTTGTACAGGATTGATGGGTATAATGGTTTCCATGGTGAAGTTTCGCTCCTGTGTGCTGCTATGCGCTTTGGTCTAACAACCAAAAATAAAAAACGTCAAGAGGAAAACAAGGCCGGTTTTTTTTTTCCTCTCTTTTTCTCAATTGAGCTCCTGCATTGTCCTGGAAAGAGAGAGGGAGAGAAGAATATGAGAAAGGGGGATGTTTGAATATGTCACAACGTGAATGAAACACCTGCGCACACGCACACACACACACACACACACACACACACACACACACACACACACACACACACACACACACACACAAGCGCACGTACACACACAGACACACAGTGACTGTGGTTAGCCTCTAGGAAGGGGAGCAATGTCGGTAACATACTTTACTCCCACTGACCCTTCAGAGAAGACAGGATGACCACCTGAGTGTCCATGCAGCCCACGCTGACAGCCCTTACTGCTGCAGTCGACAGAGAGTGTGTGCCCCACTGCACATCCTTACAAGAAAGACCTACGCATCTTTATTGATAGGCAGGCAAATCAATTCAGGACATGCATAGTAGGAATTCTGGTAAGGTAGAGTGAGTGGTTTAAAAGGCCATTCAGGGAATTGCTATTACTTATTTACTTCATTAGTATTGTGTGAAGTATTGTGTATTGTGCTCTTTTAATTTTTTTTAATGATCTAAAGATTATTTCTCCAAACACAGTTGATGGAGGTGGGTGTGTATGTTCACAGTACTTATACTTGTACTCAGTTACCCAGAATTCCTACAGAGGAGGGCAGTTCCGTAGCCAGTTGCGCACGTCACAATAACCTTAAAGTTATTTTTAACCCAAAATCGTATAGAAAATGGGAAGTATCTTGCTTTATACACACACACACACACACACACACACACATACACACACACACACACACACACACGCACACCTACACACGCACACACACACACACACACACAAATGTTTCTTTGGAGATGCGATCATGACTGACAACACTCACACACACAAACAATAAACCCTGTACGACTCTCTTTTGGCACTCACAGAGACACATGTACACACGCACGTACACACATCACAGTGTTACGCTATCTTGTCAACCGCTTAAAGGGGTACACGTTTACTACAGTGTCAAATTCACAGAGAAAATAAACAAAAACAAGGTTCAGGCACAAAGTCACGTGGAGTTGAGTACAACCAAACGAAAACCCCACATTGTAGCGAAACTACCACACCAACCAACTAAACACAGGGATATATGTAAGAATGATAATCATGACAAAACAAAGAGAGACTAATCAAAAACCAAAGGGTGGAGGCAGAATAATCCATATTTGATGGACTAGTACATCCCAATGGGTAATTTGTTAGAGTTGCAAAGCAACATTAATTGGACTACAGAAAAGCATGTCATGATAATCAATTGCTTACAAATTCGGAGGCAAAGTGACAGTTATTGATCGTAGTTTGCAAGGATAAAACCAGGGCAAAATAATAATTATAATAAGAGGAAACTCACAACGCACCAAACACAGTTCATGGTCGCCATGGTGAATCACGGCCCAAAATAAAATTGCTAATGGCAACCATCACAGGCAATATCGCCACAGCAACCAACACAGGCCAATTAACTTACAACGCAGTGAGAAGGAAGGGGGAGGTTTTAGAGGTTGCTAGGCAACCGTAGCCATAGCGACGCAGTCTCCACGATATATGTATGGACAGGACAGTCTTGAGAGTGATGGTTTTTTTTCAGGAAAATGACATGACGAAAACAATAAATGAAAAGTAAAAAAAAAAAAATTAATGACGAACAGGATTTTTAAAATCCTATCATATACCAAACTCTATGATAAACATTTATTTATTTGAGTTATACTTTACTAATCCATCTCTTTGTTGTTTGCTTAAAACCCCCCCACCCCACATGTTAACAAAGTATCCTCTCTGATCCTGATATAACGTTTATAACATTCCACCCTCACACACATTCATCTGAGGGTAGAGAAATATTTAGCTCCAGCTACAAGACAGACAATCATGGCAATATGTGGCATTGAATCCAGTTCAACCATTTATCGACACCTTTCCCCATCTACCTCTCTCTCTCTCTCTCTCTCTCTCTCTCTCTCTCTCTCTCTCTCTCTCTCTCTCTCTCTCTCTCTCTCTCTCTCTCTCTCTCTCTCTCTCTCTCTCTCTCTCTCTCTCTCTCTCTCATGTTTGTGTTTATCTCTCTCACCCAGTCCACTGACCCCATTCAGTAAGGTCTGTTGGCATCCTTAGGCCTCTTCAGCTGCACCTTGAGTCGCTTCATGCCGATCTGGAAGCCATTCATGGCTTGGATGGCCGTCTGGGCACTCGAGGGGTTGTCAAAGCTCACAAAACCTGGAGAGGAAGCAGAGGGGAGGAAGGAGAAGAGACAAACTTGTTTTATTAATAATAATAATAAAAATAATAATTATGAGTAATATTTCTATGAATATTACTATAGAAAGATAGTAGAAGCAGATGAAGTAGTTGTGTTGGTAAATGGCAGGGAATCTTCCAGGAAAACACAATGAAGATCCCAAAAGACAGCAAGAAATATTTTATAATTTACTTTATTGTTTAATTATTTTTTTGGGGGGGGGATCTTTCTGGATCCACATTGCTGAAATGCAGGACGTTGACGCTTGTCATAACAGCAGATCCGATGAGCACACTGGGCGAGGCTTAATCTGTAAAACCACCTGAAGCATGTGAACCCCCTACGCCGGGAGGCATATCACCTCCGTACGATGTTCACAACGGATAGGACTTACTAGAGAAGAACCTTTCCAAGAGCTAACACCATCTTTACTGTCGACGTCAGATCCGTACGTCAGTCTCTTAAACACCCACCCGACCCAACCCCTCTGGCCGGGACTCACCAAAGCATTTGCTC
>NC_044069.1:11430611-11593111 GCF_902167405.1 Gadus morhua
CCCCTTCCTCTCCCCACCTCCCCCCTCCCCCCCCGCTCCATCACACGGAGCAGAGCCGATCATTGCATCGGGGCCGGTCGCCTAGCAACCTGGCATCCCTCGTCCCCGCCGTCTCCAGGCAACGAGACCTGCGACCATAATCAACCTGCCACCCCGCCCACCCCCTCCTCCCCCCTCTGCTCTTTCTGCTCTCTCTGTACTCTTGTTCCTTCTCTCTCCCTGCTCTTTCTCTCTCTCTCTCTTTCTCTCTCTCTCTCTCTTTTTCTCTTTGCTCTCCTACTGTGTCTCTCTCTCTCGCTCTCTCTCACTGTTTCGCTCTCCTGCTATCTCTCTCTGCTCTCCTTATGGGTCTCTCTCCCTTTTACTCTCTCTCTCTCTCTCTCTCTCTCTCTCTCTCTCTCTCTCTCTCTCTCTCTCTCTATATATATATATATATATATCACTGTTCCTCTCTCTCTCTCTCTCTCTCTCTCTCTCTCTCTGTCTCTCTGTCTCTCTCTCTCTCTCTCTCTCTCTCTCTCTCTCTCTCTCTCTCTCTCTCTCTCTCTCTCTCTCTCTCTCCCCGTGTTCGTGTGCCCATGCTGCTCCCTCCTCATCAGGAACGCACTTACGCTGCTGCACACTTCTGAATACAATCCCGCGGGCCAGAGAGACACAGGTGGAAATGGTCACATTCACAGGCATGAGCACCGAAAAAAGAGGGGAGAGCGAGAGAGATTTGAAGGCTGAGAGAGAGGAAGACATTAAGAAACGCAAATAAGCAGTGCAGGCGCACAGAACGGCATTGTATAAGTAGCGCAACAAAGGCGGGTGCATAAAAATTGTAAATAAAACACAGCGTTGCCCACTGTTTTAATGTCAATGTTCTACACACGCAGTCCCACACGCCTACCAGAGCACGCACACACACACACACACACACACACACACACACACACACACACACACACACACACACACACGATCATACACACAAACACACACAATCATACACACACACACACACATGATCATACACACAAACGCACATAATCATACACACACACACACACACATGATCATACACACAAACACAAAATAATACACACATGTACACAGACACACACACACACACACACACACGCACACACCCACACAATCATGCACACACAATCATACACACGATCACACACACACACACACACACACACACACACACACACACACACACACACATACACACATACATACACAATCATAGACACACAAGGCCCTAGAGGGAGACTCTATTGAGTGTATTAAGTCAGTCAATCCAACACAAGGAGACAGGCGGCGCTTTGCCTGTAAAGCTCAATAAGCTGTAATCAGTGCTCTGGCTCTGCTCACCAACGGCCACCTCCAGTGCCGTGCGACTGTCAACTAGGTCCCCAGTGCTGGGTCTTCAAACACACAGGTCCTCATTACTATTACCAGAAGACAACGGAAAAACTGAACAATAATTGAAGGGATGTGATATTGAATATCACAGGGTTAAAACAAATGAAACACTCCTGAGAGAAGGAGCAGGGCTCTTTCTCTCTGTGTCCTTCATGTTCCAGCTGTTGAATATTCATGTCTACTATTAACAAAGGGAAGGTTTGGGGAACAGAATCATGGACTCACGCAGATAGTCCTCCTGCCCCAGTTTTTCAGTTTTATTCTCTTCTGGTTTCCTCTAAGACTTTGATTTGCTTCTTTTTAAATGAATTCATTGCCCTCAAAGTGCAACGTGGTATATATCTATATGACACACACACACACGCGCACGCACGCACGCACGCACGCACGCACGCACGCACGCACGCACGCACGCACGCACACACACACACACACACACACACACACACACACACACACACACACACACACACACACACACACACACACACACACACACACTCACACACACACACACACACACACACACACACACACACACACACACACACACAGACATTGCCCCATCAGATTACACAGACACACACAGACACAGGGCCTGTGCCACATCCTACTAAGAGCTAACGACTTTCAGGACCAGAGCCCGTTCCCACTTTGTGTGCTTATTTGAACACACACAAACAAAACACACACACAGAGAAACATGCACAAAATCACACACACAGACACATACACAGACACACACACAGAGACACACATACGAATACACACACACACACACACACACGCATACACATTCTCTAATCCCCACCCCCACCCACATAACACACCATCTTTCTCCGTAACAGATGTCTGTATTTAAGCTGATAAACGCACCGCCACTTCTCCAACCACCCCCCACACACAGAACCCCCCCCCCCCACCCACCCCCTGCCTTATTGCCACCCACTGTTCATTATGTCAAACTTTCTTACAATGCTGCACCCCCAGCCACACCCCCGCCCCCACCCCTCCCACACTCTTGTTTTTACGTCGTCGTCGTCGTCCCCCCCCCCCCCCCCCCCCCACGACCCCACCACTTTTCATTCCACCAATCCGAATGCGCTTCAATCCACACCCATTTACCTCCTCTATAAATCCAATCTACACTCATAATTATAGCGACCCCGAGCACAGTGGCGTGGTGGTGGGGGGGGGGGAGTTAGTGGTGGTGGTGGTGTGTGCCCCCCCCCCAGTCCCAGAGCTACATCTTCATCTGTCCAACCTCCCATCCACTCTTCACCATCGCCAACACACACGCACACACGCACAAACACACACACACACACACATTGATATGCATACGTATGTAAATGAATGACACACATGAGTGCACACACCCGACTCCCCGGATACATCCATCAAGGGAGGGCGCGCTAATCATTTTCATCCCCCCCCCACCCCCCCCCACCCCATGCCACACAGACCTACACCATGTGGGGGTCTTAAGTAAGAAGAAGTGGTGTTGAGGGGCGGCCTGACGCATCCGGGGGGACAACAGAGTTCCTGAGTGTGTGTCGTCTCGGGGGGGGGAAGGGGGGGGGGGGGGGGGGGGGGCACCTGCCTGGAGGACCATCTGGGGGCTGAAAAGGTTCCTCTCCTTCATTGTGTTAGCGGTGATTACAGGTCCACAGCGCGTCACAGGACTCTATCCCCTGTACGTCAATACCGCCGAACCGGCGGTCTGGTAGAACCCCGATCAGCACCAGTCCGACCCGAAATAAACCGCAGATCTTCAGGGGAAGGTGTTTCGTTCTGTTGATATCTACCGTCCCGTCCCCACCCCCCGCCTTGTCCCTGTACTATCTCCGACGTTAAACAACCGTTTCCGTGGCTTGTTTGCTGAAGCTCGGAGCCTGTCGGAGAGGTAGTCCAGCTCAGGTGACATGCCTATTCTCCAGGGCACCAGAACTACCACACAGCCCACCAAGCACATATACGTTCTGTTCCAGAGGCTGTGTGTTCGACTAAGGGAGAATAAGGGCTCTATAAGCAGCACTGGAGCAATGGGGGGGGGGGCCTTTGCTATTAATACCCTATGCATTTATTTCAGCCTATTGATGAACCCCCTCTGCCCTGCTTTTGTCTGTGCCTCGCTATGGCTGAGTAAATGGCAGGCTTAGTCAGACGCTCCACTCAGGAGAAGGCTCTGCCCTCCACCCATATGGAGGCAGCTCACACAGATGGAGAGATTGGGAAAGAAAATGCAAAATCGAATACAAGAGTTCAGTGTCCGTGCGCCGGCAGAGCAGCGAAAGTCTCATAAAAAGAAAATAAATGGAAAAAAAAAAGGATTTGCCTTTTTTTTTTGTTGTGTGTGTGTGAATGACGGATCGCAAACCCATACACCTCAAACAGGACAACCCCACCCCAAACACAAACTCACTCACTCACTCACTGACACTCACACACACACACACACACACACACACACACACACACACACACACACACACACACACACACACACACACAACAAAGCACACACACACACTCACTCACTCACTCACACACACAGACAACAAAGTACACACACTTGTGCACGCTCAGTCGCACAAACACATTCGCACGAGTCCCCCCCCCACACGCACACACCCCACCCCCCTCCTCACCTCGTTATTAAACCATGTCAGTGTGAACACCTGCCCTCCCCTCCCCCACTAGCGCTGCCATGTGACACACAAACAGACACACTCACGCATTGACAAACAAACATGGCACTTAATTCTGCCTCATGCTTATCACACTCTCACATCGTCTCCGACAAATAACAACTGAGAAAAGAAGATGCACGTTTCCTGTACAAATTATAAATAAAAGCCCTCACAATTGTTGTTTATATTGTAACACTTGCCCTTGATGATTCCAATAATAATAAAAATAATAATACTAATATTAATAATAATGACCAAAAAGAAGAAAAAATGAAATTATGCATTTAAACAGCAATAGAAATTAGCGCCATGGTAACAGACCCCCGGGGGAGGGGGGGCTGGTGGAGGCTAGGAGCAGAGGGGACAGGAGGCCGAGTTCACCACATGTCCTGGTGCGCGTCGCCGGGCTACCGAGTGCTTCATGGCCTCTGTCGGCAGCGGCAGCCAGCCGGGCCGACCGTCCAGAGCCGTTGGCCTGGTAACAGCAACTCGCCCCGCCAGAGATAGAACAGCGATGGAGCGATAAGAACGGGCCAGACGAAGAGGACATGTTGTCCGCCGCCACAGGACAGAATGACGGCGCAAGACACACAACCACACTTTGCCTTTCCCTTTCTGCTTCCTTTTTTCCCCCTGTTCTGTACTCGTCAAAATCTGCACCTCGTCTCGGAGCAAAATGTGTTTTTCCTCTTTTACGGATTCTCTCACCAATTTCTTGCCGTCCGCACGAAACGAAAATGTGTTTTTGACACTCTTTCTCTCTCTCTCTCTCGCCCTGTCTCTCTCTCGCTCTCTTTCCCTCTCTCTCTCTCTCTCTCTCTCTCTCTCTCTCTCTCTCTCTCTCTCTCTCTCTCTCTCTCTCTCTCTCTCTCTCTCTCGCCCTGTCTCTCTCTCGCTCTCTTTCCCTCTCTCTATCTCTCTCTCTCTCTCTCTCTCTCTCTCTCTCTCTCTCTCTCTCTCTCTCTCTCTCTCTCTCTCTCTCTCTCTCTCTCTCTATCTGAGAGGGGCTCACTCTCTCACCTGAAATTAAACACAAGGCCAGGTGCAAACCCCAGCGCTGCCATCTGTTCACCTCCCTCACTCCCTTGCCGCTCTCTTCTCTTGATTTCTTCTACTGCTCTAACTTTAATTTGTTTGTCATCAACCTTTGCTTGCAGAGTCACATCTTTTGTTATCACCCCACCCATCCTTCCATTTTCACCAAACCCAGCGGGGAATCATCTCAAACAAAAGTAGTGGAAAGAGTCTCCACTAGTGAGCGGAGATGTTTGTTGTTTTTTTAAAAGGCGACAGAAGGTGTTGATGACATCCTTCTTCAGATCCCGCTTCTACATCAAGGTTCTCTCTCTCTCTCGCTCTTACTCTTACTCTCCATCTCTATTTCTATTTCTCTCTCTCTCTCTCTCTCTCTCTCCCTATTTCTCTTTCCCTCTCTCTCTATCTCTCTTTCTATCTTCTAATTGCTCTCATGTTATTCCTTTTGTATCAGCCTGGACCCTGAGATGCCAGAGTTAATTATCCTTTGGCAGTGCAGGTGCAATTAGACGACAATTACATCACAGCTGGTGTGGGTGGGGGTGTGGGTAGCAGCCCCTTTCTTATCCGCATGGGCGTCTTTGTATGTATGGCTGAGTGTGTGTGCATGTGTACCTTTCTATGTGTATGTGTGTGTGTGTGTGTGTGTGTGTGTGTGTGTGTGTGTGTGTGTGTGTGTGTGTGTGTGTGTGTGTGTGTGTGTGCGCTTGCCTGTGTGTGTTTGTGTGTGTGTGTGTGTGTGTGTATGTGTGTGTGTGTGCGCTTGCCTGTGTGTGTTTGTGTGTGTGTGTGTGTGTGTGTGTGTGTGTGTGTGTGTGTGTGTGTGTGTGTGTGTGTGTGTGCACGCTTGCGCATGTGTGTGTGCATGCCTGTGTGTATATGTGTGTGTTTGAGTGAGTGTGTGTATGTTGTCAGCTTACATCTTTTATTTTCTGGAAGGGGAGGGATCTGAAGTGAGAGAGACGGGGGCGGTGGGGGTGGGGGTGGGTGTACCACAGAGGGGTCAACGTGTTTCTGGATGCTCCAGACAAGGCTTAGGTTTGGGGGGGGGGGGGGGGGGTTGAGGGAATCACTGGGGAGAAGGGGGCAGGGAGGGGAGAGACAGAAACGGAGAGAGAGAGAGAGAGAGAGAGAGAGAGAGAGAGAGAGAGAGAGAGAGAGAGAGAGAGATCGAGACGGACAGAGACAGAAACAGATAGGGAAGGGGAGAGAGAGAGTGTGAGAGAGAGATGGAGACGGACAGAGACAGACACAGAGAGCGAGAGAGACTGAAGGAGAGGGATTTAGGGAAGGGGGGGGGGGAAGCCCTGGGGGACCTGCTTGCTGATCCCCCCTCCCCCCATCCCCCTTACTCCCCTGAGCGAGGTCAAGAAGGTCAGACTACTGTCATGCTAATAATGGGATTTATTTTGCTGCCACCCCACCGCGCTCTCCTTTCCTAGTCAATCCCCCCCCCGCCCCCCCGCCTCTACCTGCTACATGATGTACACAACCTCTCCTCCGCTCTCATCTCTCTCTCTCTCTCTCTCTCTCTCTCTCTCTCTCTCTCTCTCTCTCTCTCTCTCTCTCTCTCTCTCTCTCTCTCTCTCTCTCTCTCTCTCTCTCCCTCTCTCTCTAAATGTCTCTCTCCTTCTCTCTCATGTCTCAAACTGAGAGGAGCGGTAGGTTGAAAATAAAAAGCACACACACCGTTACGTCCATCACATCTACAGAGTTAAACGAAGGAGAAATAACCCTGAAGGAAGCGGAGAAAATGTAGTTAATTTAGTTTTTTTTCCAAAGAAACAAGAAAGTAAAAAACTGAAAAAAATGCAGTAAGGAACGTGAAGTGAGAGAATAATAAGAGGAAGAAGACAAAGAATCTGAGAAAAAAAAGCCAGAGTGCTTGTCTGTGTAATTCCAAACCCTGTTCCCGATGCTGGAGTGTGTTATTACGTAGAGGGGGCTGTCGTGTTGTATTTAGCTCCGTAAATGTCACTCCGCCGCACACCTGCTGCCTGCCTATGCTAATACGGCTAGGTTTAACTTTGATTAGCATGCTTGGGGAAGGAAAGGGCTAGATCAATAGAGAGAGACAGAGCCAGCCCGAGAGAGCATGAGAGACACAGCTAGAGAGAGACGGAGCCTAGCCCGAGAGAGAGCGAGAGAGAGAACGACAGCGAGAGCGAGTGAACCTGTAAGAAAGAGCCAGAAGTGGAGAAGAGACTCCAGCGGTATGCCCGCGAGCCGTCTCCTTCCCCGCGCGAGACACGGGGGGAGCGGGATGACTCAGGCCTCGGCTGGGTGGATACGTCTGGATGCATCACATATGGCACATAGGGCCAGCTGACCTTTATAGGAGCGCATCAGCTTAAGGGGAAGTCAAGCCCGCGTGCCAGAGCAAATTAGTTTTGTGTTCAGTGTGTTTCTGATGTCTGTGGGGTGAGTGTGTGTGTGTGTGTGTGTGTGTGTGTGTGTGTGTGTGTGTGTGTGTTTGTGTGTGTGTGTGTGTTTATATAAAGCATTGGGTTCAGAAATGGGCCGAACACGGGGGTGTGTTATTCTGTGTTTGGGTGATGATACACTTACCCCTGGTAGTGTCTTCTGTTCATGCAGTGCATTCTGGGCTTTGAGGGCAGATTCACGTGCACAGTATGTGAGGAAGGCACATCCTGGGGACGGTGGGAAAAGAAGGTGTGATGATTTTAAATAATTTAAATTCGCTGCTCCACTGAATTTTGTTATCAGTTCTTTTTTTTTTTTCATTAAAACCACATCTTTGTAAAAGTGGGCAGCCTCTAAATACATACGATACATGAGACTGCCGTGTTTATTGATTGCTGTTTATTTGTCCAAATCGTTTCAGCCTTCAAGGCTCGTAGTGAACTATGCTGTTGCTGTATTTATTATTAATCTCGGACCAGCCACCAAAACGTTTTGACCTTGTTCAAGAAATGTTTTCATTCCATTTTTAATAGGTTTGATCCAAAGTCCTCTAGCTGTTTTACTAGGCGGTTGTCAGTGGAAATCTGTGTCAAATGTCTCGACTGAGACAATTGTTAAAAAAAAAAAAAAGGGACAACGAAATCTGTGTACGAAACCGGGGTACGTTAAGCCAAGTTAAAGATTCGGTCACTCTTCTCACTGGAGGCAATGTGTGTCGGCTGTCACGCACAATCCAGAAGAGCCTCTGATTAGTCTTTAGGGCTCGTACAAGTGAGAGAGAGGCTCATACAAGTGAGGAATATGCTAACGAATGCCGAAGAGGTGTTCGTTGTTATAGCGATATCCAAAGTGATGTAAAGCTGCTGTATAGACCCAAAAATAGTTGGCAGACGGAGCAAGTGACATTTCACCATCGGCTTTAATTTGCGAGCGCTATTTCAGCCCGTGTCTGCGGTGATATACCCTTTAAAATGGCACCAGAGGGGCAGGTGGGTATCTTTGAAGAAATGCTGGAGCACTCAACTGGTTGCTGTCAAAGGCCCAGGCTGTCAGGAGGCTGCTCACAGACGGGCCCGCCTCCCACTCACCCCCTCTGGCTTCCCAGACTCCCATCCGCCGATCCCTGTCCTTATCAATAAATGAATACCACAAAGGGGTTCCTACCTTTGTGCATGCCCGTGTATTTGTCCTTGATCACCGTCAGCTCATAGATCTTCCCAAACTGTTCGAAGATGGGCTTGAGGTCTTTCTCCTCCAGGTTCCGGGGAATCTGCCCGATGAACAGCTTGATGGCGTCCGCCTCCTTCATTGGGAAGAGGTGGCGAGGTGACGGAGGAAGAGGAGGTGGTGGTGGTGGTGGTGGTGGTGGAGGGTAGGCGGTGGGTGGAGGTATCCACTCTGTCCAGGGGGAGGGGGGGGGAGGAGGAGGAGGGAACAGCGCTGAAAGGCAGGTTCAGGTGGAGGCCGCTTGAGCCACGTCCTCAGCCGTGGGAGACGAGTGGCAGGGCTGTTCACGCTGCGCGACATATACACACACACACACACACACACACACACACACACACAAACACACACACACACACACACACACACACACACACACATTCGTACAGTGTTAAGACATGAAATGTTTGTTGATTTCTGACCAGATTCTGTTATATTTGTGCTATTGTATTTGAGATTTATTAGAGCTCGTGGCAGACATCCTGATTGCATGTATGTACTTCTTTTTTTTTTAATAAGGCAAGCGATAAACAGCCACGGAACATACACTGTGGATGGTTAATAATATATAATCGTGACCTCAATAGTTTGTGTCATCACCCCCAGATAGCTGTTGTGAAACATTGAATGTTAAATGCATAATACAATCATAACTATATATATTTTGGTTTGTCCAGAATCGACTACTACATCTTTATTAAAGCAGATTAAATTAATACCAAACACAAATTGCATGGTAAATAAAAGGTTGTGGATAACAAAATCCTTTGTTGTATTGTCCTTCATGGATTTAGACATTTTGAAGCCCATAGGCTACAGATATGTGACAGTGTGTCAATATAGACTCAAGCTGTCTCTTTCCCAACAGACGGTGACAATGACATAGACGTGATTATCACATTTCATGAAATTGTGTTAGAAGCGTACAAATATATACGTCAAAGAAATCGTACCTGAATTTTGACTGGATGGTGTCCCCTTTTGTTCCTGCGATAATTTCTTGTCCAATTAGATTTTTCTTTTATTTTTGTGAAATGTATGTCTGGAATCTTCTCACAAGTTAGGCCTATATACCACCTATGGCAACGCAACTAACAAATCCAACGGGTCCTTTATCCGGTATGAGCGTGTTTTCCCAAGATCTGTTTGTTTTCTTCTCTTCTTTGTTGACAGATTCTATCCGGAATTTGATTTCCGCTCAAAAAATAAAATATAAAAAATATATACGAAGATGTGGGGTGGAAAAATCCCTGATAAATAAGATTTGTTTTATATGTGAAAACGTACGCTCCCTTGAACGGTGTACGAGGAACGGGCAGTCGCTTACTCCCGGGTTGGTTCTTCTCTGCCTCGTTCTCTGTGTCTGTGTGTAGCTACTCCTTTGACGTCGTAAGCCGGTGTCTCCCTCCCTGTCGATCTCAGCTCCATCCCTCCCTTGGGTTGTACGAGCCGTGATGTCTTCCGCAGGGACCGTCTAAAAATCATTCCCAAGAAACTAGACACACAATTGGAAACCAATTTAATACAAATTGTACAACATGTTTAGATGTGAGTGTGTATAGCTTGCGTGGGAGGAGTTGTAAGTAGAAAAATATGGTACATTGTTCCTCTTTTTTATTTTTGAATTGAATGTGATGAGTGTCAAACTGTTACGGACCGTTGGATCCGTGATGTGTTATGTACTATCAAGAGACATGCAATGTGATTCCTTCCGACATAGCTGGTTCACCTTGATAAAAACCGGTGCAGTAGGATACAGACACGAATTATCCTAATAGAGCCCTACGGCTGATGTGGGGCAGATAAAAAGAGCGATGGATGTTTATTTTGCATATCGGAGCGCTGAATGTCGTGCTGGGAAAACACATGCAGACGGTCCCCGACATCAAGGCACGCAAATCCGTCTTTTGTTCTCTTGGTAGAGCTGGCCGTGGTGCTGAAATACGTGTCTGTCACATGCATGTGGAAATAACTATGTAATCATGACAGCATACAAGATGAAACATTGATCCTCATCCCTAAAATGTTATTCATAAAAGGACTCAAGCCTTTTTTGGTTTTATTTTAACACCGACCAAGCATGTAAACAATAAGCCCACATGACTTGGTAGGTACACAACCGGCATGCGCACACCAGATGAAAAAAAAAAGGGGGGATAAACTTCAAAGAGTCACGACAACATACTACAGCTAGCAATGAATGTACCATAACAAGAATATAGTATATTTGGTTTGGATTTCACTCCACATTCAATGGGGGGAGGGGGAGGGGGGCTGAATTCAAATTCACAACATATTCTCAGACTTCTTAGCTAACCTCAAATGGCGGGACTACCATCTGCCATCGGTTGCTAAATCCTATCTCTTCCCACGACCGACCCTTCAGCCTCAATATACACTGGTCGCTGAAGGACTTTATCTAGCAGAGATCATCCCGCGCGTGCTTCGTTTATCCGTGATGTGACGCCTCCTGGCCACGCCCATCATTTACATTTAATTTATTTTATATATATATATATATATATATATATATATATATATATATATATATATATATATATATTTTACCATCGCTTGTCAATAAATTAGCCTATTATTGCATGAGATTGGTATTGTCATATGAATATTAAAATCATCACATTAATGACATTTTTATTTACACAATTAATGTAGGCCTAAATTGAAAATAATTCTCAGAATAAAAAATATAAAGTAGGCTAGGTAGGTTACTCTCCTAAAATTGACAGGTTGCCGGTTTTTTTTTTAGATTTTTGGACATCGACATAACAGTGAATCACGACTATGATTCAACAGTCGAATAGTAAGTCGACACACTGAAACACTGTAAATAATAGACCTACACACAATAAGGGCAGTCGATTTTATTGCATAAAAAACACTTTATGAAAACATTCGTCAACATGTAACACACAACGATTTAAAAGGGCTTAACTAGTAATATTATGTTTTAAATTAACATTGGATATGTGAGCGATGTGTGCCTCATCAAGCAGGAAAGCCAAAGGTCGTGTGTTTGGTATACTTACTCAACCCGACTCGTCCATTCACCTTCCCCGTTGTTTTTCCTCCAATCAAATCTAAAGAAAGGTAACAATATTTATTTTAATAATATTTAATATTGCTTTAACAAAAAGTAGTATCTGTGAACGTCTTTTCAGCTAACAAAGCAAGCAAACAAACAGATAAAATAATTGATTAAAGGGCACATGTTGATTATGATTCATACTAACGTGAAAATGGCTGAACAAGACACCGTCTAATCTTTGGGTGGGATTGTCGCTTTCGGAATCGCTGGCCATGGCCTGCGAATTGAGATGGTGTGTTTTGGGGGGAAGTAGAGAACAAAGTTAGATTAGTCATAAAAAAAAAATCAATGATTGAACAGTCATACACTAAACGTAAGCATGCCATTACACGTGATGCATCGTTTAAGTGCGTCAATATGTTACGGGTCGACGCGTCTGGATGTCATCCAAACAAAAACGCGATCTAATGTTACTACCACTCCGTTTGCTATTGACACCAATGAGCGAAGCATCACGACAACAAGTGTGGTAGGGTTTATGCGGACAAAACCATCCCGGGTTGATTAGCCATTCCATGCAGTAAACACATACGAATAAAGGGAAGAAAAGCCCGTGTTTTAACATATTATTTGGGCCACGGTGTTTGCTCGACGGGACGTGCTACAGTAGCCTTACTAAATATGATGTAACCTTTGGGAAAAGATCTACTGACACCTAGCGGCAGGACTAGGTATATGATAGTATTCTGAACAAATAACGCGCTACAATGTTTGACCTTTAAGTCAAGAAACAGTCAAATCCAAGTAAGGGGGAGTCGTATCTAAGGAATCAACCTTTGTATCATTTTCAACTAACGGGGTAAAAAACAATGGGGTTTGTATAAAATCGAATACATTTCGATGTGTATTAAACATGTATTAAACACTTTTACAATTATGGCTAAAGCTTTGTTTTTAAGTATTTGTGTCAAATCATTTTAAGATAAATATAGGGAAATTGTGAATGAAAGTTTAGCAATTAAAACCTTATAGTTTTAAAATGAGAAAGATTTAGATACATACTGTATATAGCAAATACGGAAACTAATTATTTTTTTACTTTTAAATCAATTTAGAATTTGGATTTGAATGTTGATGTTCAGTTCAGAATTCCCACTTGGAGACGTCAGAAAATCTAGTTTGCAAGGGTGTTACACATTTAACTGGCCTTGCAATTACACTACAATAAGAATTAAAGCAGTACAAGCCCTTTAGATTATATAGCATTGGATAAACTATTGAGAATTGGGAAGGAGTGTTCAAAAAAGGTCTTTATTAATTGAATGCATTGCTAATGGTTGCCATACTAAAATGTTAAGAGGGGCAACAAAGTCAGTTCCATTCAATTGTTTTAATATGTTTAAAATAAGAGTGGACAATTAAAGACTGAACAATTTAATCAAATTTGGCACTTTTTAGTCTGTTTCTCTGCTCAAATGGAGAAAACATTTTTGTTGGAATAAACAAGCAAGCACTCGGCTATTAGTTTCTTTCGTGAGGAACCAAAAATACAGAATTGTTCCCAACCAAACTGAAAATACAGCAGAATGAATGAATCTGAGGGGATAGGAGATAATTTATACCATCCAACAAGCATTCACACCTAATTACAAACTCTACGGCGCAATGAAAGATAATATGCTGCTCTAAACGGTTGGAGTCCCTCGGGATGGAGGCAGAACACTTGACGTCCAAACTAGAATACGCAACTACCACTGTGCTGAAGTTGATTCAATCATTGTGACTTGAAGAGTAGTTTGACCTTGTCGCTCTCCCAAGTCCTGGTGAAATTGCACGATTTTGTAATGAGCAGAAGCATTAAGTTAACGGGCACAATAATATACGGCTCCTTACTTGATACTTTGTAATTTCACATGATATTTCAGTTTATTTAAACTAGAACAACATTCATTGAATTAAAATGTTGCAATCATGACAGATTTTGAGCATGATCAACTGACGAGGACATTTAAATCTAATCTAATTTTTAAAAGATTGAAGCGAATAGCAAGTTTCAAAGAACAGGAAGTATACATTTGGATAGCAGTCTTATCAAATACTCATTAACACCTCCTGTTTCGATATGTGATGGTTTATGATTTCAGGCAGTGGAATGAGGGCAGATGAATAAGAAAACAGTCTTTTTAAAGTCAGAGTTTTATTAAGTCAGGACAGATAAAATGTTGCTGGAGAAGAATCTTCGTCGTCTTCCAAAATGAACTTCGTATCTTCTCCGTCCGTTGTTAAAGACAGCAAATCCTCCCAAAGACCAATTTCTCTCCCTTTAAATTAAGCTGCAGAACCATCATTTGAGCTTCTGGACTATACGCAAGTCTGCCGCCATATTTAAATCATCGCAGTAACAAGGAAAGCGTCACTTCAAAACACAACATTTGGTGCTGCAACACTTACAAAATCTACTTCCCTGTCTGAACAAACGTGCATTACAGTAAAGAGGACCAGAATATCTAAAATAACTCTTCGCGACAACATTGAAACAAGGTTGAGTTTTAAAGCGGTGAAGGCTATGGGTTGAAACGAGCCGTTGAAGACGTTTTCACAGAGAAACAGTAGAACAATAACTAGATTTTCTGTCAACCTCACGAGAAAAGAACTTGGTCGAATTCAACTGAAATAATGTTGTTGTTTTTAAATAACTAATGTTTCCTTGAGTCCATGCACAGTAGCATGCCATGCAGCTCTTGTGGACTTTGTCAAGACAGAGCTCCTTTATGAACTCTAATATAAAAGGATATTAGAATAGAAACAATACAACTTAACAAAAAATAGTGAATTTTAGATAGCCACCTCTTATATTCTTTTATCTTCTGTCTTCTTCCGTCAGCTTGGCAGCATCCTCTCACAACCTCCACTTCCGTTGGCTTCCCTCTGGCCTCCTGTTCCCTCAGGCTTCCTCTCCTCATCCCCGGCTCTTCGCCCGGCTCTCCGCTCGGCTCTCCGCTCGGCTCTCCGCTCGGCTCTCCGCTCGGCTCTCCGCTCCGGACTCACCCGATAACCCATTTGCTTTAGTTTTCCCCGATTGTCTTTCTGAGCCCAGCCCAGCCCAGCCCCGTCCAGCCTCCCTTCTGGGTCATGTCTGGGCTCCACGGCCCGCTGCCGTCGTCTTCCATCAACGTGCACATAGAGCTTCGGTGCTGCCGGCCCCGTTAGTAGCGGGGTGGGAGGAAAGGTCTTTTCGGGGGGAAACCGAGACCCCCGGGGCCGCCGGGCCCCCCGCCTCTTGGACCCGGACGTTTGCCTCTAAGCCACGGATCGGGCCCGCCGTGGAAGGGAGGGACGGGCGGCCCTGGGTGCCAGGGCCCCCTCGGCCGAGGGTGGTGTCCTGGGTGGAGCATGGGGCGGAGGGGGGGTCGCGGGCCAGGGTGGCGCATTTCAGAATGGGGGGGCGGCGGCGGCCTCCTCTGGTGCGAGAGGGGAGGGGACCCATGGGGGTGAAAGTCATAGGGGAAGCCCTCGGACGGGGAGAGCGCCCCCCTGGGGTACCCATGGGGCGGGCTGTCCTCTCGGAAGTAGGGATCCTCCGGGCGGAAGTAAGGCTCCCGGGGCGGCCGGAAGGGGGGCCCTTCGTCCCCGTAAGGGGGAGCGGCGGGGCGATAGGGGCCCTCGCGGTAGTGCCCGAGGTCGTCCTGGTAGCGCGGGTCGTCCGGGTGAGCCAGGTCCTCGGGGCGACGGTAGTGGTCGTCACGGCGATCGTAAAGGGGGTCGTCGAGGCCGAAGACGGACTTGTGCTGGTGGTCGTGGACCACCATCCCGCTGATGATGCTGCCCGCCTGGGGCCTCGGAGCGCCCTCCATCTCCGGGGCGAGGGCGGGACGACGCTCGCCGGCGGCTGCGGCGTGGGGCTCGTCGAAGCCCGCGGGCGGCGGGGGTAGCCTGGGCACCGGCGGGAGGTTACTGTTGTAAAACTCGGAGGGGGGTCCGGGACCCTGTGGAGCAGCCACGCTGTGTGGCTCCTGATGGGGGTCCTGGCGGTAGTGGTACCGTCCCGGTGGCTCTTCACCGGTCCCTGGTGCGACCACGCCCCGGCCCCTGGTACTCTCGTACCAGCCCCTGTGTCCGTCGTCCCGGAAGCCCTCCCCGGGTGGGCCGCCGCCGCCAGTGCCCGGGCCGCCCCCCAGGAGCGGCAGGCGGGACCCCTGCTCTGTAGTAAAGGCTTGGTAGTGTCCAGCGGGGGCCGCCGCCCCAGGGAGAGCCATCTCCTGGCCGGCGGCTCGGTACGGCTGGTAGCCCTGGCCGTTGTGGGGCTCCCCTTGATGCTGCTGCATGCGGGGGGGCTGCTGTGGGGGGTCACCGGGCGCACGCGAGGTGTTGTTCTGGTAAGTGCCAGGCAACGAGATGTCCCCCGCCGCTTGGGCAGACAGTTTTGTACCCTGCGGCGGCGGCGGCTCCGAGGCGAACTTCTGCGCTGCCTGGTTGTCCATGACCTCATCCTGAGTAGGCGTGCCCCCGCCCTCGTCCCGGACGGGGGTCCCGTCGCGGGTGTCTGTTCCGGCCCCGGGGCTGAGGTTGTGGCTGCCCGCCGCCGCCGCCGTCTTCGCGGCGTCGCCGCCGAAGCTCAGGTTGAAAGCGCTGAAGCCCGGGTTGCCCTGCAGGAAGCTGTGGATCTTGGACTCCAGGCTGTCGGAGGCCACCGCCGTCCCCGCCGCCCCCGCTGCCGGCTCGGGCTCCGGGGCCAGGTCCATGTCCCGGTGAAGGGCCTGCACCAGGGCTGAGGCTGCACGGGCGGCTGCGGGGGCCGCACTGGGGGCCGGCAGGGCCCCACGGGGGGGAACGGGGACTTCAGGCCGAGGGGCGGCCCTCTGCCTCGCCGCAAAGGCTGATGGAGGAGGTGTGGAGGGCAGAGAGGGAGGAGGGTTGCCCATGGCTTGAGGTGGTGCTACTGCTGCTGTTGTTGTTGTTGTTGGTGGTGGTGTAGTCAGGGTGGAGGGGGGAGGGTGGGAGGGTGGAGCTTTGCTTTGCTGAGAGTCAGCGGGGACTTTGTGAGCCGGCCTGTTTAGCATAGAGGTCAGGCCTGACGGGGCGAGGAGAAAAGGGAATAATGATATTTGAAATAAGAAAACTATGAGAAAACTAGCATCTGAGGCCAGGAAATCTGATATGGTCATAAAGCGGGACAATAATGGAAGAAACTGAAGGCCACAAGATTTGCATAAAATATCTGGACATTGAAAAAATATAACAATAGTATTTTGAATTCAGATGTTCCCATCCATTCTGGATGGCATCTCTGACAATTCATAGTCATGTGGATTAGGAAATAAAGCATGCAGTCTATTTACTAATGCGATACAATAAGCCGGGTAAATTGTATCCGGTCACAACGCTTGCTTAAAGACGAAGAAGAACCGGGCAATGAATAGTCCATCACACAATGTTGATACGACACCAATATATGGCCCAGCTCCGAGGTCTATGTAGGGAGGAACTACAAGTCACTCTACATGTTTAGAAATGGCTCAAGCTTATTCAATATATCGATATCCCTCCTACACAGAGACAGTAGGGGTGCAATAAAATGTTTCAAAATGTATTTATTGACCGTCTTATGTTCGGCATTGTGTGTTTACAATATGCTCAGTTGATATAACTTTATCCAATATAAAACGACATCGTCTTATCTACACTCCATATGTACTGAATAGAGAATGGCTTCTAGCAGGAAACATTAAGTATCTAGAATAAAATTGTGACCCCAAGAATCAAACATATTGAATCTTGAGGCACGACACCCCGCCCCCCCCCGTACTACTCAGTAGCCTCTGTTAGGTGTGTTCTCACCCTGCAAGCCACCTCCTTGACCTTGGACTTTGGTCAGAGCACTTAGGAGTCCTTCGGGGGTCACGGCCCCCTTGGACAGGCGGTTCCCCAGAGAGGCTGATGGGGCTGGAGGGGTGGGGGCCGGGGGTGGGGAGGTGGGGCTGTCCAATGCTGGCCCTGAGGAGAGAAACAGGGGGGGGGGGGGAGTCGAGGCGTGGTCCAATGACACCACTTTGGTGGTGTCATTGGACACAACCGATCTGCATGTACACAACCGATCTGCCACTTAAAAGTATGCGTCAATTGTTACGTTTTCTTTCTGTATACATCGGCTATGCATGTAAACTCCTAGCAAGGACGCCAAACATAGATGTGCCCTTGATGCTTGCATGCGCACCCACTCTTTCGAGTACGAGCCATAGCTTCTCCCAAAGTCATTACTAAATCCCCGGTAATAGAGGAAGCCTCCCAGCTAATGCTCTGAATCAGCAAGTGCACTCCGGTGCACTTGCTGTACAGGCTAATCAAGTCTGAGCACCAATATATGCTTTACAATTGGATAATCATAGCCAATTACAGTCCTCGTATATCTATTTATGGACAACATGGCGGCTAGCACTCACCTGTGGTCTTTGAAGCGGAGGTCAGGCTGTTGAGGAGGGCACCTATCCTACTCAGGTCCACGGCCGGCACGCTGGCTGGGGCCGGAGCCACAGAGGGTGGGGTCGGGACGACCGGTGGCACCGTGGCTGTCGACGGCGGATGACCGTTAGCTGCCACGGGATTGGCTACTTGGATGGGCGGGGAGGGGCACGTGACTTGCTCCTCCACTGCAGGCGGCAGTGGTTAAAACATAGGAGATGGTTATACATAGGGGTCACTTGGAATCAAAACGCTACAGTTAGCCTCTTGCTAAGCTACAAAGCGCGAGTCCCTGGTGAAAGGGTGGCTTGGGGCCTACAGGAAATACTTTTTTATCACTACTTTGAATAGAGAGTATCTCTGTCCTCAGATATTACTTCCATAAATATGTTTGATTGTTCTTCAAACACTAAGGTGTCCACTAAAAAAGAAAAATATTGTTCAAATGTCTTTAGTAAGAATAACCCCTTGGGATGTACATATGAACGCTTCCAATTGCATTCCACAGTCAGCCTGGCCACCTCAAGTCAAAGCACACCTCGGGGGTCCTTGTGAGTGGCTGTTGGGCACAGCCCCGGCTGGCTTCCCCCACGCCCTCCGCCTCTACCGCCGTCTTACCTATGATGCCGCCGCCCTCCGTCTCGTCGTCCGACAGCTCCATGTCCTCCACGTCGCGGTTGTCGTCCTCGCCGACCGCGGGGAGGACGGGCGGCGGGGAGCCCCCGGGGGAGGAGAAGGGGCTGGGGGCCGGGCGCTCCGCCTCGTCGTCCATGGCCGAGCCGTCCAGGTCGGGGTCCGGGTGGGACAGGTCCATCATGCCCCGGAAGGGGGACTCGGAGCCGGTGGGCGAGGGGGCGTCGGCGGAGGGCGACGGGATGGGAGACTCGTCCAGGTCGGGCAGCGTGCTCTTCAGGGCGTCCAGCTTGCGCTTGAGGTGGGACACCCGGTTGGCGAAGGTCTGGTACGCCTTGAGAGGTGAGAGGTCAGAAGACGGTAGTTAACTTAGTGGACAAAGAACTTGTTCTTGTAGCCAGTTTTGGGCTAGTCCTATGCACTGCATAGTACTGTGAGCCGCCCTTGTTGTAATGTCTTCGACATATTTTTGCCTTATATTCTTTTGCAAGCAGGCCATCTTTTTGCAAATTATGTGGTTGGAGGATAAATATTTACAATTATCTCCAAGGGTGGAGTACTTAAAACACACACACACACACACACACACACACACACACACACACACACACACACACACACACACACACACACACACACACACACACACACACACACACACACACACACACACACACACACACACGTTTAGCTTTAAAACAAGGACTGATAGTGGACTTGAAGCCATTAAACTCATTGTGCTATGGCCAGTCATTGCATTACAGAACATTAAGGATCCGTTAGTCAAATGGCCTCATCAATGTTAGAGCACCCAATAACATGAAATGGTCACTACAGCAACCATGGGTGATGTTTGGTGTGTACACTCGCCTAGACAAAGAACATTGTTTTAATTTGATTTCGGTTTCTGAATAGTTCAAGGGACCAACCCAAAGTACTGTGGGGGTGCTTATTCAGGTCACTTACATTGGCTACAATCTTGACCTCCTGATACTGCATTTCATAGAAGATGTCTGCGTTGCCCAGGGCTTCCAGTAATCCGGAGCCTCCCTTGCTCTCTTCCTCCAGGAACCTGACAAAGTCCTGCAGCTTGGTGCTTCCCTCCTCAAAGTCCCGGGAGAACCGCTTTCCTCCGGCCTTGTCTGCGGAAATCAAACGTAGGTTTAGGTTTCTCTTTCTTCTGACAAATGTACTTGTTGTACGTCGCTTTGGATAAAAGCGTCCGGCTAAATGTAGGTTTAGGTTATTATGGAGATGAAGTGGGATAAGGCTAGTGGGATGAAGCCAATGGGATACACTGGGATACACTGGGATACACTGGGAGTACCTTTTAGCTTTCTGAGTGCGGCCGAGCTGCAGACGTCGACCCTCATGGCGGCCAGCTGCTTCTCCCTCAGCTCCACCTCCTCCACGGAGCTCTTGTAGGTGGACAGCCGCTCCACCAGCGCCGCAGGCTGGAGGAGACCGGGGGGGAGACACACTCCATGATTACACATTGTGGAAAGATCCGGCCACAATAAGAGGGTCATTGGCACGTCCAAATAGGAGACACTTTGTGTTTCAAATGCGGCTTTTGCATTACCCGTGAAAATACTGTAAAACCAAATTCTTAGATGTTTTTCAAAATGAAGCATCTTAGTAGTAATACGTAGTACAGTATATTGTATTGGATCAGCTATTGAAAGGCACCCTTTCCAGGCTCCAAGCCAAAATCTCTTGTCCTTAAACAAGCAGTGTGGCGTTTAATATGAATGGATGGCTCAGAGAGTATATTCAGCACACCCCATGCCACCCTTTATATCACACCACCAGCTTTAAGGGCTCGGAGCTGCACTCAAGAGCCTGAATTATTGTTCTGCGTCAAATTGACCTTGAACGGCGAGGCAAACTGGGTAGCCGTCAGCACCATTTATAGACAGAACGGCGGGGGTCAAGGGTCATAGTGCCACAGGCTCTACCCGCGGCCTGGTTAAACAAGGCTTTCCCTTTGTTGTTCAAATTTGACCTACTCTTCTACAATTCATTATAACATGCAGACTTAGTTGACTTAATCCACTCACTGTTTTCTACTATTACTGTTGGAGATGGCATCCATTACTTGTACCTCTAAAGAAAATACGATATGGTATTATAATATATTATTAATGGCAGAGTACCATTGGCAAGGTTCAGACAGGGGTTAAAGGTTCACTGCTCACCACAAACTCTGCAACAATCTTGGATTGTAGGGCAGCTTTGGAGTCAGATGGAGCTGCAAGAAAAGGAATTACATTTTTGAAAATGAAAAGCAATAACATATACAATGCATCTCTGGAGTTATTCCGCATTTGGAAACATATGCAAGCTAGTGATACCAGATAAGTAAGTAAAAGAACACTCCACTCGTGTCCCGTTATTGGAAAATAATGTACGACGGGGCTGGCGATGTGGCAAAGGAAAAGCAGAGGCATCTTTTCATAATACATTATTCAAAATAATATATTTAATACGCTGAAATGTAAATACTCTTCTACCGCGATTTGAGCGTAATGTTTTTGCGTTTGACCGGGGTTTTTAATTTAAGATTTGTAACGCAACGTCCCAAGGCAGAGGGGTCCCGTTATTGATAAATAAACCATGCTATATAACCATGCTGTGTTATAATTTCCAATTTGGGGCACGAAAAAATTCAAACGGATCGCATAAACAGTACATCACTTTACCGAATCACTTAAAAATCTCACGCTGTCAATAGTGTTTGGTTTGGCATGCCATTCCACTTTTCACAAGTCCTATTTTCTGGATGGGGCCTGTTAAAAACACAGTGAGAGTGCTTGGGAAGTCACTTCGTCAGCACAACACAACAAGCGACGGCGTACTTTTGTTCTCCGCCGGCGTGTCGGGGGGAGACTCCTCCTTCACCTCCTCTTTGAGGTAGCCCTTCAGCTCGCCGATCAGCGCGCCCGTGTAGATGTTCCTCTCCTCCCAGATGGTCAGGATCCTCTCCACGGACCGGATCACCTTGGGGTTACCGTCGTTACTGCAGGGGAGGGAGCGGGAGATTAACACAGAGCGACAACACCAACGTTCACTATTAACATTCGGCAATTTGGGCGGGGAATACTCGAGCATGATGAGAAAACACCTGGTGCACTACTATTGAAATAGCCCCGTTCACTCGACTCAGACGAAAAAATCTACATTATCCACCCACACAAAACTGTTAAACGTGGGCAAACGTGTGGGTTCAAGCCCTGTATGACCAGAGGTTGGAGGACTCAAAAGGTTTGAGCGAGCCGGACTCGAGCCCTGCTCCGGAGCTGGGTGCGGCGTGTCGGACCACTCACTTGACCATGAGGAATGCGTCGGGAAGCATCTCGGCAAAGGCCGTTCGGTACACAATGGCGTTTTTCCTCTTGCAGTTCTGGATGATGTCGTTAGCCAGGTACACCAGGTTGAGCCGGTGGGCTGCATCAGCTGTGGGACGCAAGATACAAAACTAAGTGGGAGCAACGACTTCTAATGCACGACTGCATTATAATGAATTGACAACTACATTACATTTGGCTTTAGTGATATTTCTTAGAGAGAGTAACAAATCCCCGTCCGTCCAAAGATCTGTCTGCAAACATGAGGCCAGTAAAGAGATCAATATTTTTCATTTTCATAGCACAAGATGTAACTGGATTCAGCTTTTACCAGTAAAACAAAAACAACTGTTAATAGAAAGACACTTACACTCTGTACTATCTACAGTTCGACAGTTGGTAACCAAATCCTATCACGTGTCAGCACGCTCAAACAGGCCAACATTAACAAATAATATCCTTCCTCTCCCTAAAGGTTCAACATAAATGTGTAACTGCTGGCTGCTATTGTTTTACCAGTGGAGGAAGTGTGCTATACCAAATGCAGGCTCCAACATAACACACATTTTTAAGAGACCGCGTGCTATGGTAAAAAATTGTTATGTTTGGCAAAAAAAAGACATGATTAGCAAAATTATTTCCTTTAGCGAACAATAAAACCAAAGGACCATATGAGATTAACCACATGGCTTGGTAATATGGATGATTATATATATATTTATACTTTTTTTAAATTATCATTTCTGTAGGGAGAATGCTTAATTGTCTCTGCTGAAAAGAGGCACATTTGTATGTAATTATGTCATTTAAAACCCATTTATTGCGAGCATTCATTTGGGCAGAACAATGTTTGATATAACTACAACCCCAACTAATGATGGAAAAGATGGCATAATACTACATTGAATTGTGTGTGACTAAACAATACTATTAAGGGCCGCTGACTACTTTAATTAATATTTCAAATCAAAGAAAATATTCAAACTATATGCAACAAATTGGGTCAGACAAATAACAGTGTGAAATCGCATAAAGACAGAGGTTCATACACAGTTCATAGACAACACATCCAGGAAACACACACTGACATACACGTTTCCATTTCACGTAATCCGATTTGTTATTTTCCACTAACCCTCTTATTGGCTAAAAGTCACCCTTGAGTATGCCTATCCACAAAATACATTGAGCAATATTAGGGACACCTGGATTGACAAGGAAGGAATTATATTAAAATTGGGTAAAACAATTTGTAGTCGCTTTTCAGTCATCAACCATTGAAGACAAACAACCATAAGGGTCCTCTTTGGGCCATCTTTGTGTTTGATTTCTGGGAGCAAGCCTTTCACTTTGGCTCCTAGAGCCCCCTTTTCTGCAAACCTTAGGGCCTACAACGCTACACAATTTTTTCTAGCTTAAATAGCCAGCATTTAAGTGTTGATCTGCACTAAACAATGAATTGAGCGGCAAGATGCAATAATACAATATCAGCAATACAAGGCTTTGTAATATAATATTAATAGCCCGGTAAAAAGGCGCTGCTCTTGCGTTCTCCGTCTGATAATCCGATTTGTAACAAGACTTTTGTGGTTTATAATAAATACACCTTACTTAGTATGTTTGTTACTTAGTAAGTTCTAAGTAGGCCAATACTGTTTCAAGACCAAATGCTGGTCGGAAAAACATGAAACAAATAAACCTGCCGTTAGAGGCAATGAGCAGGAGTGCATTATCAAGACTAGATTTATAGTATTCACAAGAGGAGAGTGGCAAAACCATTCTGAGAGCTTCCGAAGTGACAAAGACACATTTAACGCAACAAGAAGAATGAAGCTCAATAAATGCAACAGATCACTAATATTCATGTTACAACCAAAATACATATCAATCCATGGACTGAACCAAACCTATCCAGAATATAACTGAAGCAGACACAGAACTGCCCTATCCATTCATCATCTTATTTCCCTGTAGAAACGGTATCGCTACAAAAGGAACAAGCACACCAACAGCCTATAAACCAACCTCTTATGTAAATAGAATTGTATAAAAGCATTCACCACGTACAGCACATAAACACAAACACACTCAAAGTCCCATTAAAAGCTCAAATCTAAGAAGGTAACCTATTTCAATTATATTTCATTATAGCTATTAGGGATGTCTGTAGCCATAGCGTTACATTAAATATACAAGCTAGTCATCTTAAAGCTCCTGCTCACTGTTCGAAAGCTCCCCTTTTCCTGCTGATTTTAAGCAGTGACTTAATTACAATGTTCTATATAAACACTAAAACTTAGATTATTATTGCATTAAATTTTAAAAAAGACAACCAAGCAACATTGTGAACCTAACAGCGTGACCGACGGCCTGAGGGAATCACCTTGTTGATCCCGGTGAAGTGCAGTGTTATAATCAACAGAAGTTATTCCTGAATATTGCCACATCTACCACAATGAATACTTGCATAGAAGGCTGTAGTCCAATGAAGGCTTCAATGAGGGTGAATGTGATGGCAGCATAACATCATACTAAAACATTGTCAAATGGTTATGACATTTTAGGAGTGCTGCAAAAGTATATCTAAAGAGAATACTAGCCTAATATTAATAGGAGTGGTTATACGCATTATTTTGACAATTCCAAAAATATCCCACAGCATTGTCAGGTTAATTAATATAGGCTAGAGGTTGTATTCACTAATTTACAGACAAATGGGATGCGAAAAACACTCATTAAAACACAGTGCTGTTGTTATCTCACCCTGTTAGTGGTAGACACTCAGAATCTTTCATTTATTTAAAAGACAAGCTTTCCCCTGATTACTGTGGTAAAATATTAATTTGAAAGGTGAGACCATCAGCTTTCACTGAGTTTGTGTTACAGGAAACACGTCTAAATTGGCCACAAAACATTTGCAAGACAGGGATCATGGTCAAATGTCAACACACCCGTACAAAGCAAGCATTTGATAATAGACTTGTTTATAATAAACTGAAACATCACCTCAGACACTAACACATGCTGATGCGATTAAGACATACCAAAATGGAGTGATGGGGATTTTAAGAGCTTCACTTCAAATGAACTCAAATAAGTTGTATCCAACATGAAAAAACAATTATATTATATTTTAATGGAAGATAAATAAGATCAGAAAATGTGATTCAGATCCGGAAGATAATATTTAGGTTAACAACCATGGACGGCCAAAAGACATCGCTAGTCTCATATAATAAGCACTGGAAAATAACATGACACCTTATCTTAGACACAAATACAGAAGATAAATCCATAAACTAGTGATTAAGAATACTAGAAGAATACGTCCAGTTTTGAAACAAAGCATTCAGTAATAATTTGCTTCATGAATAACCCTGACAAAAAATATGATCGTCATAATTAAGAAGCAGGTCTATCAAGCAATAGTCCGTTGATCAATATCACGACATGTCAAATTAGAGTTCGAGAAGTTGGACTTCAGCTATCGGGGCAGGGTGGGATTGAGGGGAAATGCATACTAACAATTGTAATTAAAGTCAAACTTTACGAAACAGATCAGTCTAGTTAGTTATTATCAGACTCTTCTGATCAGCTTCTGAGCTTGACTAACTAGCTGGTTACTTCCAGGCTGTCTTCCGATCAGCTTCTGAGCCTGACGAGGTAGCTGGTTACTACCAGGCTGTCTTCTGAGCAGCATCTGAGCCTGGCGAGCTAGCTAGCCAATACCAAACAAGCCGTTATAGCATGATCAATATTGGACCAAACACAAGATCATTCTCAATATATTACAAATAGTAAAATAGTAAGGAGAACACTATTTGCATAATTATCCAATATCTGTCTTGCCTATAAAATACTTAATAGTGAAAGCAAGCATGGCTAACCAGTTCGAGATGAGTTAAGCAACTTACATTTCCTTAACCATTTCATCCAATATTTCACTATCATGTTGTGAAACTTCTTGTTTTCGATGCACCATGTCGATAGTCCTTGTATTGAGTCCATCGTATTCGAAACGGTTTGAAACTTCTTGTCTAGTTTGGACTCTAGAGAGCCGCCAGAAGCGCCCGATCCTGCAGCCATTTCTGGAGGAGCTAGCGCTGCTTACGACCATCACCACACAGCTAGCCGTAGCCGATGCTACATGCTAGTTCGGCTAGCCGACACGACTAATGCCGCTCGGGGAAACGTTCTCGTTTGGTATGGTAGTTAACGTATTGTACTTTCGGCCTTGATAAAAAGGAAACTTATCCACCGTGCAAAAAATCAATATTTCGTTAGAATTTGCATTCAACAGCTAGAGCTAAAAGTTGTAGTAGCGGTGTGACATTGTGAGTTGGTCTCGTACATCCATTGGTCTGATTAACCAGGGTATGTTTACTCGTCTGTTGCTCGTGGAGTCGCTTCCGCAAATACAGCGCCATTTTCGCGCCACCCAGTACATGTGCATCTTTTGGTTTTTAGCGCCCCCACCTGGTAGACTATTCCAAATTAATTGTCGTGTAGGTTATCGTTTTTCAATGTAGGTTCAGAGTTCAGATGGCAGTAAATTTACCAAAGATGTCATAATGAAACTGCAGGTATAGGTATTCACCGGTTTTTACAATTTTCTAAATGGCCTAATGCAAAAGGTGATCTCTTCACATTATTACAAAAACCTAATTTGAGGGACAATTTTGATCTTTCAGTTGTTCGTAGCAGGACTCAAATAAAGCTAAGGTGAATTGGCAATCATTAACTATCTTAAAAATTAAAAATAATAAATATTTTGAAATCTGATAATTTAGCCACTTCCCTGTTATTAACGTAATTCCACCTGAAATAGTTTGATAAAAAATGTCATATTGACTAGAATATTATAAAACCTAGATGCAATGAGGATGTTGAGTTCATGTCAATAGAGAAAGAAAATCTCACTAATAGTACAATTGTAGAAACAGAGAACACATTGGTTTATTGTCTTCCACATATAATTCTTATTTTGAGATGCTACATTAAACCCATTTGAAATAAATAGGGCAATCAACTATGTATTTCAATGTTGTAAATGACAAAACAAGAATATCAAACCCACAGTGTCAAAAGAGCATGAGTAAAAATAAAAACACTAGAATAAATAAGTGCAGTCAAGAACCAAACAAAATTCTGATTGCACAATCACCAGGCTACAAGCCATTTGAACATTGCTTTCAAGTTGTATTTATTTTGAGTAAATCTTAAAAGAATACCTAGATGATTGGTCATTGGCATTAGTTAATATCTCCTCGTAATCATCCAAAGTGCGAGTACAATTTTTAATATCATATTTTAGCCGGCATTTTATGCCTGTAAATTGTCTGTGCAATATTGTTTTTAATAGCTACAATTGTGGCTATTTCCATTGTGTCACTTTTTATCCAAGGCTTAATGCCTGTTTACACTACAGATTGATGTAGCTAGAAATGTTGGATTTGTGCAAGTCCTAATTTATAAGTAGGACTGATACATTGGAAGATCCTTTACTTCAGTTTAAGGACAGGCCTACATGTCTGCCTTTCCAAAAATCATGAATAGTTCTCAGAGTCTGTTCTTTGATACGACAAAATCGAAAATAGAGCACTGATTGGGAAGATGCATCAAACATTGGATTATCAAAACCGTTATCTTTTAAACCCATAAAATACATGTATGAATACACATTTGTATTATGAACTGACATATGAAAAGGAAATTGCAGAAAGAACAATAGGCAAATGAAGGTTTTCTTAGTGCAATGTCCGTAGTGTCCATATTCCTCCCACGATTGAGTGTTAAAATAAGCAGCAGTTCTCCCTTGCAACGCCTTGGCAAGGTCTCATGTCGCTAACGACTCCACTGCTAGATGGGAAGTGATGTCATTCGGGGCCCGCCCTGTTTACACGTTGTCTGGCATGCTCAGGCCTCAACTGTCTGGCAGCCTTACACCTATAAACCGGGAGCAGCTAAGGTGAGTCAGCCGTGGGAATGGCAGAGCTTGACGAGACAGAGCCATCTTGTGTAGCCGGGTTGCTACGCAGGGAGGGAGGTGGGGAGTTCTGAAGTCTTCTCCATGTTCTGTTTTCCCTCCTGCTAGACGAATGTCGCCGGTCGACAATGTCCAAGAGTTCGCATGCTGGAAGCCCAGATTTGATTTCCTCCTTTACCCTCTTTTGTGAAGATGTCCCTGGTAGGCGCGTCGAGATAACATTGTTTGAAGTCACTGTGTGGCAGCAGTCAACCAGATCTCCGCTCTGATGACGCTTGGCTTGCTGATGTTGTGGCCAGATGGTGTCAGAGGGGTCAGGGTTCAACCAGCTCATCTTTCGCTTCTAGTGGGAGAAATAATAAAATGAAGATGGACAATTAGGAGAAGGCAGTGGCACACACACCAATGTGATCAACTCATAACCATACACAGTGCAAGTGGATTACTGAGGCTTAGGAGATGAGTAATGTGGGCTGGGGAATGGTACTGTCTTGAGATTTTTAAAGATTCAGTCAAAGGCTTGCCTTGACTGGGATATGCAACTGGTTCTGGCGCCAGCGTGAAGGGCCCAGCACGACGCGCTCATTGGTGGGTGTGATGGAAGACTGAGGCTTTATCTGAGGGAACCACATTCGGAGCAAGATCTCAACCTGGACAATGGTCTGGAGGTACTTTTCACTGTGGGCAAAAACAAAACAGAGGGAAATTAATTATGGATAATTAGCTGCAATAAAAAAAAAGCGCAACTTTAAAGCATTATTGCCAGACGTTTTCATTAAAATATTTTCATTGTTTACCCCATGTCAGGCTTCTGCAGGATTCCTAAAATCCTCTGCAATCTATCAATGGCAACGCTCTGCTGGAAGCCTGTTAGACCTGATAGCAGACAAAGGGACTTTGATTAGAACATGTTGAAAATGAATAGATCGAAATAACAAATTTACAACACGCAGGGCTTTCCCTCAATCCACAGTACGAGCTTGTTATCATGTGAAGGATTACCTTTCTCGAATCGTCCCCTTTTCAGCCCATTCAGTAGTTCAATCAGCGGTCTGACAAATTTCTGCAAATCAGCACACTGTCGGGAAAGAGAAGGAGAGAATGCACATTAAAACCAAGCCATGACTCAATGCCGTATCGGCTTCAAGTCAATGTTCAAAGCTTTAGCATGCAGGGTTTACGGGCATTATGTAAGCGGCATGCTCACTTTCTGAGCGAACGCTGTGTCCCCCGGTGAGACCGAGGAGGAGCCCAGTGTGACAGCTCCGGGGGAGGGGCCCTTGGCGGGCAGTGAAGCCTCGACGGGACATGACTTGCGGCACTGCTTGTCGGAGGGGTGGCCCGGGAAGGGGAAGCCTACCACGGAGGCCCCTGTACCGCGACCGGCCAAGTAGAGCACACTTCCTCCTCTGCTCTCCCCTTCACCCTCGGAGGAGAGGAGGTCCGCCTCGTCCTCCGTGTGTTCGCTCTCGCTGAGGAGAAGACTTGGGGTGGAGGAGAGTGAGTCGTAAGACGGCCATTTGGACGACGTGCTCAGCGAGTTCATCCCTCAAACCTTGAAAGAAGAGATGGGACGAGGAGTTAAAAACAATTCTCTATTTGTAATTATATCACCAAAGGGAAATATAGGGAGCATAGCATAGAGAACATCAACATTGACATTTCAACCTACTGCTAAAACATCACATTACAGAATGCTGAACACCACATTCCACCACCGTTTTTTTTTCCAGTTATCTACATACGACCCCCGCCCACATATATTACGACAATGAAAAAAAACCTACACAGAACTGTATTAACATCTGGCTACACTTACAGCATACCAGTCCAGAACACAATCTTTAAACAGAAAGAAGTGTGTTCAACTCCGTTTTAACACTAAGTAACTAACACTACTATAAGACCTCCAGAAATAAGTCGGAAATAGGAAAAGAGAAACAACCACAGGAGATGTATTCTTAAAACCCTATGTTATTTTGATTGGATATAAATTAATCTTACAGTAGGCAAATACTGTTTTATGGAAAAACATTATGGGTGTCGTCCTCCCAATGTGTTGATCACATAGTCTAGTTTATCACATTCGATACTGTGTTACTATAAAAAAAAGAAAAGTCATATCAGCAAAACGTGTCCCGGTGTTTTTGTTACTATATAATTACTTTAACTTTGCTACTGTAAATTAGGTTATGGTATATCAAAATATAATAATATGTTAGAAATATACATTATAACAAAGCATAAAAATAATCATTTGGAAACATTTTGACCATGAGCTTTTCCGTTATATCTGTTAACGCAGTTAACCAGAACAAAGGTAATTACAAAAAATTCACTCAAATAATAACGACTATTATGGTTAAGGAACAACACAATGACAAACATTAAGCTCTCACCTCAAGTAGGAGTGGATATAACGTAGACAGGAACGCAAATAACGAAATGACGTTAGCAAATTGTTGCAGATAGTTACAATGTGGAGTGAAGACAGCCTTTCCCAACGGTAATTTGGCGTGTATGTTCTATGTAGCCTGTGATGTTGTCTTGTTGGCTCCCTTTCCCTCCCTTTCTGTCGGCTTTGGATACCCCTTACTTTGTCAGTCCAAGCCTTGGTCAGGAAAACATGTGAAAAAGTGACACTTCTCCACGGGCATTACACGTGCTGAATCTAGCCATGCAATTGGCTGCCGTAAATAAGAGTAGCCTCCCATTTGCTCCAAGTTGCACCATTCAGCGACATTCGTAGCGCTGATTGGTTAGTAAAAGTAGATTTCTGACCCAGCCCCCGCACGTGTTGATCGTGTGGTGCGCTGGTGTACACATGGTGAACAAAAGACACGCGGCATTATTTTGTCGTGTTGATTTGCACAGTGTAAGCTACTCATATCGTCATTTAGAAACGAACTCTGCGAAAGTACAAAATATACCAATAAATACAAAAAAAGATGAGACCAGATAAAATGCATACATTGAGTTTAATGCACTTGATCATTTAAACTGCCATACACTTATTTGGGGTTTAATAGATAGAGAGATACGATACTTAATTGTAATTCATCCCAAAGGGACCTTCAAGTGTTACAGCAGCATTTCACATAAATAGCCAAGAACAAACATAACTTGTTAAAAGTAGACACGTTAAATAGTAGGTAGTAGGTAAAAAGTCAGAATATAGAATAACAAAATATATATAAGTAAAATAATTACTTTACTAGATTAAAAAACATTTAATATCAAATGTGCATTGCCACTCAGAGGGGGACTTCCCTCTCCCGCACAGAGGAGAGTCATAGGTGGCTATTTTGGTGGGCAGGAATTACCTCCTGTAACGGTCCTTACTAGCTAGGCTGAATGGTCGCTGACGGAAGACACTGTTGTCTGACTAGTTATGTTGATCATCTTGTGCAACGTCGTCTCTCGGCCTTTGTTTCGACATAAATACAACCCCACGCAAATGCAGCTTTATTTGTTGACCTATATTTCTTTAGAAATACAAGCATATTTTCAACAAAAAGGTAGGCTACATTTTAGCATAAAATGTAGACCTATGTCCTTGTAGTTGAGTATTGGACTGAGTATTGGATGGGTTCATGATGACCCCTTTGTAACATGCAGACCTACTTTAGCGATTGTTGTTTATCCCATCGCGTTCAAATATTGTCTATCCACCGTTCTGTTCTCATGATCCGTATAATGCCAATTAAACATTATTTCAACACATTAGCTATAGTAAAATCACCCAACGCATCAGGCATGAAGTGAATATAAAAATAGATTGCAAATCAACTGAACACTTGGGTATCACTCTTCCTGCATGTTGAACCAATAGTTTTAGAACAAACATTATTTCTGTATCTTAACTTTTATCCAGAAAACATGTACATTCATCTTCGTATTGAATACAAAATTAGTTTGCATTAATAAAGTTTTTTTTTTAAATAGTTTGCATTGTTGGAGGCTGGCCCTCAGATTGTCAATCAACAGTCTACGCTCTACTACTCCACTTTGCAGTTCCAACAGTAAAATTGTCATCACAAAAAATGGCCTACATACAGATGCTCACCAATTGGTCAATGAATGGGCTTCAGGACAGCAATAATGAAAACGTACATAATTTTTTTATTTTTATTTACAGTTATTGTTTGGCAAAACCAGCCACATTGATGAAAACAAAACTAAAAAGGGATCCTACCTAAGAAGCAGTTGTACGACTGAGTTCATGCAATTTTATGTTTGCTAAACATGATACAAATCTGGAGATGAAATAGTCAAAATCAATAATCAGAGTGTAGCAATATAGATTGAAACATATTCGAGGCACTGCCAATTATTTAAATAACATGGACAATTCTGTCAAAAAGATGCACATATTTCCTTTTACATCTGGAGTATACATCAGTCAATGAATTGCAGGACCCAATCTAGTTATATTCCTCAAAGTTCACAAGGAATTCATCACTTTCGTTTTTCTTCGTTTAACCACCTGGTCCCGCAATCCTAGCGTTTCCTTTGATTTAACATCCCACCCAGGCATCGTCTCTGTACGTCCTGGAGACGAAGGCTATCTTTCTGGCCATGTCGGAGTTGTAGATACGCTTGCAGTTCTCAAAGTTTTTCCTCTGTCGCTCTCGGCATGGCTTCTCAAAGTAGCGTTTCCGCTTCACAGCCTCAATGACGCCATCATGAGCCAGGACTCTTGAGAATGGAGACAAATATAAATTAAGAATGGCATATCGAAAAAATTAAGCTGAAAGATTAAATAATGGACATTGCTCACGCCAAAGTGGACAAAACTTAAAGAAAGACGGAATATGTGCTGTTTGTTGTTTAGCTAAAAAAAAAAAAAGTACCACCTCAAATGACTGTCCAGGTGAGATCTGTGTTGCAAGTAAACCCCTTTTATCTTTGTCCATGGACCACTGCTTGTGGTTCAATCAAATTACATTTGTGTAAGCTACGGCAAATTACATTTGTGTAAACTAAGGTTATAGAACTGAAAACATTGAGATTTGGTATTCCATACACAAGCAACATATTAGGTAATATCTACCGCAAACTAGTTAAAATCGTAAGTGTTTCAATTAAATGTAAGGACCAATCACTTTACTAGTTTCGCCTCTACCAACGCTCCCTCTGTAAAAAGGGTGTGTGTTTTTGATGATATTGTGTTATAGAAGACGATACCAAAGCAGTTTTAAGCCACTGTGCCCTTAATTGAAGGATTCTGTTCATTTCCTATCTCCCCAGTTCATGATTATTCCAATAAACAATCATTCAATTATATGAATAAACCCAACATCTAGGGCATTAATTACGTTGCACAGCTGAGGTTACTTTGACATTGAACCGGAGCGGAAGTTAGCAAGCGGTTCATAAGAATATGTACAGAACTACAATTGTCTTCATGGTATAGAAAAAAATACAAACTATAATAAATCAATATTCATATTTCCACCTGTTTAAAGTCTTGTACGCGGCATCGACATTGCCTTCTTGAACCATTACTGTACGTGCAACGAAGCGGAGGTGGTTTGCCATGTTCAGTCGGTAGTGTTCCCATAAAACGGACCGGGCAGAAACAGACTCGTTCTTCTTCGTCGTTAATTTGCGGATGAAAAATAGTTTAGAGGTGCATATATCGCCCCCTAATGCACTGGAGTGTAAAGTCACATCCTACATATTATAGATCAGTGGTTCTCTAACTTTTTATACCGCGTTCCACCTCAGAAAGCATTTTTCTTCAAGTAGGCCTACCACCATCATGACCAATGTTATAAAATATAAAAACAATACTGTAACGTAGGCCTGCGGCCCTATTCAGCTGTGCACAGCTAACGCATGAGGTACATTTAACAATTGTATACCAACAACCTTTTTTTGAAAAAGCATTAAAACTAATGAGAGGGCTGCGTGTTCGGTTGTAAGATGGCGTTTAGGATGCGATGCTTTCATTTCTATGAACATCACCATATACTTACCACCAGCCAGCTGTGCTTTGTCACAGTTTTTTACAGTTCTACTCAAAATATGGTTCTCCTGTCTGCATTTCTATTCTAAATAGGCCTAGTTCGTTTGGAGCCACGATCGTAGTGTTTTTGAACCATTTATATTTGTAGCTCTTATATCTTGCCGTCAGTTTAGCTTGTAATCGTGGATTTCTACGAAACAAATATTATTATATATTGAAATAAAAAGGAAAGGCAAAACTAATTTTAGGGTTATAAACCATGTGAGAGATCTATAGAGCTGCAAGCTGCAACATGTCCCGGAAGCGAATTTCTGAATTTTAGAATACTGACCCCAAAAAGCCAAACTGCAAAACAGCAGCCAGACAGCCGACTCCCTGCCAGAGGCCCCCTGTCCCTCCACAGCAGCGCCAGCACCCCTGAGGGGGAGAGTTCAGAGCAGCTATGTAGCGGAGAAAAAGACTGCAGCAATGCGAACCCCCTCCGGTTGCCACCTGCGGTAACACTCTGTTGGTGAAGAGCCCTGCCAACCAACAGAGTTTTACTTCCCAGCCAGGCGCTCTGGAAATGAAAACGTATTATTTGGTTATTACGTTAAGTTCAACTTCTCTATTGTTATGTTATTATAATAAGTCAAATTCCTAAGCTTTGACCCCTCAGTCATAGCAGCAAAAGCATAGTAGGCTAGTGTGCGTTTTATAGTTAAGTTCATGTGCCTTGTTCTGTTGCTACCCGTATAGCGTAGCTGTGACTCTCTGTCAATAATTAAGTCTTCTGATTAGAAATAAACCTGCATTCCGTGTGTGATCTGTCCATAGCTGAGTATGGTACTCATCTGCTTCGACATAAAGCATGTTGTGGTTCAACAGGTCTGTTGTAGTGTAAAACAATCTAAAACTGGTGTAAAATGTTGCTGGCCATATTAATACGAAAACCGGGGATGCGCCGCGGCGCAGCAGGTGGAGGTTGTCTGCCGAGAGCTGGAGACCATAGAGGGAGGCGATTGGAGAAAGCATCAGGAGCAGGATACCGACCTTCGGCCGGTATTGCAGTGGGTGGAGGCGCAGCGAAAACCACCGTGGGAAGGGGTGGCCGCCCTCTCCAGAGTTGTCAAGGGACTGTCGGCCAAGTTTGGGATCCTGCGCCTCTGCCAGGGCGTGCTGCAGCAGGCCTGGAAGGAGCCGGCCATGGGCGAAGAGAGGTGGCAGGTCTTGGTCCCCAAGGGCCTACAGGGGGCAGTGCTCGAGGTCATGCATGGAGCCGCAGGGCCGGGGCACTTAGGGGTTGCTAAGACACTCGGACGCCTACGCCAGGGTTTTAACTGGTGCCGGTCCCGGAGGGATGTCGAGGACTTTTGCCAGCGGTGTGACCCCTGCACCGCACGAAAGGGCCCCACCGGGCGCTCACATGCTCCCCTTCAGCAGTTTCTGGTGGGCGCACCTATGGAGAGGGTGGCGGTAGATGTAGTGGGGCCGCTGCCCCGCTCGGACCGAGGCTCTCAAAGCCATGCGTCGGCCCACCTATTTGCCCAGGAGCAGCAGCAGAGGGCAGGGGGGAGACAGAAAAGCAACTACGATGTAAAAAAGCGAAGGCCGGCATTTCCAGGCAGGAGAGCTAGTTTGGGCGTTCAATCCCCAAAGGGAGACGGGGAGATGCCCTAAACTGGACAGTCCTTGGGTGGGTCCCTGTCGAGTTCTGGAGAGGCTGGGTGAGGTGGTGTATTGGTTACACTTACCACCTAAAGGAAGAAGGGTGGCACTGCACAGAGACAGACTGGCATCGTACCGAGGGGGTGCCGCCCCACTGGCCTAGGGGGGTCCAGCGACTCCTCGCTGCCGCCCTGCCTCCCCACAGCCCACCCCCCCGGCTACACCGGCGGGGCCTCGGTCTGTCGCCCTTCCCCCAGCTACCGGGGGTCACCAGCCCTCCCCTGTATCCGATACCCTTTGCCCCCCGTCCCCCCTTCCCCTCCAAGGGGCTGAAAACCCCATACCCTTTACACCGGAGTCCTGGGGCCGGTTGCACCAACTGGTCTTAACTAAGCCTTGTCGTAACTGCTAAGTAGGTCTTAGTTAAGACCTGGCGTTAGAATGGAACTAACGCCGGTTGGAGCAACGTGACTTACGCCTGGCCTTAACTACGCCCGGTCTTAGCCAAGCGCGGCCATGTGAATGTCCCATGGAATGCGCATATCACCGCGTTGCTAGGATACCACGTGACAACAGCTATTTACTATTTTACTTGACATGCTGTTGAACACCGAAATAAATAATTCATTCGTTCATTCATTGTCATTCATCAATTGTGTTAATGCCTAACAATAAAACACTGCAAACGAATGTAATTAAAAAAAATATTGGTAATGTCTGGTTTACAACGAGCAGGCATTTAGACGTGAATGGTTATTTTTGACAGAAGCAATGCATTGAACATCATCAAATGACAAGGAGCTAAATTGAGTTGTTTTGAGACTTTAGGAGAGATCTGTTTAATGTGTCGGCCTATATAAAACATATAAACATAATTAAAACAACATTCACAACTGATTATAAGTTGAGAACGGACTAATCGGCCAGCGATATCCCGACAGGCGGTCGATCTGAACACTGATCATATTGCCAGCTGTGTTTTGAAATGCCCGGTTTGCATTGAAGCGAAGCGCATGAGCAGTTGCAAGGATGGTGGTAGCGCTGCATTGGATTGGATGTAATTGCTATAGAAACAGCCTGGAATTTCAACTCTACGCCTGCCGGACGTTTTCACGCCGATCTGGTAGCGTTCGCAGCGATCCACACAAACGCACAACCGTAGGTGAAGGCTTTTACTTTGAAAACGTTGCGAGATAACACACAAAGGCTGTTCAGAGTAGAGGCGCACGAAGATTTTGTGTGACGGCTGGTTTAACCGCGGATGGACGAATGACGGCTCACTTGACCGCAGTCCCCTGACCAGGCGTAGGATTTACGCCTAGTCTTAGTGAAAAGAACGCCAAGCCCAGTTGGTGCAACCGGCGTAACGGTTAGGTTGGACTTAGAACGCCAAGTTACGACAAGGTCAAGGCGCGTAGTTAAGACAAGGCTTACGCGCATAAGAAAAGTAATGTTGTTCAGTGTTGTGCCTGTTGTTATATTGGGGGTTGAAGGTCACTATTTTAAAGGGAAATTAGTTATTCTGAGGGCTGTGTTTTTTTTCTGTGATTCCTCGGGGCGAGGAACTTTGTGAAGGGGGGGTAATTTAGCATCACAGGGTTTGGGAGATAGGTGCGGGCCATCTCAGAGGGGGTTCTAGGTGTTTCCTTCTGCGCAGGGGTGGTTGTTGTGGTTTTCCGGTCGAGCTGTTCCTACCTGTCCCAGTTGTGGAATTCAATAAACCCGCTGTAGCCTTACTTCGCTCACTGCCTCGCCTGTGGTCATTACAATACTTTACTTCACTCTACTTTTAACAAAGATATTTGACGCATGCTACTTATGTCAGAAAACTCAAGATAATCATATAAACGCGATAAGAGAATAGTTTACTATTCGAGATATTCAAATAACAGTTGAATATTTAATATATTACTCGCATTATTATCTTTGAGGTTTTAATCCGATCCAGTAGAGAGCGCTAATGCACTACAGAAGTGGGGGTGAAACAGGTTTACGGCTGACGAAGAAGAGCATGCGCCAGGGAGAGCAACAAGAAGTTCAAAATGGGGCTTGAAAGTACTATGGTCTGGTAAGAATGATACAAATATCTATTACTGTCATTGCATTTAGTGAGTTTACATTTATTTTTGAGTAAATAACAATGGTAATTTGGTCTCAATCCAAATCTAAACGAGTCACGTTAGCTAGGTAATGTATTCAATCCTGCTACATGGACTGAGTCATTGTAGCTAACGCTAGCTATCGTCAGGTTTTACCCGTCGCCTTTAATACACTATTTATGTTTTCCGGAAGAAGATAGATATAATAGATGTATAGTCTTAACTACTTTACTAAGGTTGACTATTGGGCACCTGCCTTGGGATGTATATAGCGTTAGCAAATACTGAAAACGGTAGGCCTACAATATCCCATTTATTATTTGAGGGATAGCCGATTTCTTCCTAAACATTTCCTTTCCAAATTCGTTGATATTGTTTAACGGCAATACAGACGCTAGGTTGTTATTGCTGTTCAGTTAAGTAATCGGCAAATTAACACCTTTACGTCTGTGAAAAACGAAGTGGTTCCGTCATAACACATTCATTCTCCCCCTCCCCCCACCAGTGTGGACAACAGTGAGTATATGAGGAATGGAGACTTCCTACCCACACGTCTACAGGCTCAGCAAGATGCTGTCAACATCGTTTGCCACTCCAAAACACGGAGCAACCCAGAGAACAACGTTGGACTCATCACCATGGCAAAGTAATCCATCCGAATGACTTATGTCTCATGCTATGACGAATGTTTCTAAGAAAAATCAAAGGTCGAAATCTCAACACAAATATTTGCCGTTCGATTATGATGGTTCTAAAGAGAAAACCTTGATATTTCCTGTTTCTCTACAGTAACTGTGAAGTCCTGACCACGTTGACCCCAGATATGGGTCGAATCCTGTCCAAACTACATGCTATCACACCCCGTGGCAATATCTGCTTTTGTACTGGCATCAGAGTGGCTCATGTGAGAAACATCAGTTGTTTATGTTGTTGTGTTATACCTCGTTGGAAATCACTCAGTTCCCAGTCCAGGTGTTCATTTGACTTTTTTTTTTACATACTGCTGCCGAGTTTGTATGCCAATTGCTCAGTCGAAACAAATGTAAAGTTAAACACCACGCTCATTCAGATTTGTGGCATCAGACTTTAGATATAATGTTCATTTAAAGTCAGATACAATCGTTATTTATAGGACAAGAATAGATCTGAATTGTATTTGTGTATTCTTTTCAAGATTTTATCAATGAACTTCAACTATCAAAATTGGGATGTAGGTAGAATCTAAACCCCTAGTTAAAAGTATTTTAAACCCACCTGCGGCCTCATTAGTAGGATACTTTAACAGTGATCCATGACCAATTAGCTTTTCCGGATGCAATAAATGAGGGCTTTGAAGCCTGTCAACCCTTCATTTTTTATCACATCGAATTAATATCTTTATTCGTTATGGGAGTCAGAGGACGAGAAATGGATAATCCGGAAATCCCCATCTTCAGAGAAGTGCTTGCTCTATTCACAGTTCTGGTTTAAGTTTTAAGATGTTTAACCTGCTTTTTTGAAGCGCCCCCTGTTCTATATTCAAAGCATTGTCTCTTTTATTATAGTTGGCGCTCAAACACAGGCAGGGGAAAAACCACAAGATGAGGATTATTGCCTTTGTTGGAAGCCCAGTTGAGGACAACGAGAAAGATGTGAGCATACAAAAGAAATCCATTTATAATTTAAACATGTTGGCTGTTTTTCTCTCCTGCAGTACACTTGTTGCGTTGTTCTGTCAACTTACCCTCCTTTTGTTTCAACCATAAAGCTTGTCAAACTGGCCAAACGTTTGAAAAAAGAGAAGGTCAATGTGGATATCATCAACTTTGGTGAAGAGGTGAGAAGACATGTTAGTTTGTCACTACTTAGTTAGTTTCTACTCCAAAACCAAGACACGCGCATGTAGTCTAAAAAGAAAACAACTTTAATGCCAAGCGCCATTCCGATATGTATTATTTTCTTTACATTGCCGTCTTTCCGTCCCTGCCCCCATTGCGGCCGTCCAGGAGTTAAACACAGAGAAGCTGACTACTTTCATCAACACCCTGAATGGGAAAGAGGGAACGGGCTCTCACCTGGTCACCGTTCCTCCAGGCCCCAGCCTCGCCGACACACTGCTGTCCTCACCCATCCTGGCCGGGGAGGGTGGTGCCATGATGGGGCTCGGGGCCAGCGACTTTGAGTTTGGCGTGGATCCCAGTGCTGACCCAGAGCTGGCGCTGGTAATGCAACGCTTAACATTCTAGTTCATCATTGACACATTTAGACGGCCCTTATTTACATGCTGTAGGTTATAGTATAGCTGTGGTCCACCAATATGGTCAGCCAGTGCGCCTCGGATATGTCCACTTATCGTGGCATGGTGTATGCCTCCCCCCCCCCCCCCCCAACCAGGCGCTGCGCGTGTCCATGGAGGAGCAGAGACAGAGGCAGGAGGAGGAGAGCCGTAGAGCAGCGGTGGCCTCTGTGACAGACGGCAGCATGCCTGTGTCAACACCAGAGGGTAACACACACACACACACTACCTGAACTAGTGGTAAACATTACAATATGAAGAGCCCTTGTTGTTTGCAAAATCATTTGACAGGGAACTGAAAGCAACATAGATAGGAATGTAAAACAATAATAATAAAAAGAAAGTAAAAGTAGGGCTGCGGGGGCTTATGGAGGGAAATGAGCCTTGAATGTTAGTTGAAGGGGCATGAGGAGGTTGGGGGTCTGTCACTGACTGGATTTGTCTGGTTTGTTGCAGAACCAGAAGAGGCTTGGCTGAAGACGGCCGAGGCGCAGCCAGAGGCTGGCGTCAAGGCGCTCCCAGACTTCAGCAGCATGACGGAGGAGGAGCAGATCGCTTACGCCATGCAGATGTCTCTCTCCGGAGGAGGTACGCTGAGCCATGCATGTCCACGGCTTCACTGCGTGTTCGCTATACACCTCATCTGCGTTTACCTCACCGCTGGTGGCGAAAGGTCGACAAAATGCCTGCAAAAATACCTTTTTAAAGGGAAAAATGTCATGTTCAACTTAGTATAAAATTCCTGATGGCAAACACCAGTTAAACTACTTTATGTGTAATGGGCAACCTTAGCAGTAGCTCGTTCACAATACAAATGCTTATGGCTTAGAACCGCACTACATATAATGCAAGTTTGGTGCAGGGAGGGTGGCCTCCTACACGATGCCATCATGTTCCGTAAACTGAGTAGGCCTATGCTGCATGTAAAGGTGCCATGGATCTCTTTAATGGATATTCTTCTCTGTATTGCCGTTAGAATACGGGGAGATGGATACCGCAGCCGCGATGGACACGACAGAAACAGCCAAGGTGAAGTATTCACGTGCAGCAATTCACTGTGTATCCCATGGGCTCGACTCACTCTTGCCTGGCCACCGGCACCATGTGGTCAATTGTGGTATTGCAACAATAGGAAGGAAAGGGACTCTAAAAATATAAATAAATAGATAGCTGCAACTGATTTTAAAGGGATTATCTTTTGATTGAGAGTTGTCCGCACTGGTTTGAAATGAGTTGAGGTCATCCCAAGGTATGTGAAAAGACTCTAGATTGAGAAGTTTTTGGCCAGGTTGGTGTGAACCTCTGCTTTAGTATAGCGTATAACTTCTAGTTCATAATTTATCTTGTTGACAATGATAAAGTATAGAGTAGTCAACCATGGTACAGCTAGACTACTAAACATTTGTTTTACTTTCAGAAATGTGCTCTGCCTAAAATACAATGCAGAAGCACACCGCAACCACAATAGCTAGCTTGTTTAGGTAGTTTCAGTACTATACATCTGTGTTTGAGTCCCACTCGACTCCCATTCTCATTGGTTTCTGTTGGCAAGTAGGGCAACCAACCACCTGGGAAAGTCTTCCGAGAATATCTGTTTCACCTATTTAATTCATTTATAAAAAATAATTTCCGAAAATTAGATCTCTAATTTCTTCATGTCATCTGCAGCAGAGTCTTCAATATGCCAGGAAGTGCTATGTGCACAATGTAATATTTAAGATTTTGTGAAAGTACATGGAAAAGTAAGTGGTCTTTCTTTGTAACTAACACAAGCTGTTTTTATTCAGGAGGAGGATGACTATGATGTGATGCAAGACCCAGAGTTCCTTCAGAGTGTCCTGGAGAATCTCCCGGGTGTAGACCCTAACAACGAGGCCATTCGCAACGCCATGGGCTCCCTGGCCTCCCAGACAGGAAGCCAAAAGGATGGCAAGAAGGACGAGGAGGAAAAAAAGAAATAAGGAAGCAAGCAATGAGAGCTCTCCTGGCTGGAGGCCCCAAACAGTCAAGATGAAACACGAAATTGCGAGATAAAACATGATATTGCATACTACCGCAGGTTAATGAAAATATACATATATAAATACTGTTATTACTTTGGCCTAGCCCACTCCCTTGCATTACATCTGTTGCTTTATTTTCTATATTCGGAATGGAATTGGTTGGACAACCAGTAAAATAACCACCATAACATAGTATTTGTGTATTGAATCTGGAGTATACAGTTGACAAACCCAATAATATCTAGGGGTTTAAGTATATCGTGGCCTACACCGATAGCCTTTTGCTTTCTTTACCTGAAGTGTACAGGCTGTCATACCAAATTTAGGTAATATTGTATTTAGGAATACCAAAATTCTGACGTAAATTTTTCCTACTTACTTAGTTTTATTTTGCAATAAAAATGTGTATTGAATTATTTGTTTACCTCAGTTCTTTGAGTGGTTAATTGACAATATAATGTGTAATAGCAGGATTTCCCTTATTTGTGTGAAGTGATATTGGCCAAAGAAGGTTTTTGCATTGTTAACTTTGCATCTATTTAACCAAAATTATGTAGATCTGGTTATTGGCTACATGAAGTACATGAGCAGTAGCCAATTTAAGTTTTAGATTAATAAAAAATCTATGAGATGATGGTCATGTGACGGGAAGCACAGCTTTTTCGGCTGAAAAACGGGCTAGGAATACTCGGGAATCGTACATCCAGGTAAACAATCCAAATTCATGCACTATAAATGAGTCATTACAGACCCAACTATCCTCCAGTGTCACAATGACGACCGTGCTTGTCTTTCCTTTGTACCGCTAAGAAACCTTTTACAACAGAGGCTCGGTTTGATTGTATTTAATGGCGTATGCTAGCTAGTTAGCTAAATGACCCCTTGCATCTTTGGCTGGAGCTCGGCGACCAGCTAGCCAACGGCGACCGTGAAATAACTGCTCGCAACAACCATTTCTGCAGCCAGTTAAGGTTGCATTTGAAACTGCAATATTCCTAATTGCACGACTACTGGAGTGCATAAAGCGATTTTGAGAATGGCTGTAAACATCACCCGCACATAAGTGGTGAGCTTTTTCCTTTGAAGAGATGATAGTGGAACGCTAGCCCCTTTCGGTAGCGCTAGCTAGCATTATATGTTGCCATAACTGCAATGATACATGTTCATATACATAAAACGCTAACCTGTTATATCTGGTCAGTTCTTGAATTTATGAACAAGCGGCATGTATAAGATTCAACATCCAATATTTATGCAATATGTAACGTCGTGTGTGCAGAATAACGTGTGGCATTTCAAGCTATTGACAGCGATGTGGGCAATACAACGGGGGACGTTTATAACAGTTGAATTGACACACAGACTCCATTGTTACATTTATTATCTTTTTATTTTTTAAGGATTTAATCCCGGTATGGGGGACATGAAGACCCCAGATTTTGACGACCTTCTGGCAGCGTTTGACATACCTGACATCGATGCCAAAGAGGCCATTCAGTCAGCCCCGGATGAGGCTGAGGGCCACCATGGGCCTGCTGGGGCCCCCCTGGGAAAATCAGACAGTGTTGTGGGTGTGGGCCAGTCCTTAAGGCCACAAAGCCCCTCTGACCCTCAGGCCGATACTTCTATTGTTAGTGTAATTGTCAAGAATAAAGTCCGTCTTGAGGCAGTGGATGGAGGGGATCGGGACGCGGAACAGAATCCTATTGATGTTATTGCAGGGGTCGACGTGGGCCCCAGGCTTGGCGCGTGTGCCTCTGGTATGACTGAATCGGAGGCCCTTAACCACAACGGTTTTGGGGCATCTGGGGTCCCCGCTCCTATCCAACTGAGCCAAAGCCAGTCCAATGGATCGCCATGGTCGCTGAGTACCCCAAAGATGTCCTTAGAGGCAGGTGCGGGAGGGACTAAGACTCACAAGCAGGGCGGGAACATTTTCAATAGACTTAAACCCCTGGTGACCCAGGGGACAGGAGACCCCGTCGGCCGAGCCAGGAAGATGCAGCTGCTGCAGCAACAGCATCAGCAGCAGCAGGAAGGGGTCCAAGACAGGGTGGACGGGGGGAAAGCCTCCTTACCATCCTCTTCCTCTCCATCGGCCGTCCCTTCTCCTCTCACCACGGGCGGCTCCGTCGGTCTGTCCTCTCCGTTCTTCCCCACGTCCAAGCCGCTGCCCCCGACGCAAACGTCCGCACCGTCGTCCCAACCCTTTAACGGCGCCGCCAAAGCCGGCTTCCGACCTCGAGAATCGGAGGAAGAGGACGACGACGACGACTCCGACTCGGATCTGGGGGGTGCCCTGGTGATCCAGGAGAGCCCCAGCTCCCCGACGCATGCGCCCCCTCAGCTGAGTCGTCGCTACAAGGCAGTCGGCGGCGGCGGCGTCGAGTCCTCCATCTCCGCCCCTTCGCCCAACGCGGCGGCCGCTCACCCTAAGCCCGGGGACACGCCGTCAGGGGCCGGCCTCACCTCGTCGGCGCCACAAACGTCCTCCACAGAGAGCCCCCCGGGGGAGCAGAGGAACCCCGAGCACGTCATCGAGGAGAGGGACTCGCCGGAGAGCCCCGAGCCGGAGACGCCCAAAGCGACGGTGGCCGCCGCGGCCCAGCGCTGCTCCAGCCCCGCCTCCGCCGCCACCCCGCCCTCGGCCTCGGACCTCCGGGAGCCAAAGGAGGAGGAGGAGGAGATGGAGGTGGGCAACGGGGTCGACAGGGTCGTGGAAGGTAAGGCGGAGACGCAGAAGCCCGACGCCGCACAGGCGGTCGAGGAAAAGATGGAGGTGGACGAGGGTAAGACTAAGCCCGAGTCCACCGGAGGAGGAGGGGTGGGCACACCAGCGACCCCCTCGCCCGGCGCCCCTTCCAGACCCCTCAAAGTTCGGATTAAAACCATCAAGACGTCCACAGGGGGAATCACCAGGACTGTAACCCGGGTCGCACCCAAAGGTGGGGCCTCGGCCAAGGGTTCGGAAGGTAAAGGCCAGACCGCCGGGCGTAAGGTCCTAGCGAACAAGGCCTCAAAGACGGAAGCCTCCCCCGGCCACGCGGCCGCCGCGTCGCAGCAGAAAGTCAAAGCGCTCAACGCTCTGCCCGTGTCCACGCTGGCGGCGAGCAGCGTCATGCTGGCCGCCGCCACCAAGGTCCAAAACAAAATGGCGGCCAACGACAAGGCCAAGGTGTCCGCCACGGCCGTCAGCATCACCAAGTCGTCCGCTCTGCCGGCCACGCCGGCGCCGGCCTCCTCGCCCAAGTTCTCGGTGGCGGCCGGCGGGATCAGCGTGCGCACCGCCGCCGGCGCCGGCAACCTCCAGCCCAACAAGCCGGCGTCCATCGTGAACAGCACGGGCGCCGTGATCTCCCGCACGCAGTCCAGCCTGGTGGAGGCCTTCAACAAGATCCTCAACAGCAAGAACCTGCTGCCCAGCTACAAGCCCGACCTCTCGGCGCCGCCGCCCGAGTGGGGGCTGCCGCTGCCTGCCGCGGGCTACCGCTGCCTGGAGTGCGGCGACGCCTTCGCGCTGGAGCGCAGCCTGGCGCGCCACTACGACCGGCGCTCGCTGCGCATCGAGGTGACGTGCAACCACTGCGCCAAGCGGCTGGCCTTCTTCAACAAGTGCAGCCTGCTGCTGCACGCCCGCGAGCACAAGGAGCGCGGGCTGGTCATGCAGTGCTCCCACCTGGTCATGAGGCCCGTCACCGTGGAGCAGATGATCGGACAGCAGGACGCCACGCCCGCGACAGGTAACGCCCCTTTTCAGCTCACGCTGTCTCACAAAAATGGTTTAGAAACGAACCTAAAGCGGACATGGTTTCCGTTGTTGTTGTTGTTGTTGATGCATCCCCGTTGAGTCCGAATTTGTCCACCATTTTACACGTCTTCTCCCCGGCCCCCCTCCTCGTCGACGGAGCAGGGGCGCTCTCGTCCTCCTCCCCGCCAGTCTCCTCGCCCTCCGCCCTGCCCTCCGGGGCTGCGGCGGCCACCGGCAACAGCTCCAGTCCCGCCAAGGACGCCGGCTCCCCGGCCGGCGGCCAGCCCAGGCCGGTGCGGCGCGCCCCCCAGGGACCCCAGGCCCTGATGCCCCTGCCCTGCAAGAAGGCGGAGGCGCTGCAGTACAACAACTACAAGTGCCCCGAGTGCCAGAGCCAGTTCTCAGGGAAGGCCGAACTGGTCACCCACTTCCAGCAGATCCGAGCGACCCCCAACTCAGTGAGTCCTGGTGATGAGAATGCTGTAAGGGTCCTTCCTTGCTTCTGTTTATAACTTGTTAATACGGATCAATTATTATTATATAACTTCTAGAATTATTTAATTTGTTATGTGCCTGATATAAAATTCCGTCATTTGATTTTGAAGGACTGAAAGTTCGGGGTCATTTTTGTGAAAACGTGGCTCATATGTAAACAGACCTTTTTCAGAAATACAATGCCATATTTTACTCCAAGACACCAGGGGCCGTATTCACAAAGGATCTTAGGGCTAAAAGTAGGTCCTAACTGGCGAATTTAGGAGTAACTCCTAAAAAGAATGGGCGTGTCACTCTTAAATTTAGGATTCCTAACTTTTTTCACTAAGAGCAATTCACAAAGTATTTTAGGACTAAAAGTAGCACCTAAGTCTAGGAGAGCTTAAAAGTCCTCAAGAGGACTCCTAACTCAGTAAGACCTATTCACAAAGAATCTTAAAATGCTTGCGAGATGAAATGTTAGGGTATTCAACTTATTGTGGAGTTAATGCGCGATGCAATAACATCCCCGACTAACAGGAACAATCCGATTAGTCCCGAAAGAAAATGTTTGGCCACACTACGTTATTTAGCAACAGGGGAAATGCAACTTTGCAATGCCGACGATTTAAAATTATCGCAACCATCAGTCAGCCGTGCCATAAACTTTCCTTTGGACATTCAACAATTACACAGGATCAAAGCCAAATTCATGGCAATTGCGGGTATGCCCGGTGTGGTCGGTGCTATTGACGGGACGCACATAAAAATAATTGCGCCATCAAAAGACGAGGACGTGTTCGTCAATAGGAAGAAAGTGCATTCCATCAACACGCAGGTTGTTTTTGATGCAAATTTTAACATAGCCTACTGGATGTTGTTGCAAAGTGGCCTGGATCTTCAGCTACCCATGATTCGCGCATTTTAATGGTGCCAGGCAGCTTTTTGAGATGTACCAGTTGGGTGTCACTTGCTGGGTGACAGTGACTATCCATGCAAGACGTGGCTCTAGACACCCTACCTCAATCCACAACCGGGAGCACAGTTAAAGTGTAACATGTAAGTGATTACGCAGATTACGCTTAGTCCTATGCGTAAAACACATCGTATTGGCTCTTTGCTAGAGCACATAAACATACACGAAATGTTGTGGAGAGAGGAATTGGGCAGATGAAACGTCGGTTTCATGTCCTCCACGGCGAAATACGCCTCACCCCAGAGAGGGCAAGCACAGTAATCACTGTATGTGCCATTCTACACAACCTCTGCCAGCGGAGGAACATTCCACAGCCAGACGATGATGATGATGATGATGATGGCGATCAACATTACAAGGAATTTGGCCGTGTGGAACCGAGTGGACAGGCATTTAGGGATCACTTTGAAAACACATTTTAGATAAAAAACATTGGCACAAATCAGTCAACACTTAGGTAGTTCATAACATTTATTTTCATTTTAGATTTTACGTATTTTTATTGTTTGCTTTCTCTCTCTCTCAAACGTGCAGGCTACAACGTCATTATCGTGGTCTGCACAAAATTGTCATCATGCGTGTATTCTGCTAACTGCACTATAACTACTTAATAGGAATTCAATTCTAGCCTAGGCTATTTCCTTGTTTTTCGGTGATTCAGTGGGCTCGTCTGAACAACCAATCACCGAACTGATCGCTTCTAAACTCGTGCACGAGAATTGACGTAATCCATAGCAACGGCGCGTCACTCTTAGTTCACTCTGTGATTTATCCTTAGTAAGAGTAGGTCTCAGCGGCTTTGTGAATAACTTTTAAGAAAAAACTCCTACGTAAAATGTTTTAGCGCGAGTTAGGAGCACTCCTAGCGGTAAGATAAAATGCTTTGTGAATACGGCCCCAGAACTATAAAAGCACTGCATTCTACACTGAGTAGACTTTTAGTTTTTTCAATGAATGATTTTTTTTCTTTCCAATGACCCTTTTCCCGGTCGCTGGTTGGTTCTGAACAGACGTGCTCCCAGTGCTCCCCGCCGATGATGCTGCCAAACTCGTGCGCCGTCTCCGCCCACCAGAGGATCCACAAGCACCGCGCGCCCCACGTCTGCCCCGAGTGTGGGGGCGTGGCCCGCCAGGCCGGCTTCCAGACCCACCTGGACGAGGCCTGCCTGCACTTCGCCAGACGTATCGGCTTCAGGTTGGGAGACGTCTCGGGAATAATTACCTCTCTGGATGCATCGCTATAATTCAAATAATAAACAGTTGATTTGACTTGGTTGGGGACGTTCTGAAACCCTGTCTCTTTAGATTCCGGTGGAGAATTGTGTCCTTCACACTTACTTCACTTCACTTCTTACTTGTAAAGAGTAGTGGCTGACTAAGTGCCGTCATTTAAAGCGACATTAAAACATTTTCTCTCCATATCCCGTCCTTCGTAGTGAACGCTGTGATCTGTGTGCAGGTGCTCCAGCTGCCAGGTGGTGTTCGGCGGGCTGAACTCCATCAAGTCCCACATCCAGACGGCCCACTGCGAGGTCTTCCACAAGTGTCCCAGCTGTCCCATGGCCTTCAAGTCTTCCCCCAGCGCCCAGAGCCACATCAGTACCCAGCACCCCACCCTCACCGGAGGACAGGCCAAGTACGCGTCACCTTAAGCTCAATTAACAGTTCTGCGCAAAGCACACTTACCAAGATCCATATCACGACTCGCCGCGGATCTTCCCATAGCTGCCTGCATTTACAATTCCAAGTCACGTTATCCCGAATACATGCGGACGAAATAACGTTTCTGACCCCGAATGTACACAAACAGTCTGGGTCCTCCCTATGTCATAGCTCTGTTTTTCCAGATTCTCTTATTATTTCGGTCTTTCAAATGATGCTGAGGTCATGTTCAAAGTGTAAAGTGAAGATACCAACACGATATACGTCTGTTCCAAATTTCTTTCTTTCTTTTCAATTCCAGAATGATCTACAAGTGTGTGATGTGCGACACAGTATTCACCCAGAAGCCCCTGCTGTACATGCACTTTGACACCCATCTGGCCAAGCAGAAGGTCCACGTGTTCAAGTGTCCCGACTGCACCAAGCTGTATGCACAGAAGGGCTCCATGATGGAGCACATCAAGGTACAGCAAGAGCCAATGGATGTCATATTGAGTAACCATTATGTAAGTGTGTGTATGAAATATCGGCAATGCACTCTTTCACCCTCCCCCCCCCGCATCCAGACCGCACACAGAGGCCTGTCCGTCAAACAAGACGCCCAGTCCGATAGCCCCGCCCCGGCCCTGACCCCGGCCAATCAGGCTGCGCCGACCGCAGCCAAGCCCAAGCCCTTTGGCAACAAGACGGACAACTCCGACGGCGAGGACTGGGGGCGGGATCGGGAGGATGACGAAGAGGAAGAGGAGGAGGAGGAGGAAGAGGAGGAGGACAGTAGCGGGGGCGGCGGGGAGGACTTTGAGGCGCCCTCAGAGTGGACGTGTCCGCAGTGTCAGGCCACCTTCACGGACAACGACGACTACCTGAGTCACGTCAAGATGGAGCACGGCAAGGTCAGTCCTACTAATCAGAATAATAAATAGCATTAATATAGCACCGTTTTATTGCCTCTCGCAGCGCCGTGCTAGTGCTGCTTGATTATGGAAAAATCATGATCACGTTTATTTTGGTCAATATAGAAATAACGATTATTCAAACGATTCGTTTTTTTGTTTGAAAACATGATGCATTCAGCAAAAAAAAAAAAAAAATGTCCAAATAGAAAATGTTAATTGAAATATAATGTAGAATTATGTATCCAGCCGTTCTATTTCTTATATAAATCATTTAATGAAAAAAAAACCTTTTAACTTGATTATGTTAGTTGGGTGATGGTAGGGATTGAGTGGTTTTGTGTGTGCGCAGAGGATACCACACCTGAAGCACCACAATGCCCACCCCACTCTGGTTAGCCTATCCGGAAGGAAGGTATCCCATTAGAGAGCAGGTGGATGACTAGAGGGCCATGTCGGTACAAGAGCAGGGTTGGGTACTTTGCCGGGGCTAGCCCCCCTACTCCTCACCCCTACGACTATATAGGGGAGTAAGGACTTCCTGGCTTAACGCGTCATCGGGAGACAGTGCTGCTCTGGGACAGCCGAGACCTCCGTCTCCGTCCCGGCGTCTTTGGGAAGTAAACCCCACCAGTACCATCTGGTCACTCATCCAAGGCCAGGCCTGATCAGTTTCCACGGAAACGCATGGCAGCAGGCAGCCATGGTGTTGCACCATCTGGATTCAGTGATTGAATGTACCCCCTTGAAGTTAACTCTGTGTGTGTGTGTGTGTGTGTGTGTGTCCACAGTTCCCGTGTCGTATCTGCGGGGGCACGTTCAGCACCTCGTCCAGCCTACGGCGTCACGAGCGGGTCATCCACGAGGGCAACAAGAGGGTGTTCCACTGCCAGTGAGTCTCCCCCAGGCCCCACTGTCCACATCGCCCCGCGCAACGTGCTGATGAAGTCACGCTGCCCGTAGTAACCGACCTCACGTTTACGTTACAGGTTTTGCACAGAAGGCAAGCGCACGTTTGGCAGCCGCTTCTTGTTGGACAAGCACGTTCGTCTTCATCACAGATCCACAGATGGACAGGTTGGTTAAGATACTTTTTTTCGGGGGGGGGTTTGACTATCGCATGAGATCAGCCCTGAAGTAGAAAATGAAAGGTGAGCCGTACAAGGAACAAAGTGGTCTGGGTGATACCGTCGTAAATGCCTCACTAAAACGAGTGACCAGTGTGCTTTCTCCAAATGACTTGCCATGCATGCAAAGCATGGCTTTTACCGCTTAGTTGTTTGGAATCAACGCGTGTGGCGGAAGAGTTTTTGAATCTTTTATAACCGTTGTTTCAATCAAATCCAAAATGGCAATAAGTGGTAAGGGGAGCTAGTGTCAAACTAAGTATAAATTTCAAATATAATTTATATCAGGTCAATCCCACAATAAATGTCAGTTCACCTTTATCTCTTGGTTTTAGTCATCAAATCAAAAATATTTCCACGATGAATCCAGAAAACAAACTCCAGACGTAATTCCAAAAGTAAATCAAAGTAAACTTCAGTAAACAACGTAAAACATCTTATTACCGTCTGGTCCAGCAGCTATCATAAGGCCGACAGTCCAACCCAAGGCCCCCGTTTGACCGGCTAGAAAACACCAGACCTACTGCACGTTTTTTCTTTTGAGATTTCCTCTCATGTATCACTAACTAGGGTCTGATCCCAGCTAGTTCAGCATGTCACTAGCATAGCTCCTTAATCGCACTTCCTGGAAAACCACCATTTTTAAATACTTGGTATGAAGCGACTCTGGGTGGCCTAGTCTGCCCCTACAGGTTGGAGGACTCCAAACCCTTTATATAATCTGCCTGAAGTCTGTCGACAAAATGAAGTCTTATCACAAAGACCAATGTTCTAGAGCTCTTGTTATTGTTTCATGAAAGCAATATTGAAGAAATGTGTTTTAGTGAAGGAACTCACGATAGTTTTATCACCCAGACCGGTTCAGTCCGCGTGATATCCCTGTTTCACAATAACGATCTGTGCGCTCGCTGCCAAATGGCACCACGCAGTACAAACCCATACGAGGAGAGCATTAATCAGAGCAGTCCTTGTCAGGACTTTATGGGCCTTCAGCTCTTTCCCTGCCAACCGGTCGTAAAAGTAGCATCCGGCGGTAATGGAAAATGTCTTTGGGTCTGGCTTGCACGCAATTTCCTCGTCATTGATGATTGGGGATCTTTCCGGGTTCCTCCGAGTCCTGACAGTCCGGCCCCCCTCGCTGTGTCTCCCCCAGGGCGCCCCTCAGACCCGCAAGCGGTCCGCCGCCGCCGCCCCCGGCGTCGACGGCCCCAGCAGCTCCTCGGAGCAGGACGGCGAGGGGGGCCCGGGCTCCGGCGCCAGGACGGGTCCGGGGGGGGCGGCGGACGAGGAAGAGCCCCCTGAGGAGGGCGAGGAGCGGGAACGGGGGTCCGGCGGCGGCGGCGGGGGTCCCGCCAAGAGGACCCGCGGCGCGACCACCGTGGCCCCTCCCCCCGCGGAGCCCACGGAGGAGGAGGAGGGCGGCGCCGCCGCCGCCAGCGCCAGCATGTTCCGCTGCGTGCCGTGCGGCTTCACCACGGAGGACGGCGGCGAGTTCCAGCGCCACGTGCCGCAGCACCGTGCCGACGCCGCCTCCTTCCAGTGCCTGCAGTGCGGCGTGTGCTTCGCCTCGGCCGGCTCCCTGGGGCGCCACCGCTTCATCGCCCACCGCGTGCGCGACACCCAGGGCGAGCCCCCGCCCTCGTCGCACGGGCCCCCGGGCGGGGCCGGCTCCCCGGGCGACGGCGGCGGCGGCGGCTCCTCCCCCTCCTCCCTGCTCTCCCCCCAGGGCCAGCCGCAGCAGGCGGGGGAGGAGGGGGAGGGCGGCATGGGCTGCAAGGTGTGTGGCCGGCGCTTCGACAAGGCCTCGGACCTGAACACACACTTCAGGACCCACGGCATGGCCTTCATCACCGCCCACAAGACGGACAAGCCACAGTAGCGGCCGGGCGCTGGTGCTCTCACACACACACACACACACACACACACACGCGCAGAGTCTGTGGGGGGGGGGGGGGGGGGGGGGGGGGGGGGGGGGGGGGGGGGGGGGGGGGGGGGGGGGGGGCTGTCATGTGACCCAGAAAAAAGAGAAGCCTTTTAAGTACAGAAAGGGTTCACGGTTCTCATTGTGCGCTCGGGCGTTCCGGCGCTTTTATTGTGAAAAGCTTCCCAGGAAGTTGGGGCGCTTGTATCGTTTGAAGCTGTCTGAGATTGTAAGCGCATGTCGGAGGCGTCCTCCATGCCCAAGAGGGAGGGGGATCATGAAACTTCTGTTTTTACTAGTGCTGTCAAGCGACTAAAATATTTTATCGCAATTAATCACATTAATGCCATAGTTAACTCGTGATTAATCGCAAATATTTTTTTATGCTAAATATCCCTTCATTTCTTTGTCCCATACATTTTTCTCATTTTAATGCTCTTATCCACATGGAGAAGTGCATCGGCTTGCCTTGTGCAAATGTTTTTTGATTGATAACAACATTGGCATATACTGATCAAAACAGGACGATACAAAAAAAAGCCTATAGTGCAATTAAACGATGAACATACAAACATACTGCCTTGAACATTGCAGTCAGGCTACTGCTTCTTTGTTTTGAGCCAAAGAAAAATAAAGGTTTTTTTTTAAATAAATAAATAAAATAAATAAATAAATTGCGTTAATAGCGCGATAAAAAATTAACGCCGTTATAATTGATTTGCGTGAACGCCGTTAATAACGCGTTTAACTGACAGCACTAGTTTTTACACAAGCCATGCCTGTCTTTCACAACCATTTGTTTTTTTGTACCATTAACGATGCTCTTACTTTGCACTGACTGTTTTTCTGACCCGTTTTTGTTTTTAACATAATTCCTTCTCCTTGTGTCTATCACAGTACTCTTCGCAGTAGTGCCGGTTTTTTATATAAATTAATATATATGTATCTACCATATTGGTCATGGCATTCATTGACTGAAGTGTAAGCTTTGAATCGCCCTGCGTTGAGCTCTTCAGACTGAAATGGGGAGACTCTTGACTGAATCTTTCTTTTAAAAAGGCCAACTAAATTCCAGATCTTTCTCCCAGTCCTATTTATCGTAGATCTCCGAAGCCTGAGCGAGTGTTTGGAAAATTTAGACACTGATTTTTATGTTGCGATATTGTAATATTTATATATATAAAAATATATATAAATATAAAACTATTACTGCTGTTATTTGTGTATGTATGTCGCGATCTATCCCTCTACTGGATAATGCAGTAGTGCTAAAGATACTTTAACACAAAACGGCCGGTAGGAGAGAATCCCCAGCGGGCTTTTCCGTTATAAATGTTCCAGAACTTTCTATGAGCCGTGTTGCACAAGAACGAGGTCATTGAACGCGAATGAGATCAGATGTCCTTCCACCGGCTGTACACACCAAGAGTTCCCATGTAAATATATATAACTACACGTCAAAGTTAAAACATCAAAGCTTCGTTGCCTGCGATGGAAAATGTGAATATATATAGTATTTGTACTTGTACTGTTCCCCACTTTTTTTATTTAAGTTCTTTGAAAAATTTGAAGCGTATCAAAAAGGAAAATCCGTAACCCAGAGGTAGCTATACGTTGTGATCTCAATGCAGAGGGAGAATGTTGTTTGTGGAGGGGGGGTCGTCTTGATGTCTATGAATACAAACACTCATCTTGAGACATTTTTTTATTTTTCAAATCTACAAAATCAGTGCTTGCTGTATTCACTTTACTTTTTTTTTATATGTTGTGAAACAACCTCCTTTAGGACCTGAAGGAGGCCTATGGATGGATATTTTTTGTATCTTTTTATGTCATATCATATTTATATAACCCAATAGTGGAGAACTCATTGTCCTTTCCTTTCCCATGGTTGTGGTCTGCTTGCTGAAATGCCATACACTTTTGTGCTGTTTCGAAAATAAATGTGTGAAAGAGAAAAGACTTGCTGGTTTCTCAAATCGTACATTTTTTAATGATCTATACTTACAGCAGAACCAAACTCATCTTGGTGACTTTGTGTGCCTTTAACAGCATCACCCTTCATCAACTGGTCTGGTTAACCACCAGTCACGCGCCGGTTAGGCGCTGATGCAAAACACCCGTCTATTAGACCGATCATGGACGTATTCAAATATATCACCCATTGCATCACTATTCATTACCACAAGGCAACAAGTTGTTTATCATGGTCATATACATGTACAAAGATATACAATTAGGCCTACCAAGCTTAAATTCACCACCGTGTTTCCAGAAGCTGCAGCAGTCACCCATTGGGACCACCTCAAGGGTGTAAGACATCAGTGACCATTACGAGGTTCCCTTGTTGTTCATTGGCGGGTCAGAGACAGAGTCGACCAGCTCCAGAGCCTTGGTCCCCTCTGCGGCCCCCTGATCCAGGGTATGGTCTGCCGGGTGATGCACCTCAATGAACAGCTCATAGATCAGGGATCCAAGCAGAGCCCCGAGGCACGGGGCCACGAGGGGCACCCACCACCAGCCACCTCCAGCCCTGCCACGACAGCAACCGACTCAATGAAGACCTTGATGGTGCTTCTTATTGTTGCTACACCATTTTTTTTATTATTGTATTCTCAGCTTGGAAGTCGCTTTGGATTACTGCGACTGAATGACTAAATGTAAATAACAAATCTGAACGAAACACTTCATCAAAACAACACTTACTGGAAGACCTCGGCTCCCCAGCCGGCGACGTAGGTGAACAGACGTGGTCCGATGTCCCTGGCGGGGTTGATGGCGTAGCCGCTGTTGGAGCCCATCGAGACCCCGATGACTAGCACCACCGCGCCCACCATCACGGGCTCCGAGCCGGGCGGCGCGGGGGAGTTCCTAGCGTCCCCCAGAGCCAGGACACACACCTGCAACACCGCCGTGCCGATCACCTGGGACGGGGAATTTCAAAACAGACCACCGTTTAAAGCGGCGATAGCATGACGCCACAGATGCTATACAACCTTATTGTCCACACCGGGGGGGACGTTGCCTCTAGCTTCGCTTGGCAGATACATAAACACGTAGGCATATATGTATAGTCTATATACCCTTGTCGAACATACTACATTAGAACAAAATAAATCATTAAAAAGCAGCAATATGGTGCAGTTACTGGAGATGCGCAAAACATGCATATTTGGGGTGATGTGATTTCGACCTTGAGTTGAAGAAGCCGTTAGACCCTTTTCATCGTCCTTATGAGAATTATGGTCTGCGTCTGCCCTTTAATGTACCAGGATTTGGGTAGTAGACTAGTGACCTTACCAAACATTGACCATGGACCATGTGCCATTGCACATCAAATGATGTACCTGAGTGTCCTATGATGAACGTCTGTGTAAAGGGTCTAGCTAGAGACACAACATTCATCCCTTTGCTTTCTCTTCATAGATATAAATGAGTTTGCTGGGGGGTTTGTCGTGGCCATGGGGACTCACCTGGTCCACGATGCCCCCCCACAGACTGAGGTAGCCGGCGGGATAGGTGGAGAATATTCCCGCCGTCGCCCTGGGACCCGTGACCAGCAGTTGACCATTGCCGAATAACAGGATCGCCTCTGTGCACAAGCACAGGTTCAAAGGTCAGATGGGGTCAGGGCAGCATTGGGGACATGATGAGTGACTGGCGACTCACAGCTGCACACACACACACACACACACACACACACACACACACACACACACACACACACACACACACACACACACACACACACACACACACCTGTTCTAAGTGATCAGCTACATTGCAGAATAAAAAGGGGATGGGATGGGGTGGGTAGTTACAGTATGAACGGCCTGTTTACCCGCTAGGCAAAGACACGCGTGTGTGTGTGATTTATAAATGGAGCCAGCAGGCCGCAGCCTCACCATAGTACTGAAGGGCGACCGTGGCGGCCGCCAGGAAGGCGCCGAAGACCTGGAAGAAGACGTAGAAGGGGAGCTTGATCCACGGATGCCTGCCCAGAAAGCACAGACTCAGAGACACGGCGGGGTTGAGGTGAGCACCTGGAACAACAAACAACAACAAGCACAAATCAAAACAAAACGTTGGATGTCAATAACCGAAAATTGAAATCTCGATTAGTACAATAAAAGCGCGAGTGCTGTTTAGGTCAAAGCAGCGTGCAGTGTATTCAGACACAAGTCATTAAGGAGCCTGTTCATTGGTAGGCGGCCGTCACCGTCGAACCCAGGAGCTTTTCAGTTGGGAGTCGAACACACTCGCAACAACATTCCCCTGACCCCACGACATTGACAAGTCTAAACAAAAGAGTCTAGCGAAGCTACAGTATATCGTGTACGGGCACTCAAACAACCAAGTAGATACTTCTCCATCGCTACGCTTGAGTGACGCGTTACCGGGGTCTTACCTGACACCCCCCGGGAGACGAAGACCCCGAAGCAGGTCCCCAGAGCGAAGCCCAGGTTTATGGAGAGGTACTGGCCCTTCTGGTCCTCCGTGGTTGTCACCTGGGCAACGGAGCCACAGCCAAACAGCTGCACACAAAGCCCATCTCTTTATTGGGTTATGCATCTCTCCAGTAGACATATTTGCATTGTCACTATCGGCGATGACCTTTGAACCGTAGGGCCTTTCTTGATGTCGTTTAATTCACTGCCCTTATTGTCCAGTTTATTTACCTGTGCAGCCTTAACTGCACACGTACACTGCATTAGATTTGGTAGCATGTGCAGTTCGGTTTCCAACATTATCTGCTTAGATACCACAGTACTTTTCATTGCCTGTTGTGCAATGAGAATAACACGGAATCTAATCTCTTGTTATTTGAAAGAATTTTCACACCTTAGAAACAATCTACCTATTTTACATCTTGTCAGTCTGTCTAATCAAAGTATGTGCAGATGTTTATGGACCCCCTATTCCAACTAAATGATTCGGAAAACGCAAGCGCAGCGATTTCAGATTAGATTAGACAGCATCAAGAAAGCAATATAACAAAACTAACCTGTAGTTTTTTCACACTCAAAATTGTTCACTAAACACTTCCATAATATCTGTCTTTTCTCCTCATCTGACACATGTGTCTTTCTCTTTCTCTGTGGCTTGGGCCAAAGTCCTTGGTTAGCCATTGAGAGAATACACTCAGGGGGCACCATGGACAGTGTTTGTTGTCAACATCATGTTGAACACTAGCAAGAGACTGCATATTTTCACAATAACTTTAATTAAAATCGTCCATATATTCAAGACACCATTCTTTGTTAATCCCAAACCCCAACTTTAAACCAATTTACAAAACATAACACAAACCGAAATACACAAACAGTCCTCAAATCAAAACTCACAATCAGGATGTAGACTCCAAGGCATTCCGCCAGGCACTCCCTCACCAGCTGATTCTGGACTCTACACTTTCTCAGTAGTCTCTCCATCATGCCAGACGACTCTTCCAGATCCTCTGCGTACGGCCAGTGGGGGTCTTTTACTGCAGAGGGGGCCCTGAAAGACACATCTGACCCGGGCAGCGCTACTACGCTCTCTGGCTGACGGGGCAAAGCCTGCCTTTTCATACTCGAAGTGTAAACCACGTCATGCACTTTATGGCACTGATGAGGTGGTGGGGGTGGTGACCCGGTCTGGGCCAGTGGAGTATAGTTCATTTTGCAAGCATACTCGTATGTTCTGGACAACGTCGGCCTCTGAACTGGTAACTGGGCTTTTAGCTTGGCTGTGTGTGTTGGTTTTTTCTCTCAGCTGATATTAATTACCTTTGATAATCACTGGTATTTGATTGGGTGTTGACAGCAGTAGAGTCTTCATTCCTCAGCACGTTTGTACCATTGTCCAAAATTGTCATTCTTTATTCTTCATCAAACTCTGGTGACAGACTACAAATAGTGTATACAGATATTATTCTTTGCACATATAATGCAATTGTTTTTTATGGTTTCGGATTAAATCAATAAATTGATAAGATATGAATTTTTTTTTACTGCAATTAGCTCAATCAAACATCCATAATGGAAGATAAGGCATATTTCATTGAACAACCAGAGAACGAAACACATTTTTTTTTTTTTTTCAAACTAGTGATTACATTTTTCTTGGCCTAGCTTAGTTTTTTCTTTAGCATTGGCAGGTGCTGGTTAAGACATATTGGCACTGAGTTGCCTATTGAAGGATACTTTGGCTGTAGTGCAGTGCTTAAAAGGAGTGCAGCTGAAACAAAACCAACTGCATTGTACCAGTTTCTTCTTTGCACTCTTCCCTCCAATATGTACCGACAGTTTATCTTCAATCCAGCCTGATCTGGGCCATATCCTCTCCATTCGACGAGACGTTTGTTGATCGTCTCTCCCCAGAGTTGGAGAGGTTTGTGAGGACCAAGGCGTCGTCAGGCTCGTCCTGCCCGGCCCCGGGCAGATGCCAGTGGATAAACAGGGCATACACCCCGGAGCCCAGCAGGGCCCCCAGCATGGGGGCCACGATAGGGACCCAGAACCAGTAGTTGTAGCACCTGCAGGTTTTCAAACGCAGGACAGAGCCGATTGGGTTGTGACACGAATCACATGACTAAACTGAAACTGAAAACTGAAAACATAATCAGCCAGTATAGCAACAGGTGACCAGCCGTAGACGTAGACATAGCCTGACGATACTCTGGTAGTAAATACTTTTACTTTCCTTGCTGTACTTTTGTGTTTTCTAATTCTAATTGTATAACTTAGAATAAAGGGAGAATGGGACAAATTAGTTTTGAGCCCAAACACTGGAATAATTTTTTTAAACCCATATTTATCGACTGCTAAATGGTTGAGGGGCTGTGAGGCTACCAGAGATAAATGTGATAAATGAAGCATGACATAAAGTATAATGAGTCTGAGAGTTAGGTGGACCAGCTGGAGAATGGCCCCGGTCGCCGTGCCCTAACCCCCTCTAGGGGGTCCGTCAGTAGGGGACTCACGTGAACACCTCGGTCCCCCAGCCGGCGAACAGCATGAAGAGGCGGGGCCCCAGGTCGCGGGCCGGGTTGACCCCGCCCCCGCAGTTGGAGGACATGGAGCAGGAGACCCCCAGGAACATCACGCCCACCAGCAGGGGCAGCAGGTCCCGGGACGCAGGGCTGTTCTGGGGGTCCGCCAGGGGCAGGTAGGACAGCATCATCATCCCAGTGGCCACCACCTGGGGGTGGGGGGAGATGAAGACACAAACACACACACACGTTTAGAAATGAACTGGGCAAAAAATAAAGTCATCTGTCAATTTTTATTTGACTCGTTTATAATTCTATTTATTATTGATTGTGCTTCCAAGTGTTTGAAAATTCACTTATTGACCTCCAAATGATTCCCAGTTCAAAGCCTTTTTCCTTTCCTGGATTCGCCCCACATTGTTCGGTCAAATACGCCCAAAATAATTGTCAGCATCAAACATGTTTCCTGTTGTTACTATTGGCGGTTAAGACCCATTCAGCCTCGCCTGATCCAGGAAGCTGCCGCGGTGAGACATGAAGCTCGACGGGTAGGTGGCGAATATGGAGGCCGTTTCGTTTGGTCCGTAAACCGCCAAGACGCCACCGCTGAAGTCCATAATGGCTTCTTCTTGGGACAGTTACCAAAAGAGACACAACAGATATAGCACGACTCAGGAGGGAGACCTAACACTTTTATCTCATTCATGAATGAAGTCAAATCCCCCAAAACATATATTGATAATAACAATAATAAGAATAATTTCATAGTTCATGATTAATTGCATTTAATCAGTGCTTTTCAAGCCGCTCAAAGGGCCTTACATATTGTTCTTATTTATTAGCTTCCCGAAACATCAGCAATCTTAACATTGGGGACATATCATGCGTACCATAATACATGAGGAAGACGAGGGCGGAGGCCACGTAGGCCCCCAGCACCTGAGAGAGGCAGTAGGGCAGCAGCTTGGACCAGGACAGACTGCCCACCACACAGAAGCTCAGAGACAGAGCTGGGTTCAAGTGGGCTCCTGTTGGGAGCATACCGGTAGGAAAGGTCAAAGGTTGAAGACGAGGCCTAGGCTGAGGTGGATGTCAAGGAAATCTTTCATTTATCGTTGCCATTTTTATATTTTATATCTAATCGGGAATGGAATATGTTTTTCTGATTGGTCTAAATACCGATATTAATAAAGTAGTGTTAATTAGTCCACTTGCCTTTTTTTCAAACAATTATTTTAGAATCCAAACACTGGAATAATTGTATCACCAATATTTATCGAATGCTTTACTTGCACACTGACAAAAGTACAGGTATACATGTTAGCCTTAGCAGCCGTTGGCTCCTGGAGCTCATGGTTGAGGGGGTGGGAGGCTACCAGAGATGTCTCGGCCCAGGTACATGGCTACCATGATTCCTGCTGAGAAAGCCATGTTCACCGACATAGGCTGACCCTTGGCTCCACGGCTGGTCTTCATCTGGGCCAGTGCTGCACAGCCAAACATCTGGGGAGGGGGCGGGTGAGGAGCGGGAGGAGGAGGAGGAGGAGGGGGAGGAGGAGGAGGCCAAGCGGGCTGTTACAGGCGCAGGGCGTCATGCCTGCCGATCACGCATTCGTATCGCTAAGAGATCATTGAACACCTCACACTACAACAAAGAGATATTCCTCCAGAGCCACCAAACCTGTTTCTTAATGCTTGGTTGCAACTATGTTGACCTCTATTGCAGAAGTATTCACTGCCCCAAATCACAAAAAAGCGATGAATACAATAACGTTCAACTCCTGCGTGTAATCGTATTCCTTTTGTCTTTTGTGTTAGGTGTATTCCCAGGAAGACTAGTTGACATTTTTTTTCAGGTAATGAGCCTTGAATAAACCATTGAGCCTCAGAATTACAAGCAGTATATATTGTCATCAGAGCAAAAGCGAAGCAAAGTTGGATTTACTCACAATAACGATGAAGCTACACAAGAATTCACTCAGACACTGACGGAGTAAGACATTCCTGATTCGTAGGCTCCTCTTCCCGCTCTCCATCCTCTTCTCTGTCCACTAAAGATCTCAGAACGGGATCAATTCTCTTTTTTCAAGGTTCTAGAAATATATTCATGTGGCCTTGTGTTATGGTCATCCACCTTTAGAGTCAATCCTACTGTTGTTTAGTATTTAAGTCTTGTCTCGAGTGAGACAAAGTGTTGTTTGTATGTGTGTGTGTTCCACTTTTGTTACAATCAAAGATAAAGCTCTAGTCCGGGAAGTGGCATTAGTATCTTATTACACGATTAAAAAGTTACACTAACAGAAAGGTATTTTTACGAGATTGACTTCCCTTCAAGGGAGTTGTTATAACCAAGGCCATCAAGCTACACTTTCAGGAATATCATCAACAAAATGAATGATTCTGAGGAAAAGGCCATGTTCAAATGTGTTCAATATTTCCTTAATTTTACTGAATATCAGTTATTTTACTGAATGTCTGTTATATGAACTGTCATTTGTTATGGGTCTGATCAACACACACATTTCCTCCCATTATTGGAGAAGATAATTTACGTTTTTGTTAATAAATGTAATAAATAAATGTACAAATAATTCATCAATATATTAAGACTTTATTTTGCATGGTCATACACATATAGGCTTAAAGCCGGGGAATATAAAAATAAAGTGAGATCATGTGAATAGTAAATGATTATATCATTGAAATGAGAATTTTTAATGTTTTCATTTTAATCAATTTAGAAATGAATCCGTGCAGCCCAATTAGAAAACTGTTGTTTTAAATCATTCATATTTATTAAACTGGCTCGTAATGGCAAGGCGTTTCTTTTGGCAGTGCCAGCTCACCCAATAACCCATATAATCATTAATAGTGTGGAAGTTTCCCAGCCATTTTATTCACCCAACTTCATATGTACACACACACACACACACACACACACAAACAGAAAAATATAAAATATCAGCCTACAATAACAAAAAGACTGTCGCAGCCGGTTGAACGAACACAAAGTTTCATCTTCCCTTATCGTTTCCAGTTTATTTGAAACCGCCGAAGAACCTTGGGAACATGGAGCCATCGTCCCGCAGGTCCGAGAACAGCTGTCCACCGCCTGAGGTGGGGTTGAACACAAGGAGGGCACATTTTACAGACGTACCTCAAAAGAATACCAGTCATGTCAGGCACCATGATGGAAATAAGTGCTTGCACTTTGGAATGTTTTTTTCTAGCCATTGGAGACGTCTGTGTTCCAAATAAATCAAATCAATGTTTTCATTAAAGGTTCTCAAAGAGCCAATGCTGAACACTTGCAGCGGTTTGCCATAATATGACGTAATCGGCAAAATCCCTATTCCAAACTAAACAAGGCACAGCAATGTAATTAACTTATTAATTTATGTGATTCATTCTAAAAGATTACTGTACACAGATTCATTGAAACAACACAGCAACAGGCCTCATGTTTTGGTCAGTCATTTCCCTGTAAGCAGCAGATACTTAGCAGTGCGTACTAACCGGGCCCCAGGGGTCCGTCTCCTTTAGTGGGGGCCGCTGGGCTCCCTTGGGCTCCTGAGCGGGTCACGGTGGTCTCCTCGTTCCCTTGGCCGTCCCTGACGGTGCGCCTCTCCTCCACCGACTGACACAAGCGGGACAGATGCACAGCGTCTCAGAAAACCTCCACCCGTATTCTGAGACGCTGTTCACTGCCAAGTCGTCGCTCCATATTTGATGTATTTTATGAACGCTAGGTTCAACAAAGGTTGTGCCAGATTGCCATCGGCCCCATAAGGACGTGTGTGGGTGGCTGTTCTATGCTTTCAATAGTAACCCAACACTAGAATCAAACTGCCGGCACAGCACCACCTCTGGTGAACTTGTCTTTGCAGCTGTCATTTGTCAACACGTGTCAGATGGACGTCCGCCATGTTCAGCAGCGATCGCGCCCGTGCGCTCTCGAAGAGTTACGTGTGGCAACAAAAGCATCATCCCATGCCATTTTTGTTTGTTGCGTGTGGCACATGAATGTGGGTTTAAGAGAATGACAACAACGAAAAGTGAAAAGTGAAAGTGAAATCACATTACATTTAGCAGATCCTTTAAGTGAGTCGAGTCAGTAGCTGATGTTACCGTGGTGTCATATGAGATGCAAACGCCATAGATGGTCATAGTTTTCTCAGCAGTAGTATTAGTCAGGCATGGCGGGCGGTAGGGCTGTGCGAATAATCAAATTTTAATCTTTAGCGTCAAACGATCACAAAACTAATATAATCGGTGTTGTGATGTTTTCAAACTCAAAAAATAATCGTTTGAATAATCGTGATTTCAATATCGACCAAAATAATAGCGGTTATGATTCTTTCCATAATCGAGCAGCCATATCGGGCGTTGTCTCTCACCCCGTCCGGTTTCACCACCTTGCTGACGATGACCGACTGAAAGTAAGACCTAGACCTTGGTTGGCTGGGCGTCTCGGAAGGACGCGGGGTAAGAATCTTATCCAGGCCGCCAGAGGAAACTGCAGAATCCAGATCTAAACAGAGTGATACTTCAACGGTCACAATACCTTCCGCCGTCACAATTATAAATGTAGATATGCATGTAAAAGAACGGGCCGTTAGAAATATGTGTCACCTCCATCTTCCCTACGCCCCTCTGGCCTTCCCTTTGGCCCCTGCGTCCAGATGTCATTGAACTACAGAGAACAAGAGAAAAGCCATATGTACTAATGAGACCCAGACACACAGGCTGCTATTGTGCTGAGGAGGCCAACACATTGTTTGGTTCCTTACTTTAGGAAAGGGGCTCCAGCCATGAAAAGGAGAGCTGGGGAGGCTTGGTGTGTCCTCATCCCTGGGCGGCACTGCGGGGGCCCGGTGTCTATGTATGGCGTCCTCCTGTGATTTCAGCATGGAGTCCCTCAGGGCATTGCCACTGGAGGATCTCTGCCCGTTGTTGTCTGACCCCTCATGCGATGGGGGCATGATTCTTGGGATATCTGAGGAGTATAACAGAACATAAATGAGTTGGGGTAGCAGGAAAAGGGGGCAGATTATATTCTGACGTTAGAACATAATATTATATTATTCGTGACATCTGCATTAAGTTTTTTGCAACTCTAAATGTATAAATGTGTACAGCGCACATGTAGGTATTTACCGAAGGGGCCGGTTCCATGCTGTTCCTCGAACCGACTCAGGTGAGAGAAGATTTCCTCCATCCCTCTGAGGACGTGACCAAAAAGAGGAGGCTCATCGATTCTCATACCATTGGGTCCAAAACTGAAACCGAACCTCAACGCGTTATCAAAGGGTTCACGCTGGTCTCCGCAGTAACCATCCTGGGGGAATCCATCCTCCTGGTAGGCATCGTCATCATCATCATCATCATCATCGTGGGTCATGCCATCGAAAAATGGGTCCCTGGTACAGATACAGATTTAATTTTGTTTTAAATACATGACAATCAGTCGAATTGGATAAAATTGTAGTCTGTTAAATATAGCGATAAAGTGTAACCAATTCTGAAACGGTAATAATTTTTGCTATTGATCCGGAGAATGGGATGGGGAAACTACCAAACTAGTATTGTATTTACTAATCCCAGGTGCCTTTGACTTTGCGAGATCGGGGGACTTTCTCCGCTAATACGGTGTGCGTACTAGTTAGCTATCATTCGTAGAGCCCGTACAGCAGTGTGGTTTTACCTTCGGCCGTCGCCACGGTACTGTCCTCCGGGAACCCCGAAGAAGCCGCGAAATAAATCAAAAACACTCATATTCGGTTCATCTTAGATAAATGAGAAGGCCGTGAGAAAGTTTAGGCGTCAGGCGTAGGACACGCAGTTGTCAACAATGTCGTAACGCATTCTAGCAAATTCAGAATGACGCAGGATGTCGTAAATATTTTACCGTAATACACTCCACAATGATCATCGTAATATTTCGTAAGACGCTCTTTAGTTGTTATACCGCAAATATTTGTTTTGTATACGTAAACATCTTCGACGAACCTTGATTGATTCATATAATAGCTAAAACACTACTTTATCCGATGGTTCATTCTAGCGAAATATTGATGTAATGGATTTTGCACTTGGCATGAACAGTTCAGGCACTGCAGTCTTGTTTCATTATTGTTTTTGGCAAGAGTTTTGAGAGGCTGCCCCTTAAATACAGCTGGGCTTAGCTGATAGGGATTCACAGATTAAACAAAATGCAAACGATATGGAGAAATATTGTTTGAGTTTTATTTGGTTCTTTTATTTCAGAGTTAATTACAAGATAGTGAATGCCCAATTAGCTATCAGATGCCCTCTGACTTAAATGTATTTAGACCTATATCCTTATGGTTCCTTGAATCCATTGCTATTGGTTTCAAATGTTACATCTATTTCAAACTAATATTACAATTGTAAGCAGACTCAATAACTTGCAAAGCCCATTCCAGTTCTCGACATCACATTCAAGCTTAATTTGGATAAAAATGCTGTATTTACAAGCAACATCAGATACAAAAATAAAGTTTCTTAAAAAAGACATTCACATCCAAAGTGATGAAAATGTCTTTCCCGTTTATTTACTTAATATTTATATATTTTTTACAAAATAAAAAACATTTCAAAACAAAAAGCTAACAAGTCTGCAAGGATCTGAAGAGGGCAGGGAAAAGCCGACAAACAAGGACTACAGTACTTGTGTTTTTTTTTATATATATGTACAAGACAAGTTCATCCATTTAAATCTTAAAACGCACAGTACAAAAAGGAAAAAAAATACAGACGAAATAAACCCATTTTACAATTCTGTCCATCAGTACTTAACTCTGCATCGTTCCATACAGTATGTGAGCAGACAGGCTAAGGGTAGGAGAATATAGGGGGTAAAATAAAGAAACACGCAAGAAGGCAAACTGGGTGTGTGAGTCGCCCACGACGTTCCCTCTCGACATTGCTTGCAGAATGGTATTGGAATTTTCTTTCGGTTTCCCTTAATTCATTTTAACCGTGCTGTACATAGTTGGACAATGGCCAGTGACTTCACACGCCATCACAAATCCTGTCCCTAGTCCAAACGCAAAAACACCAACCAAACAGACGGCGCTGTACACACCCATGGCCTCTTCATGTCCAAACACACGTGCAGACACATGGAAAACAAAAAAAATACACTTTCCTCGCATTCCAAGCCAGTGAGCTTTCTTATACATCTTTACTTATAATATATCTATATTTAATACAAATAAACATCACAACTCTGCCAATTTAGAGATTCATTATCTTTGAACTTAAAATAAGCGTACAAAAGAAAAAAAAGTCAACATTGTAAAGATGTTAGCGGGACTGAAGATGTGTGTTTGTGTGCGTGTTGGGGGGGGGGGGGGGGGGGGGGGACAAGGAGTTCATGGTGAGACATACAAAACCAGCCTGTTCCTCACCGTAAGAAAGTTAGCTTCTCCCCATCAATTAAAAAGGAGAAAATAAGGGGAAAAAAAAAACAAATAAAAAGTACAACCCAAAAACAGTCAGTTAGAAAACACTTCTATGTTACAACTGGAAAAAAAATGGGGGAGGTAAGGTTATAGGATGGAGAGATTTACAAACTTCCCAACAGTGACATAGTTCACCTCTTTTACCAACATCTAGCTAAAGCTACACACCACGCTCCGGCCCCCTCCACTGCCGACAGGTCCTTCTCCTCTCCAGCCATGCAGCGCTCCGTCATCAGAAGCTGCAGAGCACAGTGGCTGGAGAGGGAAGTCCATGTCATAACGGTGTCATCCCAGAGAGACACGGGTCAGGGGTCACATGTGGTCAATTTGTACGGTGGTGGTGGTGGGAGAGACAAGAGAGTGGCAACAACAACTTTGTCGCTGCACTCTTGGCCGAGACTTTGGGAAGGGCAGGGCTGCTGCCGACGGCGGACGCAGCGCCTCTCGTAGTTAGTTCCCTCCCCAGTTGTAGCTGTTGTACGCCGACTTGTTGATCTGGGCCTTCTGTTGGAGAGATGCGTTCTGGCTGCGCTGCCCTGTGCCCGTCTGGAGAGAGGGGCAGAAGAGACCGGGGAGGGAGTCAGTCTCCGACGGGGGAACACTACCAGGGATCGAGGCGTGCCCCCCGCCCCCCCCCCCGAGCCACTAGAACCAACCCGGGGCCGGGGACTCTACCTGTGCTTCCTGCTGCAGGTGGTGGTGCAGGATCTGAGAGTGTTGCTGTTGGTGCGGCGCCAGGATGTGCATGAAGGGGGCCTGGGGGTAGCCGGCGGGGGCCGGAGGGTTGATGGGGCCCCCACTGCCCAGGGCCGAGGGCAGGCTGAAGGAGGCGGTGGGCGTGCCGGCGTGGAAACCCTGCTTGTCGAACGACTGCTGGGCAACGGGAACCGAGACGCCGACGAGTTAAAGCTTATTTGAATACCAGTCATGTGATGAACTAGCACTCGTTTAAAAAGCAAAGTAGCCTTTGACGTGCACAAATCGGAAGGAAATGACAACTCGGCATGCTCCCGAGTGCCGTAGTTCAAAAAGAATAGCTTGCTTTAGCCCATTGGTATTATTGTGTAGTCAGTTTGGGCTATCAGGTGGTTACCACTTATAGCTAAATGGGCTCAGCAATGAGAACGAATTTCAGATTCATACATAGAGTTTAAGGTAGTACTATTACGAATCTTGACATGAGGCTAAGATAATGATACAGCTAGTAAACATAAATAGCACTGACCTGCGTCTTAGTGTAAACAGACCCTGAAATATCTGGTACGCCGGTGTTGCTTGAGGTCACTGAGACTCCTGTAAAAAGAATGGACAAACACAAACTGACTAAGGGCATTTGTAGAGGACATACCTTTTGTAGAGCAACTACATACCGGGCTACCCCGGACAGGTTCCTGACACCTAAAATTAACTAGAGTACATAAGGGATTTTACTTTCTGAAAAAAAAACAATGTTTTGGTTTGTAGAGGGTCTCATCATTCTCACGATGGCCACTGTAAACATCCGTGAACAGCAGGATCGTCTGCCCATGCCTTGATAAACCAAGATCAGTTGGGAAAGATTCAAAACCAAAAGCAGAATATAATATGCAGAAGCCAATAACGAAACACTTTAAATTAAAATGAGAATACAAGACGTAGTGTGGCAGTTCTTCCTCTCCAGCTCAGCCACAGAGGCATTACTGCGTTCAGTGTTTACAGCCGTCATTCCTGTAGCACACACAGACTACCTGGATGGCCACTGGTCAGGCTAACCAGGGCAGCTTGGTGTGCTCAAAATAACCATTGATCGTATTACTCAAACACGGCAACCCCACATGCAGGCAAACCCGTGTAAAAAACAGTGTGCCGTTAATTAGTTCTGATACACGATTTGTTCTCTTGGAACGCTTGCATTCCCCTCGCTTACGACTCGTCCTCCGTAGCCACAGAACGTGACGAATCGTCACACAAAAAAAAAAAAAAAACTCAAGCCATGGGCGGCATGCAAGCGGCACGCGGACACGGACGGGAGAGGGGCTTCTCGTGACCTGCTCAACGTTCGACACTCAACCCTTTTACATTTTTTTTTTAACAGGGAGCCAATGACCCCAGGGATAATCAAACAGCCAATGTGATGAGTAGCCATGTTGGGTGGGTGGGATGAAGGGTGGGTGGAGGAGGAGGGTGAGGCTAGCGGGCCAGGCTGGTGGGCCGTTCAGGACCCCCACCAGATCTCTAGGGCGCTCTCTGCAGGGGCTGATCCAAACACAGCGAGCGGCCGAGGACCACGAGCGGGGGCGGTCGGAGGGCCCCTTCAGCGGCTCGAGTCCCAGAGGGAGCGAGCGTGAGGGGGTGGGTGGGCTCTGGGCAGCACTCACCGACTCCGGGCCCCGTGACAGAGGTGGCGGGCTTGATTTGCGCGGAAGCAGCGGCGGCGGCCACGGTGCCGTATCCACCTTTACAGAAATCCCCACTCCCTGACGCCTGGCCCACATCCTCATAGCCTGCAACAGTCAGACACACAGCCGCAGCCACAGCGTTAGACAACAGTCAGAGACAGCCACAGCGTCAGACAACAGTCAGCCACACTGGCCGCAGCATTAGACAACAGTCAGGCACAGTCGCACTGCCGCAGCCACAGCATTATCAAAGTCAGACGCACTGCCGCAGCCACAGCGTCAGACAACAGTCAGACCACAGTCAGACCACAGTCAGACGCACTGCCGCAGCCACAGCGTCAGACAGTCAGACCACAGTCAGACGCACTGCCGCAGCCACAGCGTCAGACAACAGTCAGACACACTGCCGCAGCCACAGCGTCAGACAACAGTCAGACACACTGCCGCAGCCACAGCGTCAGACAACAGTCAGACAACAGTCAGACACACTGCCGCAGCCACAGCATCAGAAAACAGTCCTACGCACTGCCGCAGCATCAGACAACAGTCAGACAACAGTCATACGCACTGCCGCAGCCACAGCATCAGACAAGTCAGAAACAGCATTAAACAACAGTCAAACACAGTACTAGACAGTCACAGATCACCAAACAGTCAAAGCACTAGACAACAGTCACACAGCACTGAACAATCAAAGCACTAGACAGTCACACAGCACTAAACAGTCAAATCACTAGACAACATTCACACAGCACTGAACAGTCAAAGCACTAGAAAACATTCACAACAATAGAAAACCATCACGAAGCACTAGACAACAGCCGAGACACCCAGCCAGAGCAGTAGATACAGAGGGGAATGCACAGGCTAGGGCCAATGGTGTTTGCAAACTATTCATTGTTTCTCAATTAATATTTTTCATGCTTGTATCAGCTTTTCATTTGTTTTGTGCAGGGATCTATCTTCTTTACAACACCAGGCAAAGCATAGAAAGAAACTGGCCCTGGCAGGTAACCAATCTAAGAAGGAAGGGGGATTCAGAGGACCTTCCAGGGCAGGGCTCAGCCTTCAGACACATTGCTTGCTATGTGGTCATGCCCATCTGTTATGAGAGTGGGGTAGAATAATTGGGTAATACCATTTGACCCAAGCCTGGCAGGGGAGTGGGCATATGGGGAGGGGACACGAGGGAAGGCTATGAGGCTGTAGCAGGGTGAATGCCGGTGCAGCATGAACACGCATGAAGACGGTGAGAGGTGTATCTATTAAAGAAAAGATAGCTGGACGACATGTGACGCAGTCACTGTATTAAGCGAAAAAGAAAAAGGACGGGAAGTAGAAGCAAGGCGAGATATCGGATATCAGAACTAACGACTAGGAATGAACGCAGAGACATCCTTTAAAACACATACTGTAGTGAAAGGCTACAGCCCGCGACAGACGACATGACCCCAGATATGTCATTCCTTCAAATTAAATACAATACATTCTAGATTGATCGCAGCTAGGGATGCTAATGAAGCGACACCAAAGGGATACCGGCTGCTCAGATTCCACATTTGGAAACCGTGACGTTGATCACGAGGCATTGTGGAACAATTAAACTCATGCATATTAATGACAGCTTTTTGTGCTAGGCAGCAGCCACACACATTTGACAGAAAGCAGGGTTTCCAAAACGGGCCGTTTCCAATGGCAGGAGACGGAAGTACGAGACAAAGCCAACACGTACTGCATAAGAGCCCGGTGATTAGACAGCGTCCCAGGCTCGGCGTGGGGGAAGAGTGTTAATGTATTCAAACCCCAGAGGGAACGGGCCATAGGGTTCAACACAGAGCATCTGAGGTTGGTGAGAGACGCGTACTGTTTTCACCGAGACGGGCGCATTGTTTTGGTGCCTTACCAGTGCTGTAACCATGGGAGCCGTAGCCACCGGCCTGTTGGAAGGGCGTGGCAGAGGCGTTGACTCCGACGTTCACAGGGTGCTGCTTTGACGAGGTAGGAGCAACCTGGGGAACAGAGCCGGTCAATTCCAGAATGCCACCGCTTGACATCAACATTTAATTGAAGTGAGGAAAAACGCAGCCAATCAATATTGAGCCAGGACACATGGGGCAAAGCAAACCAGTGCCAGTGGACTTTGCCGTGTTGTGAGCAGCAGACACAGTTATCCCTGTCTACGTCTCTGCAGGGACAGGGTTTTCAAATAAGTAAGCCCGGCACTAGGGCGACCACATGGCCTTTCTAATAGCAGCGCCTCCTCTTCCAGTCAGCCTGGTCTGAGGGTGAAGCGTTTAGTGCCATCCATCACCATCATCATGTCTGCGGCACAGACTCTAGACGGGACTGCCACATAGAGATGGTTGGTGTGCACAACACGAGTTGGTTGAGTAACGGAGGTTTATATAATAACCGTGATAGCGTTGCAGATCAGAGTGCCCCTTCTATACATCAAATGGAATCACTTGACGATACATTTCCATTAATTATAATACACAAACGATGTTCTGGTTATAATTATTATCTGTAGCCATCCGTCGTGGCCTTCAGTATTCGATGTTTAACCACGGGAGAGCGACGCTGAATGAGTGAACGCGACGGAGGAGGCTCTCACCGGGAACACGGCGGGCCCGTACTGGAAGGTGTTGGGCAGGCCCGGCATGCCGGTGTAGTAGGGCAGGCTGGTGTAGCTGTAGCCGGGGGGCAGGGCGGGGTTCAGGAAGGTCTGCTGGGCCGTGTGGTGGGTCTGGCTCTGGTTCTGCTGGCTCTGGGCCATGGTGGTGGCCGGCGCCGGAGACGAGGTGTCGGCGCGGCCAAACTTTGAGAGGTCGCCTGGGTGGGGGTGAGGTCGGAGGAGGACTGAGTTTAGAAACGTCATCGCTGATCGATTAACCTTGTGCCATTAGAGATGACCGAGGTTCCAAACGATCAAGAGTCATTGAGTCTTAAAAGTCCTCGGGAGCAGCCATGATTTAACAAGACAAAGGGCATCCCATAATGCACGCATGTCAATGAACACAGAGTCCGGGGGGGGGTGGACTGAGTGTTTCCATGACACAGCTCGTTAGTTCCAGACAGCCTCAGCGGGTGAGTGTGTTGGGGGGGGGGGGGGGGTCAGACTGCATCCCAGCCGGCCACCCTGCCTCACCATGGAAACGTAGAACAATGTTCCCAGGTGTGTGCATCCGGCCAGTCGTTACTCGGTAACCGGAGAGGCTTGGGAGGGGGAGGGGTACTCACCAGAGTACGGGTTGTTGTTCAGGTTGCCGTCTCTGCCTGTCAGTGCGTTTGTTGGCGCTGCGAACGGGATGCTGTAGTAGTCCTGAGGCAAGGACAGGAACGGAACAAAAAAATAAAAGGTTTTCAATGGAAGGCGTCAAGACACCGTTAACCATGTGATAATGCCTCGGTACAAATGAGTGAGCGTTTCAACTCACCAGGGGTATTCTGGCCTGGAGCATCTGCAGGTCATCGTAGCCATACACCTGAGGCTGGCCAGACAGGGCAGGAAGTATCAGAGGAGTTCGAATACAGTGGCAACAAATGTATACAACATGATCGACAAATGGGCATTTCTGGTGCATTTTCTACAATAATCTTTTTTGTTTTTTGCTTGTGAACAGGAACAAGATTAAATCAACCAACGCACAGCAAACTGTTGTAGAAGGTACGCCCCCATGCAACCATTTGTGGCAGGCCCACAGCATCAACGACTCCCTTTATTCTGAAGCCAGAGACGATCTACCAGCAGGGGGGGTTGGAGGACTACACCAATCTAAGAGAAGCCCCCCCCCCACCTGCTCCGTTTCCCTGGGCAACACGAGTTCAAAAAAGGGGAAGTGTGGAAGAGACAGAATACGTGTGGCGGCTCGCTCTGTACGACCAGAGGTCGAGGTGTGACTGTATCTGGTGTCCCCTGCTGTCATGCGGCATACACACGCCGCTGTCATGCGGCATACCCACACACACACCGCTAACCCCAAGAGAGGCCGAGCAGGACATGATGGTGTAAACAATAGAGGAGCCCTTTGTCTCATGTCCCACTGCGTACGAGGCTTCGGGCCGTGGCGTAGCCCCGAGGGGTGAGAGGGACTTACAGGGTAGGCGTGAAGTAGTCCAGGGGCCATGATGTAGGGGTTGGGGAGCAGCGGGGGCACTCCGGGGGGCAGGTTGGGTGGTGCTTTTCCTGGGGGGGGGAATAGAGACAGGTAATGTGAACAACCAACCAACAAAGGGTTTTGATTGAACAACAAGTACAACAAGTACTCTTGTGCCGAGTTGGAACAGGCTGCTGCAGTTGGTGCATCATATGCGCTCCCTGTTTTCTACTTTACAGTCATGATCCCCGTCACATAGATCACGAATTTACATGAATCAGTGACAAAGGATGATGATAAAGCTATTTTGTTTCAACCGAGCACAAAGAAAAGTTGTACGAGAAAGGGAAGGGGATATAAACCTTATCTAGAGTCAGCCACAGAGGCATTACTGTGTTTAGCGTCTACTGCCATCATTCAGATGTCAGGCTATACGGTGCAGGTTTGTCTGCACAAAGCGGCTCAATGAAATGGGTGCCATTAAAACACTACCACCCTTGATACACAGACATGTTGTAAAGGACTTTCATATCGTCTTTCACATCAATTTCACAGTCAGGATGTGACTGCTGCAATAAAGGGACTCTGACATCAGCACTGCTTCACCACATGTACGCTGCAGTAAACGCAGCTTTTAAAAGGCTAACATCCATCTGGTATGCACTTCCACAGCCAGTTCTCATTACACCTCACTAAGGAGGGAAAGAAACAAAGAAAGGAAAATATGCGATAAATAAGGAAACAAATATAACTGCTTAAAAAAGAAAAAATTGGACTAAGATGGCAACAAGAACGGACGTAGAGACCCCCCCCCCCCACCCCGTTACCTGAGGAGACCGAGCCGCGCAGCGACGAGGCGACGGAGGAGGCGGGGGGGGCGATGGAGACGGCGCCCGGCCCGACGCCACCCATGGGCTGGCACATGGAGGCGGCGTTCAGCCCCATGGCCAGGCTGCTGACGGGCCCCAGGCCGGAGGGGGCCGAGATGGTGGTGGCGCCCATGGACAGCACCTGGGGCATGGCGCCCAGGGCCACGTGCGTGGAGCTGGCCACCGAGTAGGAGGAGGGGGCCGACGAGGGGGCGTAGGAGGACGAGGAGTGGAGGCCGCCGTCGCCGTCCATGCCTTGGTGCTGCTGGAGCATCAGGGGAGGGGGGGGGGAGAGAGACGAGTCCGTTAGGGATGTGGTCAGAGATAAAAGGGCCATTAGGGTTCCATGAGGGCCGGTGCTGGAGAAACTAATGCATCCGCCGGCCGAGGAACAGCAGATGGGGGGGGGGGGGGGGGGGTGTAGACAAGGCACTTGTGGTGGATACAATCGAGGGGTCAAAAGAAAAGACGCGTCTCGCTGGGAGTTCCGTTTTGTGCCATCATTTAAAATGTGATTTGCCGACGCGAATCTGCATTGGTTGATTAATGAGCAGCGAGGCCCTCGAACACGGCTCACCATTAAGCTGGGGTTCCCCGTTCTCCCTGAAGACTGGGGGTGACCGCCCTGCTGGGAAGAGAGCGAGCTGTGGAGGAAATAGACGGGGTTCATTTCCTTGGGAGTAAACATCAGCTGAACAGGTTCTAATAATTACATCGAGCGCCTCTTCTTACTTGATGTGTTGGGGCTGGGAGACGCTGCTTTGGGTCAGCTCCTCGCTGTGGCCCAGAGCAGCGTGGGCCATCTGATTGGCTGTGGTCATCAAGGAGGTGGGGCCGGTGTCCGTCAGCGTGCCCATGCTGGAGGCCGACGCCGTTGTGAGAGCCTCAGAAACCAGCTTCCCAGAGGCTGCAGAGCCGCCTGCAGCTGAGTGGGGTTAGAGGAATCCTTTACTTGAAGTAAATCCAAAGAGGATTGGAGTTTTTTTTTTTTAAAATTGATTTTCTGAGTCAATACCATCAGTACAAAAACATAAAAGACGGTGAAAACTCACCGTCCCCAGATGGTCCCGTCTGCATTGAATGGAAGCCATTCTGTTTAAAACAAGGTTCAAATAAGGGCTTCTCCTTGATCACAACAGGCTAGAGTATGAGTGAGCGGTGGCAATAAAATGACTATAAAAATAAATGACACGGGGAACGTAAAGTCTAACAAGACGACAGGTTTGTGCGAGCACGGGGGGACTTGTCCTACGTTGGGCTGCATGTCCTTCTGGGGAGACGAGGAGACGGAGGAGGGGTATCGGCGCGTCTGAGAGGCCCTCTGCTCGTACATCTCCATCTGGGTGGGGCTGGGGAGGCCTGGGCCCGACTCACTGGAGGGACGGGAGGACCACACCGTTCACATACGATGTACACTTAAGAGGACGTCTATTTTATTACAAAACCGTCCCAGAGTAGAGGCCGGAAAACGTGTCACAAAAGGCTGATAGAAGACAGAGCCAAAGACATCGGGCAAAAGTACAAAGTAAGCATCAAGATGCAGAGTGTGACATCTCAAATCCTAAATCCTCCTCCCTCCCAGTCATGCTAAGGGCCGAGAGGGGTCCCCACCTGCTGGGAGCGGCGTAGAGGCTGCTCTGGGCCTGGTGGCTGGGCGCGGCGGCGGCGGCGGTGGGGTTGGAGTCGTACTCCTGTAGCACCGGCTCTGTTCCAAACTGCAGAGCTCCGAACTGGAGATGGAGGCCGGAGATGTCTGAGGAGCCCGGCATCTCCACTGCCATGGCGGGGATCTGGGCGGGGGGGGGGGGAAAACTCTTTTCATGAAGGGTCACGAAAACACACGGCACCAATTTTATTGAGTGAATTCTTCGTCAGACAGTCGTAGACACAAAGTGTACATCATCCTGAGAGGACAGGGTTACATCAATAGGCTCCGACCAGACACATTGAGCCAAGTTCAAAGACAGACCTTTCAAAACAAGAAGATGCCATTCAGCAGGGCCTACATGTTTTTATACAACTCAGAAGATCACGTTGCACTATTGACACTAGGGATGGGACAGAATATAGGAATATTCGATTATTCATTGCCGAGGGTCAGAGTTGATTTTTTAACATTTGGACCGTTAACATTTTTTCCCATTCAAATAAACAAGAATTAACAGATGGAACTAATGTAGGACACCTCAAAGGGTATTATCCTGCTTATACCATGTTCACTTGCCAAAGAAAATAAATTACGACCATTCATTTTTTTTTTTAATGCGTTTTACAATCCAAATATAACGTTTTTCACAAGCCATAACTTTGTTTCCCTGGTAACGCCTGAGTTTTATTAAAACGGTTTCATGTCTCAGGGTCAGGGCCTGGCATTGGCGGTTGGCCTAATCCTATTTCAGATAAGCTGCGACCATGGCATCTGTTTGTGACGGCCAGGCAGTAGACCAACCTGCAGTGCCTCTAACGGCCTTCTGTTGGTACGAGGTACGGGCTGGCAGAATGACCCGCCTCCGTTGTTTAGTAAACAGGAAGAAATGCATTCTGGGTGGCGAGTGCATCTCCATATTAGGCATTTTCCAAAAGGTCCTGACTGACAGTTATACTTCTTTCAGGGTTGTGTAAGGCAGCTCTACAAGTCCCGGCAAATATGTATAACTCCAACTGCCGGGAGCAGACGAAACAACAACGGTAACGCATCGGTGGAAGGGTGCTTCAAGGCCTCAGAACCAGTCACCAGTGTAAACCACCAACTGACATCCCCCCTCTACGTCATGACTCCAACTTCCTCCGGCCTACCTTGGTGGTGATGGAGGTCCTCTTCTTCTGCTGCTTCAGCTTGTGCTGCTGCAGCGGCAGCGGGCTGGAGCCCTGGGTGTCCGAGGAGCCGGGCGACGCCTGCTGCTGGCCCAGGGACGAGGAGGAGGAGGGCGGCCCCGTCATCTTGGGCAGGCAGGAGGCGGGCGGAGGCACGGCGTGCGGCGAGGGCGCGCTGGGCAGGAAGGCGTCCAGCATGGAGGAGGTGGCGGCCGTGGCCTGGTAGGGCTGGCGCTTGGTGAAGGGGCTGTGGGCGGCGGGCTCCGGCTTCGCCTCTGCGGAGCGAGGACACGGAGCGGGGATGAGTGTCGCCGGATTAGGCGGACGCGGAGGGCATGATTTGCAAGTCAAATGTCGGTTCGCTTTAAGACAACTATTGCGAGCAGGTGAACCCGAGGTGGAACGCAGGTCAGGAGGAATTTCATCTGATGCTAATAATAGATTTCAAACCATATTTTGTCGTGAAAAAAAAAAAAGGTCCCGTATTATACCAGCTGGTGTGAGCGTGATTGGCCGTTACGAAAATCAGCCTCACAAGTAGGCGTGTCCATCCAGATGTGTGCTGGATAGATCAGTCTACCAGCCTACCCAGTGGACTGTAGCAAACGCTGCTCATCTCTCCGTCATACTTCTAGGTGGACACTTGGGATGTCACTAAAACACCCACTCATACCTGACGGTGTAATATCGGAGCTTTGAAGTCTAGCATATGACCTAGTCTGGTGTGGCCGTCGGCGTGTGTCTCTCCGTCTCACCATACTGGCCCTGGGCTGAGGCGCCGGTGTCCCACGAGGAGGGGCTGGCGCCGGGCGGGGCCACCTGAGAGTGCTGGGCTGCCAGCTGGGCCAGTGCCTGGGCCGTTTTGTACTGCTCCAGGAACTGAGAGCCGGTGGTGGTCCCCGTGCTGCCGCCCTTGGGGCCGCCCACGTCCCCGAAGCCCTTGCTCAGCATGTTGACCTGCAGCGTCGGTGGTGGGGGGAAAAGGGCGATGCGTCAGATCACAGCAGAGTACTACGTCTGGCAGGGAGGATGAACGGTAATGGCTGAATGAGTACAGGGACGGGAGGCCACCACATCTCCTGTCTCACAGTGAAGTGCATGCAGATGGCTCATTTTTTTGGTTTTATGCCGGGCATAAATCACAGAGTTTATCAAACACTCATCCGTTCTTAAAAACAGCAAAGTGCTTGCGTGGCCCTCACCATGCTGTGCTGCTGGGAGTACGGGGCGCCGGGGGCCACCGGGGACAGGGGCACGCCCTGCTTGGAGTTGCTGAACACCAGCGACTGGTTGAGGGAGGCGGGCGGGCCGGCCTCCTGGGGCGCGGCCTCGGCCTCGGAGGAGGCGGCCGGGGGGGTCTTGCCCAGCAACACCGCCAGGTCGATCCTGGGAGAGGCAGAGAGAGTTCAGACTGGGGCAACACCGCACAATGGAACACGGTGAGCCGCAGGGTTTATTTTTAACTAATAGCGAAATAAATAAATAAGGGGGAAGTAGGGTTGAAGCAGCACTCTGGTTAAACTCGACTTTGAACGTGGGAGTGCGTTTTTTTTTTACCGCGCTTGAACGTGGGCGAGATCGACAAACGCTTTTTCACGGTGTGCTCATCACATATCGAGTATCGGCAGCCGTCAAAGCGACGTGCACGGGGACCCCTGAGAGCAGACGTCAACACAAACGACTCCACCCACCTCTGTCCTTTGGTGATGGTGACGTTCTCCTGAGGTGGCGGCGCGGCGGCCACCGCTACATTGGACGCCGTGAAGATCTTGGTCTCAGACAACTGCAGGATCCACAAAACAAACACCAGATATTAGAACCCTACAGACCCGGCACCTGGTCATGTGGGGAGCAAACCGAGACCTTTCTCTTTGATGTTGTGAGGGGTGGGGGTGGGGGTGGAGGGTGGTACTCACGTCCTCATTCCAGTCTTCTGTGCCCCATTCCTCCGTGGCAGACCTCCAGGGCCCTGCGGATCAAAGGCAACAACACTGATATCCCCGACACGCCGCAGCTTCAAAGGGAAATATGTATCGGGATGGTGGAGGAATTAAAAAAAAAAAGGGCAACGGACTGACCAGGAGCGGAGTCGAACTTGGGCTGGTAATTTGCTGCTTCTCCCGGGGTGAGCTCAGAGCCTGTGAAGCAACACGCCGCGCGGTTAACGAGGTGCGTGCACAACAGTAGGTCACGCCAATCCAGCAAAGGTGATTTATTTAAACCCGTTATCATTTATTAAGCCGGACTTCAGTAGTCTTGTCAGGGGGGCTCGTTTTCAACAGGATGCATTCGAGTTTAAATCCTGAAGACGAGTTTTCTTTCGCGATCCAAACAGTGTCTCTTCTGTGACAGTCGGTTGGCAGTTGCTATTCTGACGACAACTAGCAGAGGCCGCTTCACACACACAAGCGAGTTGATGAGAGAGTCTGTTGCGTTAGGTCTGCCTGCCATCGCTGGCGGAACAACCACTGCCGGGTGATGGAAATCCACCACTGACCCCGAGTCCTTAACATTCATAATACTGCAAAGGCCTTCATCAATGGGCCACAGTCTCAATCCCCATGACGTTACGTCATTCGGCGAGAGCTAGTGACATAAGTGACGGGGACGGGGGGGGGAGAAGAGGTGATGAAAACCTTTGAGATGATTACTTTAAAAGCGACCACATTGCAATGGGCGACTTACGTGCGCCGTCGTCGGGCTCGGCGCCTCCTGTGCTGTTCCAGGTGCTGCCCCCGCCGTAGCTCTCGTCCGTCTGGGCTGGCTCAGTGTAGTCCGCCGGGTTGAAGGTCCTGGCAAAGGGGAGAGAGACAAGCGTGTGGTGAATCTCTTAACTACCCCGCCTGTGCCCGTGCCTTACTGGACGAGGACGACAACGCCACGCAAGAGCACGCCGGCCTGGGCGGGCTGCACTGCCTGTGCAGAAGGATCCAATCCCCAACCACCCAGGTATTGTCCAGAACGTCCATGGCAATTATCGTTTAACACTTGGCAAATGTAATTATAAAACAATGTATCGTTTCCCTTAGTATTATTTTAGGTTTACATATGAATAAACCTCTTCTTCTTCCCCCCCCCCCCCCCCCCCGGTAAACACACACAAACACACCACATCCTCAAAGCCATTGCGGTCGCGTAAACTAGATGCTATTTGTAGAACAGGGCAACACAAGGAGGAAGTGAGCAACAACAGGAAGTAGATGGTGGGTTGAGGCGACGTGGTCGCCGTCGGAGCAAGTCGAGGCATGCAAAGGAAGGCGTTAAAACAAGAAGGACCCAGAAGCAGGAAGACATCCCAGTGGCGGCCCTCAGTTTCTCAGCTCGTCTACAGCCGACCACCGACCCGAACGTCAGTGAGTTACACCGAGGACGTTGTGTATACGCGTGCCAAAACATCCCACGTTAAGACAGAAAACCATCGCCGCTCGCTCCAGACTAGCACGCCCAAGTAGCGTGCGTTGCCTCGCCGTCGAGGAATCCCCACTCAACCCCCTCCTCGAGACAGAAGCTCCTTGTTAGAGAGAATGTAAGCATTCCTAGCGTACGTCTGCATACCAGTGGCATGCGAGCAAACCGGCGCTTACTCCCAGTGTTGAGGAGCAGCATCTCCCGACGCTCCCCGCACGCACAACAGCAGCAGCAGCAGCAGTCACATCAGTCACATGTTGGGCACTCAAAATAAAAACCGCCACACGGAAAGCAAGATTCACACAGTGGGAAGTACACTCACCTCGTATCCCCTGCAAAATCATATCTGGCCTCTTTATCAATCTGGCTTTAGAGGAAAAATAGCATTCATTATAAGCAGCAAAACAACGGGGTCATTAAGGATGCATTTCATATTTGTGGTTGTTTTTTTTAGCAAGTCTAAAAGAACAACAGCATAGTCTCGGGTTACTCTCCCACATTTCTGTGGGCTTTCCTCGCAACACATCGTCTGAACACGGCACCGCATGTGTGCCACCACCTCACTGTGCGATCAGAGGCTCATTTAGCTTTAACCCAGGTACCGAGAGGAACGGCACGCACGGTAAACACACAACAACATTCCAGCATCAAATCTCACCGTCCCGAATGACTAAATTAATATTTAAAAAAACAAAAAAAACATCCTTTGTTGATTCTAGGATGTAGTAGAGAAGACTCCTGGTTGCCCGTGATCAAAATACAACACACAGCAGTGCAGTAAGCTCTCCCTCAAAGGGGCCGACTATACAGCTACAGAAGGCAAAGCCTACCTCAACTGGAGCAGAAATGCACACCTGGCGGATGGATGAGGAGTACTTATGCAACATACACCTTCTCCACTTCCTACACCTATGCAAGCTTAAGGGCTTCGTAAGCCTCAAATCCCGGCAGGCATTTTAAGTAAGGTAGTTGTAATAAAAGCCCATCTTCTGTAAACAGACTGTATATGCCGTTGTCAAAACAAAAAGGGGAGCCATGTCATCAACACATTGGATCCATGTGGAATACCGCACTTTATTGAACACACTAAAAGAGTGAAGAAATTAGTTTGCTACTTGAACTTGAAGCCCGGCTGAGGGACAGGCTTCGCTTGTGAAAAGAACCACGCTCGCTGGTGTCGGGCAGTGCGTCTTTGGAGACGAAATGTGGCTGCTGCAGGTTTTAGTTCACTACGATAGGCAGTTAGTGGGTCGATATTAAAAAAGAGGGGAAAATAAAGGAGGCCACATGCAATACTAAATATATACATCCACACAGCCTCAACAGGTTATGGTGCTGCTGATACTGTGGACAGGAAGAGCACCAGAGCAAACCTAGTCGAGACATGTTTGGATTTTAAGTAATGACCTGATTATTTAGCCACTAATTAACTCAATATAACCATGCAGTTCGTTAGGAAGAGATAGTGACGACGGAAGCAGGAAACGAGCCCCGTCTTAAAATCATTTCTAGACATAAACAAAGAAAATCTTTACTAAGCACAAAACATTACATGGAATAGGAACAGGACAAAAAAAGTAAAAAGGCGCCTCAAACCACATGCCACGGCCAGACAGCAGTAAGGTTTTAGGGTTACCGTTAGGGTTGGTCCCAAATTTAACTGCAAGTCTTGCGAGTCTAAAAGAGCCCTTCAAAAGCACGCTCCAAGATGCAGCCACTGAGGTGTTGAGTTACAACAACCGCCGGGTCCCGCCCACACGGCTCCGTCTCATTGGCCCGCGCTGTGGCGAGGCTCCCTTGGATTAACGCTAGACAATGAGCTGGGGGGCTGGGGTCCTGCTCTCTGGTGACCATGGCAACAGATAAGAGGGCATTCTGGTTTTTGGGGGCAGTATAAGTGCTTCCTTACCCCATGCCTTGTGCAGAGAACCTGCCGCCCCGCCTTCCAGCCAGCGCGGGGCCGGGGAGGAGAGAGCCATCTTCAGAGAGAAAAGAGTTCGAAAATTAGCGCACTCATTTCACAAGGTAATTTTTTTACGAACAAATATTTGAACCAAAAATAGCTGTATACTCCAAAATTCTGGGATCATATTATAGTTAAAAAAGAAGATGCATTACAAAGCAGTAGCATAGGTAGGTCCAGCATGTCATACACACAAGACATATTCGTCAGCAGAATACATCCGTCTAATCAACTAAATTATCTGGTATTTGTGTCACAGGCAATAACCCTTCCTTGTGGTTGCTTGACAATATATGCCGTGCCAATAAACAGGACCCGCCAGTATGTATTCTGCTGACCAAAGAAACAGCGCGGCTCCAATTTGTCCTAATGCATTTTTGGCCGGCACACCGGAAGTCTGGCGACACTGAAGCCAATTGACCGACGACACTTGGTGGGATGCTTTGAGCTTGTCCAGGTAGATCATTAAGGAAGGCCTTGGTCCGAGAGAACTCCTGGGTAAATGTACGTCTCTCCTGCCGTTACCCATATAACTTGTCGAAATCCTTTTTTAGGGCAGATTCTGCATAAGCAAATTACCCAAGTCGGCTGAGTCGGGTGTGGCATGGTCATTCACTATTGTCGCATCCATAAACTCTGCATGGACCCACGCACAAAGAAATAGGACAAATGTTTTAGCAAAGCCGATAGAGACGGTCACGACAGTTTGATCCGCCAGATCGTTGTCGTCCAGTCAAGGAACACTAACCCCTTCTCTGTATTAAAGTAACTTACCAAGAGCACCCCTGCCTCTTCCTCTGCCTCGTCGTCCTCTCTCCATGCCTCGGCCAGCGATCCCGGCTACCTTGCTGCTGTCCAGGCCGTTCTCCTGACCTCGGACTGGAGGGGGGAAACAAGGGCTGGCATGACATTGGTCCTATGGTAAGGTGGTAGGGGGGGATGGGGGGCAGTTATCTCCCCCCGGCTCGCAGTCCAACTCAAGGCGGCCGGGCTAGCTCCCAGGATGGATTGCGCAGGGTGGCCCGGTTACCGCCCAACTCCAAAAGTCTCAAAAACCATTATTCTTACTCTAGGGGCAAGTGTAAACTTGCAATACGTCCAGAGTCTACGCTTGTGTGGACGTGAAACTACCAACAGCCGCTGCCACCCAACCGTGCGAGGCCCATGTCAGGGTGCTTTGATCGTACAAGGGCAAAGCCAACAGCTCGCCCGACTCAACAGACCGTAGGATTGCAATTGGAGCCAAAGCCAAACATCATAATGTTTCACCAAAACATAAAAATCACATTTCATTTTGATAATTACGACAAACAATTTTGCATTACAACCAAGAGCCAATAGTGTGAAATATTGTCCAATGTCTTTCGAACAAGACTTATCTGGAACAAGTATGACCTATCGTCAACCTAAAAGCACCACGCTGCACTTCCATCATTGCCCTGCTCAGGTTGGGGTTGCGGTTTTACCGAATTCGCCCTTGCATGGATAAATTCTCTGTAGTAGCACGGTTAGTTCAATAAAAATAAAAAAAGGGTATGAAATGACCAAGAGGAAACTTAAAACAGGTCCAACACTGTCTAAAAGCGGTGTGCAATCAATCCCTCATAATGCGACAGATGGATGTCTCACGCTCTTAGTTTTCACTGGCACACCAGCTTTGCCTCAAGACCACAGCACAGGATATGATGAGTTGACTGTATGTGCGCCTGACTGCCAACGTTGTCGGTAATTCAAATCCGAAAGGCAAATTAACCAAACATATCAATTAAGAGAAAATAAAGAGGCTGGCAGCAGCAGCAGTATGAACGACGCAAAAGTGGGTGAACCTTTTCAATATCAGAGCCTCTTAAAATGGGATGAAAGCAAGCACTGAATTCTAGGCTGAATGTAGATGCAGAATGAGCATGTATTGTTGGCAGTTACTGGATGGACGTCAATGTCATTGATGAATGACAAATCAGTCCATTATGACCAAACAAACTTCCCTGAAAAGGTATACGTATAGAGATCACATCCTGTATAAAGAACGACCCTTCAGGGGCGCCTCGTCATGAGTACGAAGACTAGCGGCGCGCATGAGCGTTGGAGGGACTCACACTCGCGTCCGCGGCTGGCCCCACGCCCCCGACGCGGAGCACCGCCCCGACGGCGGGCCACGTCCCTCTCGCCGCCCTTGTCCCGGTTCTCCTTCCCGTCTTCCCCCGTGTCAGCCTGGATCGACTCCTTGGGGCCCGACAAGCTCTTCTTCTTCCCCACCATCTCCCACGAGTCCTTGGGAACAGAGAGCGAACACAGTCCGTCAGACCTTCCAGTAAGTGGTTTCGACAGCGTGTCATAAGTGTCATAACCAACTCTGGATATGGCACATTTGTCCAGGCTAAAGGTCATCCTCAAACTTTTTCTGGTGTGATGTGTTTAGTAAAATACTTTGAGTGTAGCTGTTGTACTCAAGCACCTTACTCTCATAAGCATTCATCCCTATACGACTGCACTTCACTGTACTGTAGAGCATCTGGTCCTGCTAGTGCTCGGGCTATGCTCCGCCCGGTGACTACAACTTGTGTTTATTGTTAATCTCACTGCACTCGTTTATCCCAGTGCTAACCCCACTTATTCAGGGGCTCTGGCCCCATACAAAGCCCATACTCACAGTGTCTGGGCTGCCCTCCAGTAGCACATTGATGGCTCTGTTGACATCCCCGTTGCAGTCGTGCAACGCAATCATTGACTCGTCCTGGTCCTTGCCTGTAATGTCAATCAGCTGCAGGAGGGAGGGTGGAACATTAAGACTTCTGTATTGGATGGACACAAGTCACTGATCAAAACAATCTACGAATAAATGCAGCTCTCGGCAAATTTTTTTATAGGGTTTTCTTAATTAGGGGGATCATTATTTAGGATTAGAAACTGAATGTTGTAGTCAATTCAAGTCAATTTGTTGAAGTAATTCTAGGGCACAGGTCCTGCCAATGAGGTCACTACTTTGAGAAATGATAAGTAGGACCCTCCAGAAAACATTGAACTGGTCTGTAACACCAGACAAAGAGAAGACATCCAATCCTGTGGTTTTCAACTTGAGCCAGGCGTCCAACGGGACATCATGAATTACATACTAAATAAGAAGACAACTTATTTCCTCTCACCTGCTTGACCTTTTCTTCAAAGTCTGCATCATTGTGGTCAGAAATCATCTGTGCGAGTCGGATTTGCTCAGCAGTAGCCTAAAAGAATAGAAGTTATAATGAGCTATTTAACCATGCATAAGTTGACACATTTGGCTTCCCCACGGCAGATGTAATAATAGAAGCATTTTAAATCAAGACCTGCTGTGGAGGTCATAGCTGGTGACTAGTGAAAAACGGTGACTAAAAATGCTTTTGTGAACATTCTGTAACCAATACATACTAAAATGAGGAGGTTGTAAACCACAGAGTGAGGGAGCAAGTTACTTCCTACAGCAGCTAGCGGTTGTGATGGTGTTACCTGGGGCCTCTGCTTGTGCTGTGTCTGGCTCTGTGTCTGGCCCTGCGTCTGATCCCAGTTGCTCCGGGCCCGGTTTCCGCCCACGGACGTCATCATTTACAGTATATACAAATAACAGTATTTACAAAGGAAAAAACACCTGGAGATGGAGGGAAAAAAAGCCTTAGAGGAGGATGAAAGTTTGACTGGCATCCAGGACACTTTGCATCTCATCATGTACTTATTCACATGTGAAACACTTGCATCCAAGCAGACACTGGCAACAACATTTTACATCCAACTATTACAAATCCAAATTAAAGTTGCGCTAATCCATTCAGAATAGGTCACACGGATCTTTCTTAATAGGTTGGCATTCAGTACATTGGTTAGTGTCTTGATGTTACTGGTGTGCTACCCTACATACGTAATAAAGAAAGTCTTAAACTTGGTTTGGGTCTCGAACGAAGTCTTACTTAAAGCTTATTATAGAATTGGGTAGATATATTTGACAAACCATGCAGGAACGTTATTCCGATTATCCAGGACACGCCTGGAGTAGTTATAATTGAACCACAAAGATTGAACAGCAATATATTGCAGTTATTATTGTGCATTAGACATTCTGTACTGGTGCAGTTGCTTTAGATTATCAAATAAAGGCGGTGTCGAAAGGCCAATGCGAAACACGGGGTGTCATCCGAGAGGAGCAGAGCATGGTGTGGTACCGTTGGGTACCACACGTTATAAAGAAGCGAAAACAACACCCACTTTCTTGATCAACAACGATTATTCAACATCAAATAAACGCGTTCATATTGAGAACCGGATCATGCGGGATTTACACCGTGCATCTCGTCTTGAAGCCTCGAATCATTTCCAAACATCGCACATGTATACTTTCGACTGAAATCTGGAGATCGTTACGTAAAGTCCTCTTTGAGCTAGCATGAGAATATACAGCCAGGGCCTGTCGGATACAACCGACAGCGTTAACCCACCGCATGGTCAACATGCTAGCTGCTATGACTTCAGGGGAAAGGTCTAGCCTTGAAGTCTCGATGGGTTTCCGCTCCTCGCAGCCTCACCTCATGGCAAAAAAAAAAAACCAGGCGACGTTCACTACGGTGATGTCGACCCACTGGATAATAAATCAACAGGAAATTAACATGGACCCTAAAATGCTCCCATTAAGACAAGTTTCATCCGTTCAATAAAATAGCTCCATTGGGTTGGATCACCAAGTATAAGTAAGGGGAGAATAGGACTGACTTGACCGTAAACAGGCTAGGTTGTAGCTAAGCTAACTTGTACTGCTTTCCCATAACCGGACGTTAGCTAGTTAGCTAGCAACCTAGCGATCTGCAAACGCACTTCGAACAATCCTCGCTAATTTGAGCCCCGAATCCATCTGCTGCTCGGGCTTTGTGAATACAAGAGTACGAGGCACAAGTAAGGCCTATAGGCCCCAAAGATGAAAAATAGCACGATACTGACCAGAAACGCTGCTCAGTGTTAGGTATTCTGTAATACAAGCGACCAAGAGCCCTCTCTGTCGAGTTCCGAGTTGGATGTAGACCATGAGCTAGTTTCTGAGCCTCAAGTCAACACCGCTAACTTGATGAAATGTGTCAAACCGACTCATGCAGACAACAAGCGAGAGTCTCTGAATTTACCTGTTTCTTTTCCACTCTGACACCACAGATAGCTGCGTCACGTGGTTCACCCAGAGATTCAAGGAAACTGGACCGGAGACATGTGATCAACCCACTTTTAGCTGGAATATGAATATGGATCTTTTTACGTCTGATATAGATGCTCACCAATCTAAATGAAAAATATTGCTACCAAAAATTTGTATTTTTGTACAATACCCCTTTTTACTGTAAGATTTAATCATGAATTAACGCCATTCTGTGATATGCATACTATTTTACTATCCATTATATTCATTTTATATTTAAAGAAACATGCAACCACCATTTCCCTAAAATAATGGAACTGGTTATGGTCTTAAGGAAGATGACAACATAATGATTTTTAAAATGTTGATCAGATTAGACTATATATCAGAATACTGCACGTCTCTTCGAATGAAAATGATTTCTCAATAAAATAAGACCTAATAATAACGAGAATTCAAAGTTGTATCCATAGACTGTATTAAATAGGTTTTACCTCAGGAATCATCAATGGTCCAGTGCGCAGGTGCCGCCGATTTGTACTGCCCTGCTACGACGTTATTACGGTGTTGTTAAGGGTTGCAAATACTGTCTCCTAATCGTCTGTGCTGTTATCATTTTTCATGGCTAGCGACATTAACGAGAAATACCTCGCTTTGTTGATACAAATTGAGAGGATTTAATTCAATGCGAAATGTAGCTTTGCAAAGCGAGCATCCTGTCGACAAGTTCTAGTTGTACATAGTGATATTAAAACCAGGGGCACATAGCTAGCCATCAGTCAGGTGTCTATGGTCTAGCTAGATTGCTAACTTGCGTGGTCCAGGGAGCTGTTCATTCAGCCTGGTGCCACACATAAAAAGACATAATGGCAGATTCTTCACCATTATCTGGAGTTAATGTAGTTCTAGTAATGGCCTATGGAAGTCTGGTGAGTATCATTGCATGGCCAACCCAGCTGGTTTTACAATAATAGATAATTAGTCTGTATGGATGTCGCATCAATGTAGCAGCTCAGTCTACCACGTTTATGTGCAGGTGTTTGTGTTGCTATTCATCTTCGTTAAGAGGCAAATTATGCGTTTTGCCATGCGATCTCGTCGAGGACCCCATGCGCCCATTGGACACAATGCACCTAAGGTAATGCTGCTTTGCGCTCTTTCCTCTGTGCATTTATAACAGTGCTGGCTTCTTCAGTACAATGGAGCATAGCCTTATGTTATCCCTATAATATCTTCATAAGAATCAAAGCATGATGCAATAAAGTATATGAATTACAGGGCTTGAGGGAGAAGATCGATTCAAGGCTTACCAAGGTTCAGGAAATCCGCTTTGAGCCACGTCTGTTATCAGAGGAGGACGATAGGCTGAAGCATCCTTCACAAATCAGTGAGTCGCTTTGTTTTCCCTGTATGCAGTTCACATTTGTGTCTGATCAAATTCGTTGTTGAATTGTTATAACTGTCATATAAACATGTTGACTTTGAGTCATGGGCATGTGTTTGTAATTCAAAGGTTGCTACAACTACCTGTACAGAATGAAAGCCCTTGATGCCATTCGCGACTCAGGTGAGAGAGTTATAGATGTTTTTGTTGCATAATGAAGGTACTGCTTTCCGTGTAACCTCTGATCAGCCAGAAATCCATGAAGAAACTACAACTGTTAAGCTCATTTATTGAGTTTTTACAACCTAGACATTTAGGCCCAATCCCATTTCTACCCCTTACCCCTTCCCCTTACCCCTCCCCCTTGTTTTGAAGGGGTAAGGGGAAGTGGTAAGGGGTAGAAATGGGATTGGGCCTTAACATCAGAACATAGGGGCAGAGCCCCAGAGTCCCAGCCAAAAGGTTCTGGGGTCCATCTCCAATGTCCTCAGCTGATCTGTTATCATCCTTGAGATGCCTGACCCTTACCTCCTAGATTCGACCCCCACATCTGTCTTCTTACGTTACTCCTGTAAAAGACCATCCCACCTTAAGTCCCTTTGGATGAAAACATACTCTTGAAATAGCAGCAGATGGTTTACCCCACCGATGCTATGTCCCCTACCGCCCTCACCTGTCGCTGGGCCTCAGGTATCACGCTGCAGGAGATAAGCCACACCCCCGGGGCGTTCACCGGTCGCAGCTTCCGGAGCTGGCTGCTGGAGCTGCGCAACTCTCACTCCCTGATCAAGAGCAGCCGCAGCGCGCTCATCGACCGCCTGCTGGAAGGCTACGACAACGCCCGCCATGGCACCGGGGTGTGTAGCCGGGGAGTCCGCGTGCCGATTGGCCGATTGGTCTGAGGAATAGGCTTGGAATGTTTTTGAGTGTTGTTGTTGAGGTTTTGTTTAGGGCCACTAATAGAGATTGTGGATTGATGCGTGGACATTCAAAAGTCAATGCTTTCTCTCATAAGCAGCCAATGTATTGATTTTACATTCATCTGAATAGAATAGAATATGAATCATTGATCACAATTGCAAAGCTCTTTTCAGCGTGACACACGTAACTCTGCAGTAACCTTTGCTGCACTGTCACCAGTGGATAAACCTTGCTTTATGTTTCAGGTTTTTGGGGAAGCCGAGTATTTGAAATACCAACGAGCTCTAGATGAATTAGCGGATGTGTAAGTGTCTGTGTTTCTGTGTCCGCTACAATACATTCAAACATCTCATTGGTTTGTAAGCAGTTTGGTAGAAACACTTGAATACACACTATTCCTCAAGAGTGGGGTAAATAAAAGTGTAGGAAATAGATTAAGTTGCAAGTATCTGGATAATGTAGTTTTTTCCAAACACCATTGCCAAAGCATTAGAACCGTTAAACAAAGGACTAATTGGGTAATGTTCGGAAGGGAGTAACTGTAATCCAACGGTTCCCTGGAATCGGGAGCCACTCATCTCTGTGGGTGTTATTGACTGTACTCTCTCTCTCTCTCTCCCAAACCTCAGGGTGAAGGCCTATTCCAGCAGCACCAGCCTGGACCTGCAGCACCAGTGTGCCGCAAAGGACCTGACGGGCTCCCCCGCACGCGGCACTACCCCCTCCACCATCCAGGTCACCTACCTGCCCTCCACCAGCCAGCGCAGCAAGAGGCCCAAGCACTTCCTAGAGCTCAAGAGCTTCAAGGACAACTACAACACTCTGGAGAGCACCTTGTGAGAGAGAGACTTTCGGAGGGGATCCAATGCTCTCACACAGAGAAAAAGAGAGATGCTCAGAACAAACAGGGGACGAGGTCAATGCGGGGAATGGGAGAACAATTTGGAGTAATACTGCATTTATATTTTCTTACTTGACTTGAATGTATCTTCTGATCCATATTGTGATGGGTTAGAGAGACATATTTGTACAGAATGCGTTAACTTATTCAAATCATGTTGTGTATTGGTGTTTGTGGCTTTGTGTTTCATTGTGATGTGTGATCTGAGATAAACGTCAGACACGCCTGTATTATTGCTAGTTGTTTTTTTGCACACTAGGTGGCAGCAGTCACTCAGTGATGTGATGACTGAGCAACATTTCTGGTAATAAAATTGTAAACTTCAGAGGAAGACAAGACAGTACTCAAATGCGCAATTCAACAGGATTTATTGAAAGAAAATGTATAATAACATCACCTTATATTTGTTTTAATGTACAGTAAAGAAAAACATGAAAAGCTTAGAAGTTTGAAAAACAGGGTTAGGGTAGACAGAACTAATAATAATAATTAAATAAGAGAAAGTTGAATAAGAACGAACAACCTGAATACATCAGATCTTAATCAATTTAGACTGATTTATTTAGCAACTTCAGGTATTTATATACATTTTTCACATCTCCAGGTACTGTCAAGGTAGCCGGAGGTACGAAACTATAAGGCTATCATCTAGGATAGAAACATAAGACTCCTTGTCCATTTCCCAATCAAATAGTACATACGGAGGTGTTAAACCTGAATCTTTGAAGTATGAGCATCCTTCTGTGTATAATATATGCCATCGTCAATGGGTTGCAAAGTAATCAGGAGCTTGACCCCCCCTGTTGACCCTAATGCTTTTAAACTCAAGTTAAGTGGAACTAAGTGCAGACACACTTAAAACACATTGCTACCTGATCGTCAACATTTCTCTGCCACACATCTACCTACAATAATTATTAACAGATGCTGTAGAAAGGCGAAGAAAAGGCAAAAAGGAAAACTGTAAAAAGAAATTACTGTGACGACACTGCCCTCTACCTCATTCCCTGCAATGATTTGAACACATGCTATAAACGACCAACCTTCCTGCTGTGTATTCCACATCACTAAGATAATAAACGTTAGAGCAGAGTGAAGGCGTTCAACACAGTGTTACCGGCCAAAAGCAGCACTCGCCAAAAGTCCACTCCGTCCCAACTGTCAGACTCGTTCGAACCAGTCATAACCGTAACATATCGTAATGGGGTGAATAAATACCTATTTACAAATAACAGTCTGGTGAATTCTGTGGCAGTTCAGCCGGGTGCATAGCGAGGAAGGCGGTCCTGTTCACAGCGTTCTCCCTCGCCCCTCACTCTCTCCGGCTCAGGACTTGATCTCGATGACTTTTATGTAAGGAAGATTCTTTGAGCTGCCATGTGTGGATGGCATGAGGACTTTACTGTGAAAGGGAAAGAAAAAACAAAGTGAAACATCTGACGGAGACTAGGCTGTGTGTGTGAGTGTATAAGTGTGTATATATCTATATATATATACTTGCGTGTGCTTATATATATTTGTGGCTGTGTGTCCGCGTGTTTTTGCCATTGCGCGCATTTGTGTGTGTGTGTGTTTAAGTGTATATTTATATATATATATATATATATATATATATATATATGTGAATGTGTTTGTGTGCATGTTTTTGCCATTGCGCCCATGTGAGAGAGTGTGTGTGTTCAGGTGAGATGTGCGTGTTACCTGTAAACCACCTGCTGCCTGTCCTCGGACTCGGTCAGTTCTGGAGGTGGGGGGTCCGGGGAGCCGGAGATGTACTCCATGCGGTCGTGTATTTCCCGGTTCTGCAGGCAAGAGGAACAGAGTCGGGGTACAGGGGGTTAGGGTTCAGATTGCATGTAGCGCACTGGGGCTTTTTCTTTATATCTGTGGAAGAGACAGCCGCATGCTGCAGCATGCACAACGGTTACACATATGAAAAGGCTCTCTCTTCACTCTTTCCCCCTCTTCTTATCCAAACATGTTTTAGATCTGAAGGCAGGAGTCCTAAAGCTTTAGGCCCTTTAGAAATTAGGTAAGTAAAGTAAAAGAAGGAAAGTTTATGGACGCAGGTGGTTCAACTGAAATGAATAAAGGTTGTGAGGTCCTTTGAGGGTATCAAACACAAATAGGGCGACCTCATAACAAATGATTTGAGATGACTAGTAGTTAGTACAGGGGACAATGCTTAAGTTGTAGTGACCTCAGCCTCGAGGTAGGCCACTTTCTCTTCTAGTTCCACGATTATTCGATCTCTCTCCTGGATCACGGTCCGAGAGTTCTGCAGCTGTACACAGACAAACACACACAGACATGGAACAACACACACACACACACACACACACACACACACACACACACACACACACACACACACACACACACACACACACACACACACACACACACACACACACACACACACACACACACACACAAGCATGAGAGCAAGAACTGGCAATCAAGAGACCAATGCAACATAACTTATTCAAGGCAGGACATGTCTGAGAGGCTCCGCTTAGCTCAACGGCCAACATCGATGAACCGTTACTCATTGATAGATTTAAGATCAAATTTCCACTTTAATGGTTTCCTGTGTGCATGCAGGAACTGGATGGTCAATTTGCTTAGTGATTGTGTTTGTAGAATGAGTGTGTGTGTGTGTGTGTGTGTGTGTGTGTGTGTGTGTGTGTGTGTGTGTGTGTGTGTGTGTGTGTGTGTGTGTCCTTGTCAGTGTGTATGAGTGTGCGTGTGTGGGTGGTTTGTGTACGTCAGAGGGAGGTAAAGGATGGTCTGCATTTGCATGGGTTGTTTCAGAGTGAGAAAGCAAATTAAATGTGTGCGCTTCCTTCAAAGTCTCTTGTACTTGGCCAGCCTTGTCTAAGGAGGTCAGGTGACTTGTGTACCTGTAATCATAACCCTGTTATTTATTAGGTAAAATATGTCCACGTCATTGTGCCTTGAGCTAGCACAACAGAACAAGTGCATAATGAACCCCAAAGGAAGCACAGAAGTAATGACTTTCTTTGGCAGATTTTCTGTCTGCATAAATAACAACTGTTGGACAATGTTGTGTTGATTTGCAATCGCAAAAATGCATCAGAATGACACCAACAATTACAATAAAGATTACCGTTCTCCTCCTTTGTCAGTTGCCAACTCACAATTGTAATTTGCTGTTGAATCTTCTCAATGAGGTTAGGGTCTTTGGTTTGCACACACCCAACGATTTTGGAAAGTTGAGCCTTGATTAAATGAAACGTGTTTTGACGAATCTAAATCTTGATTACCTTGGACTATGCTGGACTTCCTGATCCCACACTGTGTTTATATCTGTGTAGTGTGCTCTGCACTTTACGGGGGCTGCATCTGCCATGCATATTGGCTTCTTCTAAAACAAGCAGGAACTTCCATGAGGAAGAGGTTTCATCCTGTTGATTATCACCGGTTTCATCCCCGGCTTCCTCATAATTTTATTTGCCAAAGATAATGAGCCTGGGAGGGACGTGGCAAGGCCTAAAGCCTCAGGCCTATTATTTATTTCCGGGGAAACAACGCAAGTTGATTTAAATGGCCCTTTATGTATGTGGAAACAATAAAACGAAAACACAGGTGGAATAAATCAAACATTCAGTGCCATGCCTAAAATTGTGTGTGTGTTTATTTGTACCTGTTCGATCATGTGTCGAACTTTCCTCTGCTGACTCTTCAGCATGTCATCTAGCTGATGGATCTTCTCTTTCATGTTGGCCAACTCCTTCTCCAACGCTTCACTCCTGGTGCCAAACACATACATGGGCACACACACACACACACACACACACACACACACACACACACACACACACACACACACACACACACACACACACACACACACACACTTAATAAATATACTTCAATTAAATATACTCAAAATGTATGTTTACAAATAGTTTTGTGACGGTAAAGGTAAACTATCCTTAGTATTAGTAACCTAAACCGGATCAAACTGGACCAAAGATTACTGATCTTACAGGATAATCTTTTGGTATTGGTTTTGATACATATGCACGGGGGTTATAATAATAAAAAAAAATAAAAAAACAAAAGAATAGTAGAAATCTACTCCAACAACATCGACAGCAAAACAACCCGTCCTCTATCTCATGGTGAGGTCGGTCTCATAGGAAAACGTTTTTTCCTTCCCCAGGATTCAGTCACTCGGACCATCAGGCCCTTACCTGTGCTGCTCCTCCCTGCCCTGCTGCGTCTGCTCCCTCAGCCGCCCCAGCTCCATCTCCCCGGCGGCCACCTTCTCTTTGAGGCCGGTGCTCTCCACCGCCAGGCTCCCCAGGAGCCGCTCCAGCCCCTCCACCCGCCGGCCCCGGTCCTCTGACAACCCCTCCGCCCGCTGCAGCCGCGCTGTCTGCTCCTCCAGGCGGCGCTGTAGCTCGCTGTTCTCCGCCTGTAGGGGGCCACAGAGCATGAGGCTTTTTTTTAACATGTTTTCATAGCCATTGTACATAATGCATACTGATGAATGGTAGATTAGCCTGAGTGGGATTGATAAGTTAGGAGTCTTTACATTTTATGAGTTGGCAACAAGGTTGTATTTTATTTGAGGATTCATGAAGTGAACCCAACACTACCGTCCCGAATAATGTTTTCCATGTGACTAATGGTTCTGGATGACTCAGCCTTCGACTAAATCGGGCAAAGACTTGAACCACAGAAAATCAGTTGCCAACGTCAGAATGGAGAGATTCTGAAAAAGGCACACTAAAGCACACCCTCCAAAACTACATCTAGACATTCAAACTCTCCTTTACTACTTCACAGTGTACTTTTACTCCACGACATCCCAGAAACTTGAAGGGAGCCATCAAGCCCACTCATATCTCCATGGAATTATTTCACTGTATTAAATGCAGACCTTCAGTCTGTCCCTCTCTTCCTGGTGTCTGTCCTCGGCCTCCGTCAGCTGGACGTACAGACGCTTTGTGGCTTCGCTGAGCGTCACGCTCTCCTCCTGGTGCCGGTTGACCTGAGAGGGAGGGCGGGCGAAGTGGGGGAGAGAGGGCGGGCCGAAACCGACATGGGGGATCAACTTTAGGCTTGCAAATACTTGAACCCAAGGGCAGGGAGACAGAGGTAAAAGGGACACCAGACGGGGAGAGTTAGAGAGAGATGGCACAGACGGTGAGAGAGAGAGAGAGAGTGTGTACGCACAAGATAATAACAGAAAGAGAGAGGGAGAGGAAGACACAGAGAGACAGTAATGATGACAGATGTGGAGAGAGTGAGAGATAGAGAGAGACACACAGAGAGAGAGAGAGAGAGAGAGAGAGAGAGAGAGAGAGAGAGAGAGAGAGAGAGAGAGAGAGAGAGAGAGAGAGAGAGAGAGAGAGAGAGAGAGAGAGAGAGAGAGAGAGAGAGAGAGAGAGAGAGAGAGAAAGCCAGAGATCGAGATAATAACAGAAATAGAGAGGGAGAGGAGGACACAGAGAGACACTAATGATGACAGAAGGGGAGAGAGCGAGGCAGAGATAATGGCTGACAGGCAGAAAGAGACACGCAACACACACATAGAGGCTAATGATATGTCCTGTGTCAGACAGTAATTATTTTAAAGTTGTGTTCCAAAGTATCGTAGCAAATCCGTTATTTTGGCTATATTACATGGCTATATACAGGACATATACTGTATATAGCCTTAATTGTTAGCACCACAATCCTACTTAGGCAATGCAATTAAACAGGGGACTTTGGATTATTGTACAATTTTACAGCTTCACAAATGGAAGAGCAGTAGAAAAGTAGGGGAGAGAGTTTTTGATAATGTCCCTGTTTATATACTACTTAGGCACAGGCTGATCATTCATTGAATACTTAGGATATAAAAAATGTATGGGAGATTGGATAACATGCAGTGTGTGTGTGTGTGGTGTGTATGTTTGTGCATGTGTGTATGTTTGTGCATGTGTGTATGTGTATGTGTGTGTGTGTGTGTGTGTGTGTGTGTGTGTGTGTGTGTGTGTGTGTGTGTGTGTGTGTGTGTGTGTGTGTGTGTGTGTGTGTGTGTGTGTTTGTACGTGGATGATGATGTATGAATGTATGTCAAACCAGCAGACAGTTGGCAGGAGCGGTTTCGGTATGCATAATTCATCTGTGATGAAACCTAAACCCATCATTTGAATTGTGATCCTTTTGCATTCAAACCGACCCCACACCCTTCTTCCTTAGAGAAAACCTCAGCCTACTACGCTGATGAAGCAACAAACTATTTACTACACAGAAACGGTACCAGTTAAAGGTGTGTGTCGATGACTCGTTAACAATCCGTATGATTCAAGGTTGGAGAAGGGAGCGTACCAGGTTCTCTGAGTCATGCTGAGCAGGTACGCCATTGGGTAAGGGCGGCTTGTGATTCGACACTAGGTCTGTCACGTCAGTGGCTGGATTCTGAAAAGACAAGCAGGGCGGGGATCAGTGCGGGTACGAAGCGCTGTGTGCTGTGAGCTTCACGGTTCAGGGTGCATGGTGGAGTCCCCCTACCTTCTTGTGGTGGTGGTGGTTCTGGTTCTTTCGGGCCTCCATCTGCGCCCGGAGCGTCTTCAAGCAGTACCTCACCTGTGGGAGATAGAAGTATACCAAAGGAGAATCAATAGGTGACAGTCATGTGAATTTCCATCCCTGTTTGTTTATGTGTGGTTTTGTGTGTGTAGGACCCAAAGGAAGGGACGTCAAACTTAGGAGACCATACAACCAAAACAAACATGAACACACGCGCGCAGGCGTGTGTCTACGGTTCAGATCCCACCCACCTCCTGAATTTGCGACACCTCGTCGGTCAGCATCTTGACACTCTCCCGGTGGCCCTCTCCCCCTGGTCGGCGCGACTCCAGGTAGAACTGGGAGAAGAGACGAGAAGGTTTGGAACAGGTTGGGAAGAGAATAGGCTGTCTACATGTCAGAGTCGGCGGCTGACACATGAATGGCAGAAGAACAACTGAGTGATAAGGATAACTATGATGACACTCACTTTAATAACTTCCACCTGCTCTTCCGTGTGCTTGATCGGCTCGGCTGTCTGGTGTCGTTCCAAACCACGATCCTCTCGTTTGGTAACAGTGTCACTGATTACCTACATAGAAGACCATCAGGAGGGGAGAAAATCATTTCACAGGTGGCATTAGTTATTTTGGTAAGTAGGTTTAAACGATAGCAGTCGGTATACTTTGAGCACCGAAGCATGGGAAAGAAGCACGACAGAAAAAACACATGACAGAAATGACTAGGGGGCAGACCAGCTCGCTTGTGATTTAGTGCTGGACTGAGCATTTATTTTATGAGAGTAAAATGAATTGCAATAAATAATAGTTGCGAGAATACAATGGTTGCGAAACACACCAGCCGTCTACTTCTATTGAAGAATTAATCATTAAAGGTTCATACCGGTTTGTGTGATCAAACCTTTCTTTTGTTATTGTCTCCGATCCACTTCACTGAAAAGTGTTACCAATATAATTGTTCCAGATGACTCTGTTGTGTTGTGTCGGCCTTAGATCTTTGAACGTGAGCGTACCTGCCACTTATGTAACACTAGCATTAACCCTTTGGTGAAATTATAAGATTCACTAAAGTACTTAAAGTACCAGATTCACAGTTTCTTTGTCCAAACTTCCACATGTCACAGTGATTCCTTAGGCAAAATTGCTACTGCTATGGTATAAATAGGTGGGGAGTCGCTCTCACACTAAATGCTCTTCGAATTTGCTATGGAAATGTTTTGCTTCATGAAGAGAAGGAAGTGCAGTTTATTTCTCTAAATGTTCCAGGGTAGAAGGAAGTTATTATCGGGTTTAGGTTTGATTCTCTCTCACCTGGCTCCACGGCTCTTCTGGAGTATCGGGCAAGTGAAGCCGATTCTGTGAGCTCCCTTTGGATTGTCTGCCTTTCCTCCTTTCCTCCTTAAATCAAACATACAGGTAATCCATTACGTAGAGTGTCTTTGAGGAGCTCGCAGGAAAAGCGGTTCAGCATATTGCTAGACAAGGCCTGTAGACAAGGAGTGGACAAGACACCGCAACAAGAATGTGTGAGCTGCCCGTCATGGGGAGGTGAGGATACACAGCAACGAAAGGAGGGACAAACCCGTAAAACTGTCTTGAAGCAAAGGTCTAGTGTGGGTGCAGTACAAGGCCAGGTTGTAAAACATCATAGACACGTGTCTATGAGGGAAAAGCCCGTCTTCCTGATCTGCTGTAGAATGGTACTGTGCGCACTATCCAGTTACAGACTGGAAAAGTTAAACTTCCGCTTTTAAGGGCCAGAAATACCATCATCTGTGGTGCCGGAGCGCGGGGCACACTCTGTTGTCACTGCTTTTGTTTAGCAGTGAATCAAACATAATCTCACCTCCACAGAAGTTAGAAGCTAATGTTGTGAACACAATCTACAGTTGAAATCCAGTTCAGGAGATCAGCAGAACCAGTCAGGGTGTGTCAACCCAGCCTATTTAAGTATTTAACTTTAATCCCATCACCATATAATGTTATTTTTGCCATTTAAAATGTCCAAAAACATGTCTGGGTGTAATGGACTCAAAATGTTCCCCAACAGAGAGCTCTTCTATCAAAACTCACAATTTAAGTCTTTATTTCACCCCACTCTAAGGACCCTCACCATTATTTAGTTTCGGACAAAATAACTATACTATAATACTGGTACTCTCATGAGTATTGGTAAACATATGTATGACAATATTCTCTACATGACAGTCTTGTGCAAATGCATACAACAATATGCAGCAAATGCATATTGTTGTGTTTTGCGATTTATGTGTTTTTGATAGCAATCAAGTCTTTAATCTTCCGATTGTACAACTGCTAACATTTACATTCCAGGATCTAAGAGCTGCCTGCTTCTTCCTCATGTATTGTGTTCTACCCTAAAATCTTATCATAAGATCAGATCAGAGGGACTTCCATTGCATTACACAGGCGGGAAATTTGTTATGGCTAGTTTGAGGCTTATTTGCTGCAGGGAAGAAAATGTTGTTGTGATGGGAGTTTTTAGTCTCAGTAGACCTAAGTGGCCATCATCAGTAAACCGCTCAGACTAAAGGTGCTTTTATGGTTACCTTATGTACAATTGTATGTATTTGTATATCTAAGCAATCCATTCAATAAATAACTATCCAAACGTATTGGTTAGGATGACAAAGGACTTCAACATCTTACCACCAACAATTTTAAACAACAACAGCTACTTGGTCGGATGAGCTTTTAAATAAATGAATAATAATTGAATGTGCCACAGGTGTGTTAAGGAAGATATACAGTTGATATAAAAACCTGTTACACTCTGTCAGGGTTTGCTAAACATCCTGTTTGAAAGTAAGGATGTGATGCATCCTTCCGTGGCTGGTCTGTACAGGCCTTGAATTTTTCAGAACTCACCACCCCGTCTCAGAGGCTGTGTGTGTGTGTGTGTGTGTTTGTGTGTGTGTGTGTGTGTGTGTGTGTGTGTGTGTGTGTGTGCATGTGTGCTTGTGTGTCTGTGTGTGTGCTCGTGATTCAGAGCATGTGTACATATGGTTCATGTATGTGTGTAGGTATAGGTCAGGCAGATCACACATGGGGCTATTCACAAAAAGTTAATCATATCAACCATATGTAGGGAATGTGTAAAATGCATAGTATATACCAGGGAAGAATGCAGTCGTTAACTCACAGTTATCATACACCCGCAACCTGCCAATGGCAGATGAACTGGACCACGTGGAAGGTAGAACAATTAATGCATAGGATCAAAGAAATCTCTTGGATGGATAACTTCACAAAATATAAACAGTTCTAAAATATAATTACTGTTTATATCTGTGACAGTATTTAGAGAGGCCAAAGGCCATTTTCCCCAGGGGACAACACCTTGTCTCGTTCCCTAACATCATGTCTCTGGAACAAATCCTGAGCTGAGGGAGTGGCAGCTTCAGGGCTGAGAGAGAGAGAGAGAGAGAGAGAGAGAGAGAGAGAGAGAGAGCGAGAGCGAGAGCGAGAGAGAGAGAGAGAGAGAGAGAGAGAGAGCGAGAGCGAGAGAGAGAGAGAGAGAGAGACACACCTTGGAAGGTGCGGTGCTAACCACTCTCACATCACTTGACGTAAAGATTCAATATTCCCCGCCTCCCACCCAGCACACGCAATTCCCGCCCTAGGCTGTTGACTATCAAATCATGTCTTTTGCATATTGAAGCATCTTCTAATTAGGGAGAAGAATGCAATGGAATGCAATGTAGGCATGCACACAGACATACACACACACGGGCATGACAAACACACACACAAAGACATGCACACACACAAAGACACTGTAGCAATGCTACAGCCTTTTCAGTACCAAGATATATACTTAAAAAACACCCATGCCGAACAATAAAGATTCACATTATCAAGGCGTCGTTCTTCACCCTAGCATCGCCCTACTAAGTGCACCACAGGGTTTGAACGTGCGTCAGGTATCTTGGAAATATTATAGTCTTCCCATGGCTCACCGATACTGCCTCTGTGTCTCCTGAGACCTGGCCTCGCTCCATGTTACAGTACACCTGGTGGGGTACATGGCCACACAAAGACCAGCGGTATAGCAACCCGCGCTGCTTTGTCATCACACGTAGCCCTAGTTTACACGTAGAAAGTCAACATCCCAGAGCAAAGGGGAGAGTGGTCAAACACAGAGCTAGTGATTGAACATACACTACAACTACAACTATTGCCCATTTTCAAACAACCAGTGAATGTATTACACCAAAACCTACAGCAGTTGGCACTTGCAGAGCTAAAAATGGCGATGTACTTTTTGGTTTAATCTGTGAATTACTCATTCGGGAAATGACATCATTGCTCTAGGGCACTGACCGCCTGGGAAATCCCTCACTGTAAATCAGCTCCCGTCGAATCCCCAAACTATTCACTCCCTCGATCCACAGTCCAAGCTAAAATGCCATGTTAGTAAAGAAAACATTCTGCCTCAGGGTTAGCAACACTGTACGTAAGCCGACAAACTAAATTATATATTTACACTATTGGGGAGTTTGCTGAGGCACTAATCACGGCAAGCAACACTGCACCATTGTTCATTCTGACGAATGGGAAAACAACAAGAAGTGCTCTTAAATGAAAACCTGGATGATGGAACCCCATCAAACCAACTGTAAAAGCCGTTTTTAGAACTAATACCAGCAGAGGTTGATTCAATAGTGGTGTCGCTCTATCACATACTGAAAGATTTCTTGGATTCAACTGGGGCTCAATATGAAGAGAACTTAATGAGGACTTACTTTCGGCCAAAGGCAAATTCCTTTCGGTTATTTCACTTTCACATTCTTAACGTCGGTAACGTCTCAAAGTTAATGGTGAAGTTAACAAATAAATCAAAATGAACTCTGCAGCAGGCAAACACACACACACACACACCATCACAATAACCATTACAGCATACAAAAATTAGAACGACAATTGTGTTGAGCTAAGTGTTTAAGTTAAGTATTTACCCCCGGACAGAAGACAGTGTCTGGCAACTCGTCCTTTTCTTGCTGCTGACGAAGCGAGCGAGGGTTAAAGAAACAGTCAGACGTTGGCTCTGTGTGACTAAGCATGTGGGAAGTCAGACAGCCAGCAGCTTCTGGCTCTCCTTACATGGAAGAGAGGGGGTGCGGCTCCAACAGCAGCCCAGCCCTTTCAGCCTCACTCGTTATCCTGTACTCACAGCAGAGCGAGTATGGGCCACACACACGCACACACCAGCCCAACCACACACACACACACACACACACACACACACACACACACACACACACACACACACACACACACACACACACACACACACAGAAGCCCACATGGGTGCACACACACACACACACACACACACACACACACACACACACACACACACACACACACACACACACACACACACACACACACAAGACAACATGCACACTCACGCACACAGCACACACACAAGCCAAACACAGGCTTCCATGCGCAAACATACACAGAAACAACCACATGCACACATTCTCTCACTCACACACACACGTCCATGCATACACACAAACAAACCAACAAGCACACACACTCTAACATTGATGGCTGGAGCGAAGCCAACTACGTGGACGAGTCAGCTGAAAAGAGTTTTCTGGCGAGACGATAAGATAACAATTCCGAAGATAAGTGATTTAACATACTCACGTGTGGTTAGACGCAAGTCAAGTTACATAGCTCGCACATTGTTAATTATTTTTCAATACAATTAGTTGAAAATCAGGGGAAAACATGTAAAAAGCTCCCAGATTCAGAGACATTATTAATGAACTGGGCTCCATGGGGTTCTAGGGTAGAATGGGGAAGCATAACCTTGATATTCTCCAGCAGCGAGAATGCTATGTCGCCTGTTGGTAGCAGAGGTGTGAGGAATGTTTGGTGGGTTATATAAGTGATTGTTGAGGCATTTCTGTACAGTATGAACTGGTATGGCAGTTATACTCGTGTTGTGTAAACATTACTGTGAACTGTGCAAACAGAAGCAAAGCATCTTGCATCTCAGTGCTACTAAGTCCAAAAGATCTAATCATGTGTTTGTCTGTGCGTGTGTGTGTTTGCTTGAGTGTGTATATGTGGTGGTTTATACTTGTTTTACCCTGGTGTGTCCTTTGGGCATCCAATTTGCACATTCATATATTAATGTTTTACTTAAAGTTGAGTTTTAATCATCGGTGGTTAGACACTAATAGGCTATTATGTTATGAGACTATGAGCTATTAAACCATTTTGCTCAGGTCAATGGTGTTGTAGTGATAACACCCTACTCAGTTGGCATGTTTGTTTTGGCAGAACTAAAGTGCATACTAGAGCAGCTTTTCCAACTAATGTGCAAGCGTCGATGTTTTGAAATGGCACGCTCATCCAAAGTCTGCAGGTATGTCATTACCCTGTTTGGCATGTGTGACAAGAAAAATCATAGGAAGTGTTACACACAGTGTTGCACTGTCATTGTTCTGAAAATAAATCTTGACTATAATTGTGTCTATAATTGTAGATTGAAAACTGAACTCCTAGCCTGGTGTACTCCTAGCGAGGAGTCATTTCACTTTTTTTTTAACACACCAGCACGTACAGACAATGTAACAAAAAAAGAATGCCGGCTTGCAAAGCCTGTTTAAAGCCTGTAGCCTGTTGCATTTGCATATTTTGAGATCAAATAATTCTCTCACCTCTCTCATCTAATAACAACTCACCTATAATTATGTGAATACCTCAGTCAGATGCAAATAATACCTTCTAGACAAGTGGTTGATGAGGTTAATATGATGTTTGGGCCTCATTTACGCACTTTGTTCAAATCCTGACATCATATCCTGGAACAATTCTGCGTTTTTCTCGTTATTAAAAAGGAACAAGGAAATACATGTAATCAACATGATTACAGCAGTAACCATGTTTTATAGTACAGTCTTTCCTGTTTGGTGAATAAATATTTCCTCTGGTTTTGAGGTTGCCTCGCCTGTGCACACAAGTAAAATGCATTTATAATACATTTTATGATTTATTCTGAACTCCTGGTTTTACAGTTGACTGTGAATTATGGATTCAAAGATGACAGGCCAGTATTTTTCTCAAGAACTTCACTGAGTCTCAGCTTCTAAAGAAGTTGCAGTCCAATCTCCAGCCATTGTAAAAATAAAAATGCATCATGAGAGCTTGTCAAATAATGACTTCCAACATAAGACATGAAAAGAGATTGAATACAAAGATTTTTTTCCAAGGAATATCAGAAAATATTCCACATTATTATATCCAATGTGTTGATAAAATGATCATATTTAACAAATGGACAAACATTGACAGAAAGGGAATTGGTTTGAGGTTTGACATTTTACCCTATGAGGGAGACAAAGATCAAGATAAGATATATTGGGACCTTGAGTCAACCGATTGAGCAAATAGATTTTCTGATCAAATTCATTAGCTTGATATTCAGTGGCAAAGGTATCTAGGCCGGAAATAATGCATCGTGCACACTTAAGAATAATGATGAACTAGATTCAGAGGAAACACTGCTCTATTAACTATACTCCATAAAGGTAACACACCAATAGCTCTTGCGGAGATGTAGGAGTCCTAATGGATGGGAAATTAGAAAGGATGTCTTGACAACCATCACAGGGTAGTTTCAAGATGATCAGAGGCTCCACAAAGTGCCATAAGAACATTGCATGCGAAATAAAAAAGATAAATGGCTAAAAGACACCGGTCTCAGAGGGAAGGGAGTGGGAGTGAGGCATGAACTGGCACTATTCTGAAAGTCAAGGAAAATGTATCTTATTTTATACGAATAAGCCTTGTAATATTTGATAGCTGATGTGTTGTTATAAAATGTAATACTTGTGTAATAAATGGCCCCATGGCTCAATTAACTGGCTGGCTGACTGGCATAACTGAGGCAAGTCATATTCACGGATATATATCCCAAACCCTTCCACCTATAAATCATGAATCAAGTCAAAATTAATAAGATAAATTAAATGGAAAAAACGTAGGCTACAATGAATTGAATACTGCCATTATACAGCGGCTAAAGTTGTGTAATGGAAACTCTAGACCGAATGCAAATTCAACCTGCCACGTCTACCGAGTAGGCTACAATGGACATAATTTCCTATACAACAAACAAAAACAAAAGGGTGAAAAAAACAAAAAAACACAACAGCCAAACATCGTGTCTAAATGCAACTCACAGCAGTCCTGGAAGGTTTGCTCCCAGATGCGACCCCACCGCTCATCTTCGCAGAAGGGCAGAGCAGTAGAACACAACAGATGAACAGAGAGAGTTAAAGGTCAGCCATTCAGTGTCGTCGATTTTTTCCGCCCAAACATCACAACCATTTAGCCAACAGGCTATGCTGCAGCTTGAATCCAACTTTTGATAACAGAGGTCGGCGTTCGCTCACGCAACGTGTCTGGTCTCCGTCTGCGCGTGCTTCGCCTCCCTCCGCGACGGGCTCTCGTGCTCAACTTGGTAGTCAACCCACTCGCCCTTGAATTTATCACCTCCCGAGGAATGCGCGAAAACAAGAGACTCGTGCACACGTGGGGGAGGCAGGACAATAGTTTGGCCATAGCCACTTTATGACCGTATTTTACAGTCAATGGTACCGTCGATTACACTGGAACTGTGGACACAACAAGCGACCGCTTTACTTCAATTTAAGACTTCTTCAGGTCCTCACCTGGTGGAAGTGGATAGCCCCGCCATCTGGTAGATACTTCATATTGGTGTTGAACCAGAACATTTTGTTCTCTGTAGCTCGTCTGATCTTCTTCCACATGGATCCCATGTGCCCTTCCGTAGTATTTGTATTCTCATTTCGTAAATAAAAAAAACACATGAAAAAGCTTTACTGCTCTTCCATCTCTGCCGAAATGGATATCTGAAAAAGGTTCGATGTACCTTTGACACTCTGCACAAAAGTAACACGACACAGACGTTGATTCTTTGCCAGGGCAGTGGATGTAGATGTTAGCCGAGAGTTGTTTGATAAGTCTTGCCAGGTGTCTGATAGATTAAGAGCCTAGTTGCTACTTAGGCTCACTTCAATCGGAAAGACACCGCTGAACTCTTTCCCTTTCTCCCTGTTGGCAGATATGGCGGGAGATGGCCCTGCCTACAGACGGTGTGTAAATACTGGTAAAAATAAAACCTGATTTAATAAACTTAACTCATGACACATTTCCTGTGGACATTAGATAAATAAACAGATAAAAGGGATCCTCTAAAATCTCTCACATCAGAAGAACATTTTTGTGTTTTTTTCTTCCACCACACTGCACAAAGAGCAGGAAACAAACTAGCTGAGCCCATCCATTTTCCAGACACAAAACAAAAGGCCTACCTCCTATATTTAACAATTGAAGTCAAGGCATGCAATTATGTGTGACTAACTAACACAATGGGCTTCACACAGCTTTGAATTTTGTGCAAATCACATAAACCCCTTGGGTAGGAATGTAATCCAAAGGTTAAATGGTCATCACATTGAAAAGAAAGTCCACTGTAACCGAGCCCAAAAGTAAACATGCTTTTTATTTACAAAACTCCCCCTGGCTAGGTCAAGTCCTTAACTTGTCGCCATCCATCATTAAGACACATCATGAAACTAATAACAGTAGGCCAGCATGGTATGTTCACAGGGTTCTGTGCAAGTGCCGTAAAACATCCCGCAATGGCATTTGTACTGTCATAAATTTCAACAGGAGGCTTAACCCCCGGCAGAACTGCTATCATAACTCACAACCTGCTTATGCTGGTTCTCATCGACCTGCTATAGATTCTCACGCACACTGTTGATCTTCTCCAGCAGAACAAATTTTAACCTTAAGCAAACACTAAACAGTTAGGCTAAAATAACCACCAATGTCAATTTTTGATCCTGATTGATGCCATGTAATTACGCTTGTATGCAATTGTCAGTAGGTGTGTTTCCTGTATGCATTAAGATCAACATGCACTCATCACGATACACAGTATGAGTAAAGCTTGTACACTGAACTCCAGCTTTGTGGAAAGCAGAAGCAACACGTATGGATGACTGGGGTAGGTGACATGATAATAGCCTGATGTCTGCAGCAATTACACTAAACTCAGAGATTAAGGAGCCCTTGCGGTACACTCACTCGGGCAGTGCTAAGGTCGCACACGACTCTTGCCCTCTGAAGATAATCAGCCATGCAACTCAAGGCAAGGGGACTTGCAACTCGCTACAGACACTATATATTGTCTGTAGCCATGTGGGCTTTCCTGCAGCAGGATAGGGCACTCGATGATATGTACATCAATGTTCAATAACATAATAAATTATTTAGAAGATGAAAAAAAAACGATTATAAAGTGGTTTGAGTATGTGTTTTTAATAAGCATGATTTACCCCAAGCTTTCCTTCTGTTTTTTGACACATTGAATGATTGACTAAAGTGGTTTTAGTATGTGTTTTTTAATAAGCATGGTTCCCTCCAAGCTTTCAATCTGCTATTTGACACATTTAATGTTTGAAGAGTAAGCAATCTTCAAGCAATCTTCATGCCCCAACTCTGTCTAGAGTTCGGGCATGTCTCTAATCCAAAGTCATTCCCAGGGAGGTGGGGAGAGAGAGAGAGAGAGAGAGAGGGTGAGACAGAGATTGGAACAGACAGATGTGATGTCACTGGTCACGCCCAGGACACACCAGGTGTCCATCACGAGGTTACAACCAGACATGTCGTAACCCAGGAGAGAACAGAGATAGGTTCAACCACAACAATCTTATTGCACCTCCATTCGTTTTCAAAGAAAAACAAATGTAAACAATTACAATTTGTGATTACAATTTGTAAACAGAATATTATTGAAACTATTTATTTCCTTTTTCCCTTCAAAAGCATTAAACGTACAGAAAGCCATGGTGGTTAACCTCAGTAATCTCAAGTATTAGTCGGGGGACAAAAACAACATTCTCCTCCATCTTCTGCATCATCTCCATCCCTCTTGGCTCTCCAGAGAGGGACGCTGCCAACTAGCAGTGATGGAGAACGCTATGTGCATGGCAAGACAAGCACAGTCCTATCTGCTCCGCAGTTTATATGTGTGGATCCCAGATAATACACGAGGCACCCATCACACAAAAACCTTAATAAACTACTAAATTATTACGAATAATTGAAGGGGCCGACTTGTATGCCATAAATTATTGATTAATGTGCATTTTACATATTTTGTGATAATCTAGTGGGTAGATTAGAAGAGAAGTAAAAATACAAAAACAGTCAAACTAGGCCTGCCGTTGAGGACATTGTAACTATCACTGTTGTCAAATCAAATGAAAGAAGTGTACACAATGTAAAATACACAGCAAATTCTATTTTCTTGTATTTGGAAAACAAAGTAAAAGAAATGTCATATTTCCACCATGTCCAAAATTTATTTGAAATATATAAATCTGGTATAACAGCTTTGGAAAAATCGTACCAAGCATTGAACCACATGTCACCAATTGTCAACAGCACATTGTGAACATTGATGTATACTCAATACTAATTTTGAGATGCAGTAAAAATACATTTTAAAGTGACACATTTAAAGGTAATAATCTCATGAGAAATGCATTCAGCGATAGTCTAATAACACACAGAAGGCATATGCAACAACATCAAACAAAAGACAAAAACAACAAAACATGTGTAGCCTCAAGTAACCACACTTCAAACAGGAATGTCTATTCCACTTCAAAACTTGGCATTCACACAGATGACTAAAAAAATGAAATCCTTTCAAAAGCAACGAAAGACAACACCAAAACAGACAACACTGAACATCAAAGGCATAAAGCTCCAAACAACATCTACAATTAACTCATAATCATGTTTAAGGCTTCTGAGTGAAAACATGCACACAGGCTAGTATTATAAACAGAAAACGTAGCTCACCGCACTCATTTCCGTCAGTTTATAAAAAAGCTTTTGAAAAACGTATTTGAAAATACGGCTACATCAAATCTGGGGCGTTCGCACCTTTGATTGTCTTCAATACAGGGTTTGAATAGTCAAAGTGTAAAAAATAAAGGCTCAGTTAAAAATGCATCTCCACCGTCACAGTCAGGTGTACAAAACAAGCTTAGATCTAAACTCCTGATATACATTGAAAACCAATACTATTGTGTACCTTCACCTAGCTACAACAATGTACACAACGTATCATGCGGAGGCTGACAGCAAACCAAACACAAATGTACTTGGGTATTTGATTCATGAGCACTACAAGTTTACAACTCATGCAGGAACTAGGCTAGGAATATTCTGAATGATTTCTGTAGTCAAGTCAAAATACAAAATAAAGCATGCAGAATGCTACATTAGTATAGAGTACCATGGCTATATGGAGTAAAAATGCATTCATGTCGATTTGAAGCAATGCACACCAAACCCTGTACTTCCAAATGTACACCATATGTCTGTTCTTCAGCAATCGCTCAGAAAAACATGCATTCATTACATTGAATCGCTACAACCGGTGAGAAGTATATGTATTCATTTAACATCGCTGAAAGCTGATACCTTTGAGCTGAAAATAAACAGTGTTAAAACATCAGTGTACGGTGCCAAGAATACATCATTACAGCCTTTTTACTGTTGAAGTATGCCTTTGCTTGCAGTTCAGTGTTCCGTTGTTGCAGTGCTGTATTTCACAGCATCCTTCACTCGATCCAACTTCCGTCATATGACAATACTCCTTGAGCCCTGAGGTGCCCCTTTAACGATCTACTACAATAGGAGTCTTTTGAGACTAAAAAATATAATATGTATTATATGTGCATTTCGATTTGTATTACAAATCTTTATAGATCTATATTTTACCTGTCCCCCCCTCCATTTCCTTCCCGAAAAAAGTCATAAATACTCCTATATCCAATTTAACCTTCCTATTCCCTCCCTCCCTCCATCAGTTGTTGTTCTGCAGGTGGATTTCGGTGAGGAGGTCTTCGTCTTCTGAGCTGAGGTTCACCGAGCTCAGAGCCAAAGTCCGTGAATGTTGGACCTTGCGCCTTCACGGACCAAAAGGATGATACGGTCATTTAGACACAATTCCTCATTATCTGTTATTCATTTGGTTTTAATTATTGCTTGAGGTTTATTTGTTTTTATTTCATGAAGACATAGGAGGTTACTATAAAAGGTTTACAGTTCCACCTACAGGTAGCTAACCCAGTTAGGGATTGAAGCTAGTACAGCACGCCATCTGGTGGATATCATTTGTATTGATCTTCATTAAATATGAATGGATCATACAGCTCAATTTAACTCAGTTGAACTGAACACTATATCACACTATATCACTTGTTCTAAACTCACTATTTAGAACAAGTGATATTTTTAGATGTGTGCAAGGTGCTCTGAAGCTGCCATGCTGTGAGTGTGATATTAAACTTTCAGTTTCTACATTTACATTTTTACATTTAGGGCATTTAGCAATAAGTACATTTGTCATAAGAAGTGCATCAATATATCGCTGTCGGTACAGAAAGAATGTTCATAGAACCAAGTGCAAGTACAACAATCGCTAGGCTAACCAATTCCCTGTGTTACAGCAATCATAGCAGCTACTGCAGTTGCTACACAGTTAAGTACTAGTACTAGTTTATATCGGTCAAAGATGCTATAGATTGAGTTTAATTAGTTAGAAATTCTATAGCCATCCATCCACTATTTGTGAGGGAAATGCTCTGTGAGCAGATCTGTTTAGAGTTCACCAAGCCTGCCCCTGTATGGGGCAATTTAGGGGAATTCCATAATCCTGACAAATAAGCGACCCTCTTCCCTGACTGGTTGGGGGAATCAATCATGGATGCGTAAAATGCATCATTCTGAATAGCCGAGAAGTGTTGGGGTTATGGGGAGAGCTAAATCTTGCTCTTCTATTTCTCTTGTTTGTTCTCTTTAGAACTCCCGAATCGTACCTACAGCCGCCTTAATGTTCTCTATAGAATCGCACGTCCTTGCCCTTGATTCTGGCAAGAACAAAGGGTTCTAGCCTCAGATCTTTTTCTAAATGGGCCACCGATCTGAAAGTACACTGGTATGCCTTGCATGGATACTATTTTGTGGACTTGAGAAAATATATCGCTTGCCGAAAAAAAATGATAATTGGTTTTCGTTAGAATGTCGCATTTTATGTTACTGGGGGATACTTTTGTGAAATCCTACCAGGTAGTCTATAGTGACCTCACTCACTTTCTCATAAGACTCTCTCTGACTCAAGTCATGTCGGACAACCCTCCATAGCTGCCCTAGCATCACGCCCCCGGTGGCTCCGTGCTGAACTACGGTGGTGTTTGTTTGGTCTTACTTGAGCTCCGCCTCCAGCGCCGTCACCTTGGCCTGCAGGGCCTCCCTCTGCTCCTGCTGCTCCTCCAGCTCCCGCAGGCCCTTCCTCCTCACGCCCTCCAGACGCTCCACCTCACACTCACTCTCGTCCACCTGCCGCTTCAACGCCTTCACGCGCAGGGACAGCTGCCCGGGGGAGGGAGGGAGGGAGGGAGGGTGAGAGAGAGTGCGAGATAGAGAGAGGTCAGAGTGAAACAAGAGAAAGTTCCAGAATAAGTGAGGGTCTTAGGAGCATAGTGTGGCAGGAGGTTAACCGTCTGGCCAGCATGAACTGTATGTGTGGATTGCAACCAAGGGGTGGAGATCAAGTCTTTTCCATTTGGGGCTGAATCAGACCAGAAAGGACAGGCCTTCTACACACTTGTACTAATCAGACTAAAAAGGCAAACGTATTTACAATATCGATATAGCTAGTTTGTTCTACCTGATCCTTCTGCTCTGCGGACTGGTTCCTCTCCTGGTCTAGGGTGGCGTTCAGGTCCTTCAGCCTCCTCTCCATGCGTCTCTGGGAAGCCATGATGGTGACCTTCTCTCTGCACACATCCACACAGCACACATGAGCACATACACAACCCATGCACTACAAGGACCAATAATATCTGTGGTAACAGGCCAGCTGTAGAGCCTGTAGAGTATTTACTATTTGGTCATTTAGCACACCATTTTATCCAAAGATTGAACCCCGTACCTTAAGGCTGGGATTTTAATATTGTAGACATTGTACTGTACAGCCACCCGTGGCATTTCGCCATTCTTCACATATCTTACATTTTCCTACCAATCTTTTTTTAAATATTACAATTGATTTAAATACATGTTTTCTTTTGTGCATTTCAGGGGGAAGGATATTTGTTAAGGCCTTGGCGGAGATTGAACCGGACCCCCGGTTCCCCTGGGCGGGTGTCGGACCCTACCTCTCCTCACTGAGCAGCGTCTCCTCCAGCTCCAGGACCTTCTTCTCCAGCACAGCGAGGCCAGCGGAGGGGCGCGACGGGGTCTCCATGTCGACCACACGGGACTTCAGCTCCTTCAGCTGGAGGTAGGAGAACAGAGGCAGAACATCAGTGTTACAACGGGGCAGGGATAGCCCCCGTGTCCCATCGACTGGTTGGTTGGGTTCGGTCTGTCGGTTGGGTTCAGCTCAATTTAAATATTTTGAATTTAATTTTAATAAAAATAAATTCTCCTCAGAACTCCCTTTGCTTGGTCCAAGGTGGCAGTTTGTTAAGACATGCGAGACGACATTCAAATGATACACGGCAACCAACGCTTTTAAAGAAGTAGAGGATCTACGTGCGGTACGTAAACAAAAATGGCGGCGGGAGCCCCACCTGTCTCTCCATGGAGCTCTTGTCCATCTCCAGGTCGTGTCGGGCCGAGCGCTCCTGCATCAGCTCAGACCGGAGCTGTTCCACCTGAGGGGGAGAGGGGAGGGAGCGAGCGAGGGGAGAGAGGGGAGAGAGGGGAGAGAGGGGAGGGAGGAAAGAGAGGGAAGAGAGGGGAGACAGGGGAGAGAGGGGAGACAGGGGAGAGAGGGAGGGAGGGAAGAGAGGGGAAGAGAGGGGAGAGAGGGAAGAGGGGGGAGAGAGGGAGGGAGAGAAGGGAGGGGAGAGAGTGAAGAAGGGGAAGAGGGGGAAGTAGGGGATGAGAGGGAAGAGAGGGAAGAAGGGGAAGAGAGGGGAGGGAGGGGAGGGGTGTCAGGGAATCAACTGCAAGCACATCACGCATAGGAGTGGCTGGTAAAATAGGTCACAGTGCTATTGTTTGACTCTGTGACACAGTAGCCCTACTTCCTGCTCGCTTTGCATGCCTCTCCACGTGACGAAGGGTGTGTGTGTGTGTGTCTGTCTGCCTGTGTGTGTGTGTACCTGTTCTCTGCTTCGGGCGATTCGGTCATTGAGAAGCTCCACGTTGCTCTTCTCTTCGTCCAGCTCAATCCCAAGTGACTTGAGTTTATCCTGCAACACACACACACACACACACACACTTTAATGAACAGTTCAGAGACATCTACTAATGTTTCCTCCACAACTTTAAAAGACAGAAAGCAAAGTAGTTAGTTAATGAACGTGAGAAAGGGATACCACGATAACAGTAGTTGACAAAAGGGCAGCCAATGGAATGAATGAAATGTTAATATTGACAGAGGGAGCTTAGGCTTAGGGTCATAAACGATCCAAATAACTTACTCCGATAAGATAAGGAGTACTCTGGGTATTTCTGATGTTGAACTTCCACCTTTCTGCACGACAGATACCCCGGGACACAGCTGCGAGGTGCCCGCCACTCATCATGTCCCGCATAACTTATGCTGCCCTAACCCCATTTGACCTTTGACCTTTGAGTGCGTGTGCGTGCGTGCGTGCGTGCGTGTCGGACTGACCTCCAGGCTCCGGATCTCCAGGGAGCTGTGTGTGCGTGCGTATGTGTATGTGCGTGCGTGCGTGCGTGCGTGCCGGACTGACCTCCAGGCTGCGGACCTCCCGGGAGCGGTCTGTGTAGGTGCTCCTCTCCGCCTCCAGCTCCTCCTCCATGTGTTTGAGGCGCCCGTTGAGCAGGTCCCGCTCCAGCTGGGCCCCGTCCCGCTCCTCGCCAGCCGCCAGCAGGTCCTTCTTCAGGCGGGAGACCTACGCCAGGGCAATAACGTAATGCGGCATAAATAACCTTTCCCCAATTTGCAGTTTCGTTTTGAATAGATTAATAACTTTAAAAGGTCTATGTGTATGTGTGTGTGTCTATGTGTGTGTGTGTGTGTGTGTGTGTGTGTGTGTGTGTGTGTGTGTGTGTGTGTGTGTGTGTGTGTGTGTGTGTGTGTGTGTGTGTGTGTGTGTGTGTGTGTGTGTGTGGTTAGGGATAGAGATCTTTGCTGGCAATGTCCAAATGGCCCAGATGGGTTTCAATTATCTGAAAAAGACTAAAATAAATATATGTTCTTTTGCAACTGCAAGGACAAGCTGGCTATGATTAGCACCATTCTTCATAGTGGAAGGCAAACGCATGCAAACTGCTGATGTCTCCAAAGAAAATAAACTGCTCTACATTTCGTTTTAAGACCAAGTTTTATGCTCTGCCAAATTTGAAGTTTCCCTGTTGGCTTGAAAGTTAATTCATGTTCTCTGGGAACGACTGCTATTAAGTCAAGACAAACAACAAGTCTGGATTCTAGAGCATTCAAACCATACAGATTAGAAACAGAATAAACAAAAGGACTGCAATCATATTTATGATGTAACCCGGAAATCCTGTCTGGGATTACCAGACAGACAGACCAGATAAGTACCATTTTATCTTACCTTAACCTTGATGACAAGGTATTAGGGTTCCTACAGTATTTGTTTTGAATAGCTTGTAAGCGGTTCAGTCCCACAGAACTGTATTACTACCTCTTCCTACATGACAACATCATCATCCTCGCCCTTCTTATTATCAACACCACCATCCTCCTCTTCATCATCACCATTATCATTAGCATCATCACTATCCTCATCACCAATCCCATCATTACCATAACTACCATTACCATCATCCTCATCACCGCCATCATCAGGACCATCACCACCATCATCTTCCTCCTCATCATAATCATCATGGCCACCATCACTGCATCCTGCCCCCCCACTCTGTCCTCACCTCATCCTGCTGGGCCTTCAGGCTGGTCTGGCTCCTCTGCAGCTCTGCCAGCCGGTCCTTGCTGCTGCGCTGGGCCTCCAGCAGCTCCTTCCTGGAGCGGTCCCGGTACTCCTCCAGCTGGGTCTGCAGGCCCATCACAGACTGCCGGGAGTCGCCCATCATCGACTCCATCTGGAGCGCCCGCAGGAGCACGGAGAGGAGGAGAGGGAGGCAAAGAGTGGGTGAGTGGGAAATAGAATACAATAGAATATAGATGTCCCAGTCAACGTCTGCACATTGCACCATACTAGTAGGTCAGTCATTAGGCAGTCCTGTTGTTAAATCCAGCATTGACGAGACCTTTTGGATAATTATTTTCTAAAGCTTACAAAATCCCTAAATCTCCTGCTTCCCCAAAATTTGAAAACACTGTTTATACAAGTCCACACACACACACACACACACACACACACACACACACACACACACACACACACACACACACACACACACACACACACACACACACACACACACACACACACACACACACCTCCTTGTTGATCTTGTCCAGGGCGCGGTCCAGTAGCCTCTTCTGTTCCTCCAGCTCCGTCTTCCCCCGTCGCAGCGCCTCCCTCTCCTGGTCCCGCTCCTCCAGCCGCCGGCCCAGCTCCTCCTTCTCCTTGCCCAGCCGGGCCGCCCCCCGCCGGGCCTCCTCCAGCTGGGTCTTCAGGGCGCGGTTCTCGTCCTCCAGGACCTCCAGGGCCTCCTCCGCCCCGGGGCTGAGGGGCAGGGTGGACGAGCGCCTGGTGGTCTGCGGGCCGGGGGGGAGACAGAGGGTCAGTGTCATGATCCGCCCCTGGTTTTCTCATTCACCTGCCTGCCACCCTGATCACTCCCAATTAACCCAACCACCTTCACCTGTGTTTCCCCTATATCAGTCCTCTCCTCCCAAACATTCCCTGCCAGATTGTCTCTTGTGTTTCACAGTGCTTTCCCGCGATTCTACTCCTGACCTACCACCGCTCCTGCCTGCTCTCTGATCCCGGCCTGTCTGACTATTCTCCCGGTTCCTGATCCCGGCCTGTCTGACTATTCTCCCGGTTCCTGATCCCTGTCTGACTCTCCTTCTGGTTCCTGATCCTCGCCTGTCTGACTCTCCTGCCGGTTCCTGATCCCCGCCTGTCTGACTACCCCGTTTGTTTCCTGATCCCTGCTTGTCTGACTACTCGCCTGTCGACGAAATAAACTATTGACTCTGTTCCACGCTCGTCGCCAGTCTGTGCACTTGGGTTCAGCCAAACGCGCACGTTACAGTCAGTCCCTGGACTAGATTCAACAGTCTCTGTAATGAGGGAGTTTTGCTGCCCTCCGCGATGCAAGTATCGGTGGTAAAGCGAACCAAAGGGTTGGCTTTCACCTACACGGAAAGTATCGACGTGGGTTTGAGCCATGAAATAAGTGAAACAGCACTCTGGGTTCTGGTTGGACTTGCAGTCGATGCAGTCATACTCGGAGGACAAAATAGACATGGTATCTCGTAAAGCATTGAGGATTTTGTGAGGCTAATAAGAGTATCAACGTTTTTCAATGTCACCAAAGGTGCTGCAGATTTCAAGAGCTAGTATTTGAATTTAATTTGTTAAAAATTGGCATAGCCATCGTAAGTGTTATAGCATTATTAGAGTGAAATGTGCTGAGAAAGTATCTGTTTTGATTTGACAGGGCCTGCCTCTGGAAACAGACCAAACCGGGGCATCTCTGAGCCATCATGGAATATTTTCCCTGATTGGTTCAGGTATTCCATCTGGGCTGTCAATCAGAGGGGCGGGAAATGCAACACGACTCAATGGTGGCGTAAGACAGGGAGGGAGGGATGGAGGGAGAAGAGAGGGAGAGGACTTTGGCTTTTGGTTGCTTAGTTTCAAAATCTCCCTCTCATCTGCTCTTTTCTGTTCTCTCTCACTCAAATCTTTCCCATAGCAGCTCTAAGTACCATTCACCGTATGCCAGTGTACATATTTAGACTCTTTTTCTGCTACCCTGAGCGCAGCAACAGCCTCTCCTAATCCACTGAAACCAATAGGATTCTCCACGCCTACACAACACATTCAAATACATCCTCTCTGTAAAATACGTTCCCTTGTCGTATACATTCAGTCTGTGTGTTTGCCTTTAACTCACAAGGCATATACAGACATGAATACGGTGCGCTGCCTCGCCTCAGGCTTGGAGTCAATGGACTGGTGAATGTTTGATGTGCGTGGGACGGCCTTTCTTTGTGTTTTGCATACAGCACACAGAGACACAGACACACAGTGTTTACGGCTAATACCATGCGAGACAGCCGCTCTCGGAGTCTGGCGTTGGCCTCCTGGAGCTCCTGGGCCGACTCCTGTTCCAGCACGGGTCTCGCTGAAAACCCCGCTAGCGACTGAAAGAATCAGGGCGGGGGAAAGAGCAGGAGGGATGTGAGAGGGACGGGATGGATCAGAGTTAAACCAGTGCATGTAATGTAAGGCGATAACCGCCCTTCCATCAAAAACAAACAACCAATCACAGGGTGGAAGAGACAAAAAAACAAACAAATTGTTACTGATCTCCTAGATCCCTATCAGGTGGTATTCTTTGTCCACACAATGCCGTACCTCTTTTGCCTTTTCCAGTTCAGCCTTGTCGCTCTGTGATTGGTCCCTCAGCCTGCTCATCTCAGACCGCAGCCCGGCCTCCGCCCCCTCGCCAGCCTTCCTCAGGGCCTGGAGCTCGGCGCACTTCTGCTCCAACTCTGCCTTTTGTTTGTCCAACTCGGCGCGAGTCCGCTTCAGATCGTCATGGCAACGCTGAGCGGCCTTTGGGCAGGTAATCAAAGATGAATAATATGTGGGAGGACGGGAATATGCTTAAGCACACAACAAAGCTTGTTATATGGGCCGCGTGTGTGTGTGTTTGTGTGTGCGTAAACCAGGCAATTTTACAGACACAATGATGAAGAGAAACAGTGATACAAAAGTGAATTGAAACAGAGAGAGTGAGACAGAGAGCGAGACAGAGACAGAGAGAGCGAGAGCGAGACAGAGAGAAGGACGGAGAGACGGAGAGAAAGAGAGAGCGAGAGCGAGACAGAGACAGAGAGAGCGAGACAGAGACAGAGAGAGAGAGAGAGAGAGAGAGAGGGAGAGAAAGAGAGAAAGAGAGAGCGAGCGAGACAGAGAGAGAGAAAAACAGGGTGATGGAGACAGAGAGGGGATGAACTAATCTGCAGACAGGGAAAATCAGAGCCGCACTAATACATGGACGAATAGAGACGTGGAATTAGAATATAAATAGCTGATGAATATGTATGACCGGCTGCAATGATAAAGAGCGGCACAAAAAAATAAATAAATACCATCGGCAATTTTTGAAAAACATGAAAGGGAAGCCATACAACTGAGGAGAGCAGATAAGCCCTTCGCCTTCAAGCCAACCTGACAACCCATAATCTCTGCGCAAGGGCACGGCGCACGCCAGGGATTCTTACCTCAAAACGCCCATCGTCCACACCGGGCGTCTGATTCTTCATGGAGGACACCGAGTCCTGCAGCTCCCTCAACTCCCCCTCGAGCCCCTCTCTCCCCCGGCGACACCGCTGCAGCCTGAGGCGTGGAGGGAAGGATCAAGTGGGGTTGTGAGGTGCAGAAGATGGAGCCCTGAGAGACAGCTCTGCACCCACAAACACACTCACAAAGACAAGGTCGAGACACTGGTTTCAAACCGCGATTTCACTATTTTTAGGGGGATTGGATGAGAATAAAGAATTTGCAGCACAATTGATTGGTAGTGTTGTTATAGCGACATCATCATTGGATTTAAAATTCATAAAAGATCAGTCGATATAGGGTTATTGAATCAACAGCACCCTGATTTAGAGGAAAATCATAAACAAAAAGTTAAAGTCAAATCAATTCAACAAAATCAAGACAAAATACGTAAACAATTGATCAGGATCATTTACATCATTTAACACACAGACAAGTTATATTAATTGAAAGCGATCCTATTCCGACAAGCCAAAGGGTTTCTCGTCACATTGCATCACAACTCCACTAAACTCAAACCACACAGATTGTATTCTCTCTCACATTTGACTGTTGTCCTTCCATTGAGTCCTGAGGATCACAGGTTAAGTCAAAATATTAAAAATTAAAAAATAACCCACTTAAGTAAATTATGCGGAAACAAAAATGTACCATATTATAAGGTTAATATTGATTTTATCCTGATATATTTTAAGGTTACCAGAAAAACTATTTTATTCTTTCAGCCTTCAAAATTCCACTATTTGGGAAACCTTCAAAAAGTATGTGAAGCGTGTGGACACGTTTCACATACCGGCCTAGCGTTGCGGCTAGGCTAATGCCTTGACACAGCAACACAATGCTAACAGCTAGCTGGGGACTCACTCTAGCTGGGTGGCCTCCAGCTGGGTCTTCCAGGTGTCCCCCTGGTCCCTGCAGCTGTCCAGCTCATCCCCCAGGGACACCATGGAGGCGTTCACCCTCTGCCTCTCCTCCTCGATGTCTTCCTGGGACTGACACACACATTATCAGGGCATTATGAATTGATGTTGAATTGAGTTAATGTTCCATTTAAAGTAAATTAAGTTGGTAAAATGAATACATTTCAGTAAACAAGAGTACACAGACAGCCTTTCCTCACTTGGTTAAATAGAGATAATGAATAGATGACCATTAGATTATTTTTTGGGTTGAATATCATCTAATAATATAATATCAAGATAAATCATTATTATAATTATATAATACTGATACCAGTGGAGTCCTACCAGATACCAGCTGATTCCCAGATACCTTGTCCTGTTGTGTTTTTCCTAAATCTACCCGGGCATCACTTGTATTTGCTCCAATATTTATCGTTTTTCTCTTGGATTGTCCTCAGCCTCACGTGGAAGTCACTTTGGATCAAATTGTCTGCCAAACAACTAAATGTAAACAAATCCTGGGTATAAACATTCAGAACTCCACATTTCCACAGTAGGGTATCTGAGGCTCCGAGCAATACAGTATGCTGCTGCTGCTGCTGCTGCTGCTGCTGCTGCTGCTGCTGCTGCTGCAGCAGCAAGCGCCACGCATATCTAACATCAATCGTGGATGATTTTAATGTATGTGATGCTGAGCCGACTGTTTAACATCACATACGCTCAGCGCTAACACAAGCGGACTTATGGGTAAAGATAAAGATACCCATAAGATAAAGCCTCGAGAGTTCTGGTTGTAATATAGTGTCCAAGCTAGGGCTCTATATTCCTTTTTAGACATTGGGGCACTTTACGGAGGTCATGCTGAGTTGTGATGCAGGTGTACGTTCTCAGGTGGGACAAGACAAGAGTGAGAGGTGGAACTTCCAGGTTCAAAAAAATAGGAGCCGCGCTTGGAGTCAACAACCTGGGTCGCGCTAATCAGCACCAGAAACTCATTCATTAGTGAGATTAGCTTGCCTCCGTGGAGGAGCAACAAAACCAGCAGGGGGGCTTTTACTTTGCCAAGCAGAAGGTGTTCAACTTTACCTACAGGGCACTATTCCCACAGTCTCAGTCTATACCACAACCAGACACACATCTTCATCAATAAAAGATGACATGCAAATTTCTGAAAAGCCGAAAGTGAATACACAATGCAATGAAACATTTTGACTCAATCAGCAAGGCGAGGGGAGGCTGTGAGCATTTGTTTTTACTACCACAGACAAAAATAAATGTCAAAACAGAACTCCTTTCTTCGAATATGTGTTGTGTTTTCTTATACGGCTGCCGCCTGTCCTCGAGCTCTGTGATCCAAAAATAGACTACCTGTGGCACCCGGGACACTTTATCAAAAAACTCTGTTGAACACCAGCTACCGCCACCAGAATATCACCACATAGCAACCGGTTGCTACCCTTTGTGTATTCTCCTGTACGTCTTAAGCCCTCCCCAGCTTTGCATATGTGAATATTATACGGGATCGGTGTTTAAACACTGCAGTTTCGGCCCTGGAGTCAGTGTTTGCACACATTTCAGGTTGGCAGTTTTATTGACACTATATAGGACTACGAAACCTGGAAGAAGTATGTGAGAGGCATTCGGGTAGGACTTAAAGAAGACGCATACAAGACCATAAAAAGAACTATGTTTAACTCCAGCCTCCTCCTCTGACTAATTCCATCAGTTGAGTTTGCTACTTGACGTTCAAGTATAACCAGGCCGCCGTCATAGTGTGTGGAGGGTTGAGAGAGTTGAACAATAACATATCTTAAAGTTCTGAGTCTATTTTGTGAAATATACGCATTCTAGTCTTCACAGTTGGAGACTGAGTAATAACTGAATGGGGTACATATGGAGGAATAGGGATAGTTAACGCCAATTTCATTATGTTCAGCGATTCAGGGTTTGGGGTAGGTTGCCAGGGTGATACTAGGCTCGGTGTTCATCTTCACTGACCCAATCAATATCTTGTAGGCGGGACAAAAAAAATAGAAGGCTCATAAGGAAGAAACTTGCAGCACCTATGGTTACTGGCCGATATTCCAGTCCTACACGTTGTCACCTTGAATTGGATATGCGGTATTGTTGTTTTATCTGGGACGGCCCAGAACTGAACAAAGACACGACCAGAGACGACGTATTCCTTCTCATCTGTTGTTGTCTCCTTAGTGTCTTCTGAGCTTGTTGACACTGAAGCAACAGAAGCTGTGAGCTTTTGTTCCTCCTACATTGGTCTACTCATACAAATCCTCCCTTTACTAGGACTTAAACTTCACTCATTTTAACAGATCATCCAAAGCAGCTTCTGTTGAATTCAGATACCATTAAAAGAGCAGGTAGGGGATAAAGAGTGAATATGTATACGTGTCATTGAGGAGCAAGTAGGGGTATAAACAGTGAACCTGTATAAATGTCACTCTGGAGCTAGTCGGGGGATAAACAGTGACTTTGTATACATGTCATTGAGACGCAAGTAGGGGGGATAAACACAGACTTTGTAAACATGTCATTGAGGAGCAAGTAGGGGGGATGAACACAGACTTAAGGGGGAGCAGTTAAGGGGGATTAGGGCCTCTTGCCCTAGGATGCTTACCGGTCTCCCTCTGTGTACACTAGGAATAAAGCCCAGTACCTTTCTGAGACATGGGAGTTGACCCCCACCCGTAGCCTACTAGCCTAGCCTCTGAGCTACCTCGTAGCCAGTCTCTCCTCTCTCCTACCTGCGAGACCTCCTCCATGGTCCTCCGGAGGACCTCCATGTCCTGGCTGTACTGCTCTCTCAGGTTCTCCACCTCCTCGTCGTGGGACTCCACCTCCTCCTTCAGCGCCCCCTTCAGGGCGGTCAGCTCCCGCTCCCGCTGGTGCAGCGTCTCCTCCTGCCGCTGCCGCAGCATGGCCGCCTCCACCAGCTCGGCCTGCAGTGTCGCCACGTCCTGGGGAGGGAGGGAGGGGGAGGGGGAGGGGGAGGGGGGGAGAGAGAGAGAGAGAGAGAGAGAGAGAGAGAGAGAGAGAGAGAGAGAGAGAGAGAGAGAGAGAGAGAGAGAGAGAGAGAGAGAGAGAGAGAGAGAGAGAGAGAGAGAGAGAGAGAGAGAGAGAGAGAGAGAGAGAGAGAGAGAGATTAGGGGGTCTTTGTTTTACCTTATGTAAAGGTGTGTTGGGTTTAAGGTTGAAGAGTTATCATGCGAGTGTTCTTTGTTAGAAATGCCATAGCCGATCCTTCAGCTATTAGTGTGTGAAATGCGCTGTGAGAATATCTGCTTCTGCATGAGCCAAACTAGATTTTAGGCCACTGCCTGCCATTTTTCTAAACAAACAGGGCATCTCTACCCTGATTTATTCGGGGGCTCCATCTTACCTGTCAATCATAGATAATTAAATGCAACAATGGCGGAGTAACTCAGGAGGGAGGGAGCAGAGAAAGAGGATGTGTTTTTCATACTCTCTCTCTATTTACAATCCTAAAGCATCTTTATTTAATTAAAAACATCTGTTTTTTGATGACAACAGTATAAAGTAACAGTTTACAATAAGTACAAACAGCAGTACAGGAGCAGGAGATTATATCCCTCCAAAGATTAGTGACACGAGCACACATCGTTTTGTGTGGAATGATTGCAGAAGTGTTGTGACTATGTAAATAATGTTGGACATAATGTCTAAACGATTTGTGTGTATGGCTTCAGCTGAGGTGTGTGTGTGTGTGTGTGTGTGTGTGTGTGTGTGTGTGTGTGTACACAAAGCAATGTCAGTCCATTCTTGGGTCAGTCTGTCAAGATGCATTGCGCCGATTTTTGCATAAGGGCATGTATGTGTCTTTATGTGCGTGTGCGTGCGTGCGTACGTGTGTGTAGAAGTACGTGCCTGCGCGTGTGTGCATACATCTGCATCACTGTGTGTGCGTACGCGTGTGCGCCGTCAATACCGTTTGCACTGAGTCGCTGTAGGGGGAGTCTTCCGAGATCCTCCTCAGCTCTTCCTGCAGCGCGGCCAGTTGGTCTTCCTGCTGACGCACGGTGGACTCTGAAGCCTCCCTGGCCATCCGCCCCTCTGCTAGTCTGCACGCCGGGAGACACATTGCACGCCAGCATCAGCTCATGTCAGGGCCACGCCCCGTTATCGAGTGGATGAGTGCCGGTACTTGATTGCGAGGGGGGGGGGGGGGGGGGGGGGGGGGGGGTTGCGAGTGATCCGGGTATGGGCCGTGATTTATAGATTTGGGTTAATCGTCGTCACGCACACACGTTCACATGCACCCACACACATACATACAAGCGCACAGATGTGTAAAAGATGTATATCTGCTCACTCATCATGGGCTTCCCTCAGCTCCGCCTTGAGTCGGTTTAGCTGCTCCCGAAGCTCCTTGGCCTCGTTTAGATGTTCGTCACCGTCCTTGTTTGGATTTCCCATTGATCCTCGGAACTAGACACACACACACACAAAAGTGGGACCGAGAGGGGGAAGACAGAAGTTACATCGGGAAGAATCTTCCACAAACTACGCCGTCAAGCACAGCAGATGGTCTGTCTGGATCTTAAGAACTATATATATATCACTGTATATCAACCCCAACTTTGTTCTTATACGCCAAAAGCTACTTCTACGGCTCAAAAGTTTCTGAAAGTTACAAAAAAGTACTTTATGGGCCCTGTCAGCATGCTCTGCCGTCAACAACTTTTTACAGACGGGTTTACTGTACAACTGCAGAGCTGCCGGGCTGGCGCCCCCACTGTGCTTTCATTACTTAGCCTCCCTGTACGTTCCCTGCATAGGAGAACACAAGGGAAGTAACAGAAGGAGAAGAGACAGGCTGTACAGCCCTCCTACACACCTCTACGGAAGGAAAGAGCGAGAGCGAGAGCGAGAGAGAGAGAGAGAGAGAGCGAGAGCGAGAGCAAGAGCGAGAGCGAGAGCGAGAGAGAGACAAAGAGTCAGACAGAGACAGAGGGCCTAAGGGGAGGAGGGTTCACGATTTCCGCTTCATTTCTTATCAGCAGTAGATGGGGAGAAGAGGCTTGCACACATGTCTTTCGTTTGATTGGCCCTCGCTATAACAGCTGGCAGATAACTCCCCATTGTGGAGCCTGTTTCATGTACTCTGCGCTCCAGCGAAGAGATAATGAGCAGCAGCCTTTTCTCTAATGCCATCCAACAACGCTGAGCCCTGGATTGAGCCCTTGGTGTAAATTGCTTCAGCTTTGTACTCAAGGTCTCGAGCAGTTGTTAAAAAAGAAAGATGGCATGAAATCTTTGCCATGATTTAAACTAAGTAGGCCTATCCAATTTGTCTGAGGGTGATGTCAAAATAGGCACACCCAGACAAGATAACAAACCTAACAAGTACAAAGATCAAAGAGGATAAGGTAACTCTGGTTCAAGGAGAACTTCTTGCTACAAGTTTCAAATACTGTAACGGTTTTAAGAAAAAACATTAGGCGTTTAAAAATTAAATAACAGGTCACACTCCCTTATGCGAGTCTAAACCAATTTAAAACTACCACTTTAGACATACATCTTATCCAGAAGTAGCAGACTTACAGAGAATTCCCCCAGTTTAAAGACTTCTTATATTCAAAGTCTTCTAAATCAACATAGTTTGAGACCATCTCGATCCTTAGCGTCACACAGCGCTATCGGGAGCTAACTCTGCGCCGCTACATCAGAATATGCTCAACCCAGCAACTCACAACAGCCCCGCTCAAGAAATAAAGGGGGGCTTAACAGAGATAAGAACCTTCACCCCCACCCCTTTAAACTTCTCGATAGCTAGGATGTGTTGACATGAGCTTAACTCACCATAACGTTATATTTGATACTAGGCAACCTTAGAAAACCACACATCATCATTCAGTGAGCTTTAATGCAAACTCTCCTATCACTAAGACCCTGGGATTCACACCAACTATTCTAACTTCTTTACCAAATCCCATTGTGTTGCTATTGATTCAGGCAAATTATTAGGTCAATTCTGTATACACAATACCCATGTTGATGTTTTCACTGTTTCAACTTTAATGGACTGCTTTTGTTTGTGAGGGGAGCCACCACCGGGCTACGGCCGTGTCCAAGGTGACCCCCTCTTCACTAACACACACACACACACACACACACACACACACACACACACACACACACACACACACACACACACACACACACACACACACACACACACACACACCCCAATTAAAAGTCACTGAATACACACCACTAACAAAAGGAAACCGTGGCAACCCTGGAGGAAACACATGGCGGCCCTCAAGCCCGGACCCCCTTCTCCCTGAAACGGAGCTCATCCCGGACAGGCGGCTAGCCCCACCAGCTGCTACCAGGTTACCACCTCCGCTCAATTATGGATGAATATCAATGACTGCGCTTTTAACACGCCGGGCCGGGTGCAATCAGCTCCCCTCCCCTCAGGTGCATGCGTTGCCAAGAGACAAAACGAGGAGAGCGAGCCACGGGTTGGTCATTAAGCTCTCGTGAGAGGCGATGCAATAAGGCCTCATAAACACTCCCGGTGCTTAACGCGAGGGCAATGTAGACGCCTTGCATTATGGGAAGGCGAGAACTCAATGAGATCCCTTGGGGATGGAAATGTATTCAGATTTACTACCAGGGCGAGGAGCTACTGGTTACCTTTGGGCCTTCTTCTGTTGCATTTAAGTGCGGCCAAGTAATCAGCACCCTTGTTTCATTTGGGCGGCGGATGTTTTGCATTCCAGAAGAGAATCCTTAAAATGGCGTTTCATGTGCTAATGAAACCCGACTGCATTGACAGCAGTGACAACCAAAGATATAAAGCATTCGGTCACAAAGAATGTCACTGAAGATTCCCTTTCTAGGCAAAGCATAAATATAGTCACACTATTTTAGTACTGCTTAATATGTGTGTTGTGAAAGTTGGAAAGCATTTCTTTCTTCACAGTTTCCATTCAGTGCTGGGATACTATTACAGGTCAGATTAAATATGCACTACGTCATTTGCTTTTCCTCATGACCTACATCCTGGATATCTGACTTACTTATGTATACTTATATAGCATTGAATATATATGACTATAGATTGATACCTTCAAAGGGTTGGTCTTTGCATAGATGAGGTTGACCTTTCTTTTGATGGACGCTTCACTCGCACTTGACCTGAGAAGCAGAAGTAAAGAAAAAAGTTTTGGAAAACACAAACTAAAAATATCACGTTTGTCAACTACCAAGTGTCCTCATCTTACCCGTCTTTGAGGATGTTGTATATGGCTTGCTTTGCCTGTTCGTCCTCATCACTGGACACGTCTAAGCTTCGACTCTGGTGCCTTAATGGAGCCGGCGTTTCCTTTGAAGAGGGAACATGTTATGAGTCTCTGCAGCCCAATTAGTAGCAGCAGAAGAGAAATTAGTTCAAAGTGCCGCGCTACTATTTTAATACCTACAGGCTTTTTTGGTATGGCTGGATGAGGGGTGTCCTTGGCAACCGAGCTCCGCAACGACTTGAAGCCTGGCTTGGAGGTGGGGAACGCCATCGCCGTGGTGACAGAGGCGGCACTCGTCCCCGGGCCAACGCTCGCCGAGCCGGGTGACGCCGACGTTTTTGAGGGGGCCGATCGAGGCGTGGGGGTACTAGCGTAGGGGTTGACGGCGTCGAACGTGGGAGAGGCCGGCAGCGGAAGGGCTACCACGGCCTCTCTCCGAGCGTCCAGACTCCTGGATCGTTTGCGTTCGTCAAACCTCAGCCGCTGCCGGGCCCCCGCGCGGCCCCGGGTCTGCGGGCAGCCTCCGGGGCCGCTGCTGTTGAACTTGCTGATCAGCTTGTTGATGGGGGCCAGCGACTCGGTGTCTATGGCCGGGGCCCGCTCCTCCTCCTCCTCCTCCTCAGCCCGCGCCGAGGAAGACGAAGACGGAGAGGGCGGAGGGGGAAGGCCCTCTGGGAAAGACTCCAGGGGGAAGTTCTGCATGACGGTCTTCCCGCTGTGGCGCCCCAGCGATCCGGCCGAGGTGAACCCGTTCTGCTTGACCGACCTCGTCCCCACCCCGTTTCGTTTCACGCGTTTCAGTCCGGCCTCGTTAAACTCGTCCCCACTGTCCCACTCTGGTTTCTTCCCCGTTCCACCGCTGGTCACCGTTTTGGGTAGGGGGTCCGCCTTCGGAGCGGCTCCTCTCTCGCCGTCCCCCACCTGGCCCACGGCTTGTCCGTCCCCGGGTGGTCTCTTCAGGGGACTCCCAAAGACCTCCCCCTCTACTTCCTCTGCCGGTGACACAGAGGAGCTCCTTGTGTTTCCGACGGGGGCGTACGGCTTCGGGAACCCAGGCGGTTTGGGGTCTCTGCCCGAGGAGTTGTACCTGGAGCCTGGCACAGGGCTCAGACTCGGACTCTGAGGCATGGCCTGCGCCTTCAGCTGGACGCCGTACGAGTCCCCCTTCTCGCCGTCTTTGAGGACCAGGTAGGGCTGCCCGGAGATCCCCTGGACGCGCACCGCCACCCCGTACTTGTTGGAAGGGGGCGTGGCGGCGGCGGCGGCGCGGCTCTTCTCGGGGATCCCGCCGCCCGTGTCGTGCAGGTCGTTGATGAAGCGGATCTGGACGCCGTAGTCCACCAGTGGCTTCTTGTCTGTGGAGAGCGCGCTCATGTTCACTTGGCTTGGTATCTCCCCGGACGACCTGCACAGAAAGAGAAGGGCCATAAGGGTCGCAAATTCAAATCAGCTGACTCCAATAAAGCGGGTTAAGGGAACAGCGTGTACAAAACATGCAAAGAGGAGTGAAGTGAGTCTTCTCCGAGCCCAGTTTTGAGTTTTTATCTGGGCTCTGTAGGGAAACTTCAATATAAAAAGAACGAAATGAACGACTACAGAAAATACCTTGAAAACAAACAATCCCGACTGCTTTAGTAGGCTATGATATGCAGCAGACATTTCATTATTTATGTAGAGCCATTTTGCAGCTATTAACTTGTCATCCCCTACAATATACGATCAACCATTGAGGCACAATACCTAGACTTCATCAGCTTTAAAGTCTCTATTTCGTCTGCTCGTCTTTCCCTAGCTTCATAAAATGTACTACTAAAAAGAGTACTTTCCTGTCAGATACGATCCAAAATAACTCACTAAAGAGTATGGGTTACTGCTATAAATGTTGGTACTATTTCAACCCCAATTATTTCCCCCACAATAGGTATTCATTCCATAGCAGATATGCCACTGAGACAATAAGGTTTTTCTTTGTGCGGTTGGGTCCTACTAGGTGTGTGTGTGTGTCTGTGTCTGTGTCTGTGTCTGTGTGTGTGTGTCTGTGTCTGTGTCTGTGTCTGTGTCTGTGTGTGTGTCTGTGTGTGTGTGTGTGTGTGCATTTGAGAGAGTGAAAGCGAGAGCAAGTGCAAGTGCAAGAGAGAATAAAAAAAGAATGACCGAAAAATTAGAAGTCTCTAGAAACATAGGGAGTGGAGAGGCATCTCACCGCACAACAATGTGTGACAAATGTGTGGCTGAACACCTGGTTTTCCCTGTTGGGAGTTCAGCAGTCATTTAAGGATAATGAAGGTTGATAGTGGCAGATCAGGGCCCTGATCAAAAAGTTGTTTAAACTAACAACAACCTTTCTCTGACATAGGGGACCCCATAGGGGAAAACAAGTGGAACCGTGGGTTTTCTGTGTTCCAAATAAGCCTTTTACGTTATCACAGTCCGCCAGGCACTGCAGAAACCGGCCCGGACAGTATCAGAGCTGCCCGAGTTGTTATGAGCGAGTCCTGCTTTGAAAAGGAGCACACAGAACCGTGCAAAGGTGGATACTCCTGCTTTTGTCCAGGACCTGTGGAGCATTAAACACTAGGGGCTATGTGAGGAATGCCCCCGGCCTGGCACCCTCCCATCCCCCCCCACGCCCCTATCCTTGCCTGCCACAAAATGTCCCCGCCGGTCTCCAGACATCAGAAGAGGCTAACTGGGGAGGACAGTGTTTACTTTGAGCTGGGCAAGCATGCACACACGGAGCGACGTGTGCACACGCACCCACACACAGCCCTATTGATGCTTTGTCCGCGTGGAACGGTGAATGCCTACCATCGTGTTTGTTTACGCTTATATAACCTAAAGGAAATAAGTATATGACAGCACAGAGAAAAAGCTAAATAAAAACCATAACATAATTAGAAATTACAATTTGAACCAACTAGAAATTTGTCAACTAGGCCATGTATTTTCGATGCATAGTTAACAATCAACAGAATCCCTTGCAGGAAGACCATGTTTGCTTTGATTCCTAACCTCAGCCCCACTTTCAATACAAGGCTAAACCGCACAACAACTCTATGGGAACTCGCTGTGTGTTTGTCAGGAGGTGCCGAGCGCAGGTGCATTAAACACTAACTAGCTCCGACCTCTGGTTACAGTGTAACCTTGGAGGACCGTGGCGAGTGGTGTTACACACAATTAAATCATCAAATGAGTGTTGCCCACTCCCTTGTAATCATTCAGCCTGGAATGTCTGGCATTCTTCCTCCAATGCCATCCAGGCTACCGCGTGGTTATGAATGTATTTGTGAAGAGTAACATACAAGGGCAAAGCTGTACAACCAGAGGAGTGGTTAGTAACACATGCTGTGCAGAGGAGGATGAATGTTCAGCGTGTCGAAAGCTTGCTCATGAACAATTGATTTAAAACGAATAGTAACTCAATCAGGATCCTCCATCCAAAAGTAAAGAGAAGCCATACAACTCTTTAAACCAGACACAGGGGTCATATTTAACCCCTTGACACACCAGCCTTTTGGCTCATGTTAGTCAGCAGTGCTAACCAGGTGGAACGATCCCCAACATCAACACAGGGTGAATTCCAACGGGAGAAATGCAGCTCAGGTGGCTGAAAGTGCATCGCTCAGGTTAAAGTATTACCTGAGCAAACACAAGCTGCCGGCGCAAGAGCAGCTGTACAATAACCTATCGAAACGGTAGCGTTGGTTTGAGTTTCCCCCGTGAATATTAGCTCACCTCTTGACACAAGGACGGGCCTTGTGGAGGGAGGAAGACAGGAATGCCACCAAACAAGACTGTCGCTATTGTTGCGCTTCCCCTTCGCTCTGTCTACACCCTTATTTCACTTCATTATCTTGTCCCCTCTCGTTAGTTATTGTTACTGGCCATAAATCGCAAGCATTGTTGGCGTTTTCAAACGTAATCATTTTCAGGGGGAATTTCACACTTGACAGGTTTCCTGTAAAGGTGTGTTGAGTTTTGGGGAGTTAGTAAATTAGAGGTGTGATTATAGGACTGAAAATGATTGGACGCTTGAAAGTAAATGTATTTGATCTCATTTTGATATAAATTAATCATAAAACCATAGAAAATATGTCAATATATATTGATTTAGTTGTATTCTAGATATTTGTTAATTCATCATTAACTGTAGTGACGGAGCCATGGTATGGAAGGATAATTTGGGGTATAAAATAAAAAAAGCCCATAAAAAAAGCACAATGACTGGTGGACTTATAGGCATACACCTCAAGATGAACTGTTTGGATTCAAGACATGTCCCTAAGCATTGTTTTGGATGCTATTGTTCTGTTTTGCAGCAGGTTGTTTGGGACATAAGCAGGTTCTTTGCCAATCAAGTAGCCCCGAAACCCTGCCCCGGGGGCACGTTTTGATATCACACATTGTGATTTATATGTTTTTTAAAAACCTTTCTTATGAATAGATACGATTCAGAAACTGTTCATGGCTGATTGTGCTGTAACGATGTTAAACATGTCAAGCTTCAAATCGATAGACAGGTAACCAAACCATATGCCATTAGGATAGAGATTAATGCGAAATTGCATTATGAACAGGTCTACCTGGTGCTTATGGGCAAAAAATAAGGAAAGAGGCCATAGTAAACGTGTATTCTGCTTTTAAGCTAACGAAATGTGTTGGTCAGAAAAGAAAATAAGACCACATGGAGCAGCGGTGTCTCTGGTGAATAAATTGCGTCACACCCACCTAGCCGGTCAGTCAGTATCGCTGTGTCTCGAAACCAGCTTGTGTACATGAAACCATCCGACCCCAGATCAGCAGAAACGACCGACAGGGATGCCGCACCATTCACCTGTGAAACGTGAAGACGTGTCCGCGTCCTATTTACAGCCTCCACTCATATCCTCTTTACTACTGTCAGATCCAATTATAGGCGCCAGGCTAACACACTGTGTGTGTGAATGGTACATCCCGATCATGATAGCAAGGAGACAAAGGGGCATTCTCCGCACTGTATCCTTATTATCGAGACGAGGAAGAGCGGAGTAAAGTGAGGTGAAACAGCCGATGCAGCGATTAAGCCACAGGTGTACCTATTGCGTATCCAGACGTAATAAACGCTCGTTGTGGAAAACGCAGACTGCGCGAAATACAGAGATGGCATTCAAGGTTACTGGTATACACGCCAAGCCTAGTTAACCCCTCAAAATCCCAACCGATGGGGTAAATTATCTAATAACCATCAAAAATATACACTATTCAAACAGCTGGGTTAAGCCAACAAGATATTTGATTATACTACACCTGCAAGGTTAAGTCATACGCCAATACAATTCACGGGATCTGTCGTCACACTACTGGAGGGTAGCGGTGCGTATTGCGGAGGCTATTCGTAGTTTAAGAAGAAAAAAGATGCACCTACTTCAGTGGAGATCCGAGAACATTTCCCCGTGTAAACAGTGCAACCTGTTGCCTGTATGTCGGATACGTTTCGTCCCGCCTCAGCACCAAACCCATTGGTAGACTGCATGGTCGAGCCACGCCCACTTTGAGCTTTTTCCAGTCTGTCACCATCATCATATTGGAAAAATTCATGGATGATTTCAATATTGACATATTGTTTGTTTTAATTACCTACCCTATACCGATTTTAAATACACTATAAATAATCAAACTCAATAGTGATTTGTATTCTTTTAAGTTTGCCATTCAGTTTCACATTATATTATTGCCCATGTGACCCGTTAGCCTTCTTTTTGATACTCAACATTAAAAAATATATATGCTACATTCGGTTTTTAATAGTCCAATTTATCATTAAAGCCAAGGGTTGATTGTATTTTAAGTTTTATCTGAAAAGACTATCATTAGCAGCTCATTGTATGGCTTATATCCATCTTAAATATGTAAACACATAATAGTGAAATAAGATGGGAAAACCTCTTTTAGCGGGTCGGTAAGACCACATTTTAATACAATTAGCAACCAATGAAAAATAAAACAGACATGGACAAGTAAAAAAACAAGTCTTTACTTCAGAGTTCAGTACCTTTCCTCCCGTCCCCAACTCATAAGGTTCACTGATTTCCCCCTTGGTTCTACCAAAGGTTGACAGAGAGCACATCAAACAGCACAGATACCAGTACAAAACAAGGGATCAACTGAAAACAAGGCAACTTGGACATCGAATGAAGAAAGAACAGAGAAAAAGAGGGAGAAAGTTACAAACATCGTCGACCGTGACAGCGGAAATGGTTGGGGGGGGAAATGGACACTTTTCACCTGTTAGTTATTTGGTCTACTTCAAGGCCCCTAGCAGAGACCAGCACTCAACATAAATGACAAGTTACTGCATTGGTTCACATGCAACTCAAAGAGAGAAACAATATGATGCACAACATTGCACATCGGTTATAACATGATGCCACTACTTTCTATGCCAACACCACCCAAAAGCACTGATTCCACAATTAGTGTGTAGTCTCGACTGATATAAAAAAAACTACTTATGGTTGACTCAATGTAGTTAAAACAAAAAAAAAAGAATCATACTCTCATCTTTGTTCATCACTAGTCTCCCCATTTCATAATGGACAGGCACATAGTCCAGGCTTGTCTTCTGTGCTGAAGTTAACATTTTAAATGGCAGTTATTTTCTGGAGCTTATGGGTAAAGTCGCGTCTCCTTTGGATAAAATCAGCACTTAGTCAAGTTAAACATAAGGAAAGTGAAATATTTTATTGTCTGCTTTATGTGGGCACTAGACACTAGAATGCTACTTGTAATTTTGCACTATTTATGTATTTCAGATGAATTAGCCTATGTTAGTTTGACTGTATATCAGCCTTAAGACTTTCCTAGGCTGCTTAAGTGAACAAATTTGATTGTTTCTGATAAAACAAGCATGCGTCACACTAGGTATAGCTAAAGTCCTTACCAGTTGTCAAACACTTTATCAAAAACCTTATTTCCTAAAAATGTGTAGGAGCATATCTCTTTGAAATCACAGAACATAGGTTTACTGTGTGAAGGCGTCACCCTTATCATTTGCCTTAGTGTTTTAGAACGTGACAAAGGCATCAACACTCGTTCGGGCTGAGTCAGTCTCTTGTTAATACAGGAGCTTCTTCACTAGTCAGTCTCAAAGTATGCGAGGTAGTGTGTTGGTGTCAGTGCTATGCTGGTTGGGAGATATCTAAAAAGGATTGTGGGCTTTTGACATTCACTGCATGGTATGACTGGCTGTGGAGCGAGGGTAACAGGTAATTGCCTAGGGTCACTAAAAGTGCTGTATATGGATAAGCAACGATGTGGACAAATTATTTTTTTGTATATCAAGCAAGTAAAGGGCAAGTGAAGAGAAGGTTCAGCACGTAGCTCATATGTTACAGACGGCATCGATTTCAAGCAAATACTGTCTCTTTGCCTCGCTGACCGTCGTTCCTGTACAACGCGTCTTCCGTCTCCATAGCCCTTAGCCCTCGTTGGCCGCCACTAGCTGGCCCAGGCCCTGGCGGACGTACACGGCCTGAATCTCCTTGGTCTTGAGGCAGAAGTCACAGGCCCAAACGGCATTACTCTCCCGGGTCAACAGCCCATAGGCGGGTTCTGTCAGGCCCGTGCAGTCCCGGTGAAACCAGCGCTGGCACGACGCCTCGCACAAGATGGCATCCTGGTCGTCGTGCACCTCCGCTAGGCAGAAGCCGCACGGAAACACCATGCCGGGGCCCCCCAGTTTGCCGGGGCCAGAGCCTGGACCGGTGGAAGGGGGCGCCGGGCCAGAGGGCAGGGGAGACTGGGTGTTGGGGGTCGAGGTGGAGTTGGACGGGGGGTTGGGGTTGCTGCCGGGGGTGTTGCCTCCATTGTTGGTCATGCTGTTTTGGGCTGAGTTGGGGGGCGCGTTGGCCATCTGGCCCCCAGAACCTGGAGTGTTGTTCTGTTGCATGTAAGGGCTGGATCCTGGGCCGGAGTTAGGAGGAGTGGATTGTGGTTGCTGCTGCTGGGAGTTGTTTGAGTTAGTGGGATTACTGGACTGCAGCTGATTGGGTGGCGGATGCTGGGGCTGGCCTGAGCCATTCAGAGGGCCGGTGGGTGACGAGTTGGGATTAGGCTGGGAGGAAGCAGAGGGAGGCTGGCCGGGCGTGTTGGGGTTGGGTTGTGGGGCATCCGGATGGCCAGGGAAGCCTCCCCCGGGCTGCGGAGGACCAGAGTTCGGGAGAGGCCCGGCTGTAGTGTTGTTAGGAGGGGGGCCGCCCGGGTTTAAGTTAGGCGGTTGCTGCTGCGGGCCAGGTTGAGGACCTCCTCCAAAGTTCTTGCCCTCCTCGTTCCCTGGTCCTGGGGGGCTTGGACCCGGGTATGGGCCGTCTTGTGAGGGAGGGAACTGTCCTTGTGGGGGCATACCTGGCAGCCCTCCCCCCATGTTTCCACCAGGGCCACCACCCATGCCCCCCATCATGTTCATTCCAGGAGGCATTCCCCCCATGGGGTTCATGGGGCCATGCGGGGGTCCCCTTGGCCCTCCCCCACCAGGTAACGGCGGACTGTTGAACGGGTGGCCGCCTGGCCCATGCTGCTGCTGCTGGGGCATGCCAAACCGAGGGTGCGGGGGGCCCCCTCCGCCTGGCCCCCCCATTCCTCCTGGAGACAGCATGGGGTTGAAACCTGGCCCTGGGTGCATGGGTGGACTAAAGTTGGGGGGCATATTGAATTGGGACGGGCCACCTGGTGGAAATCCACCACCTCCGGGACCGCCCCCCCCGCCTCCTCCAAAGCCAGGCATCCCGCCGAAGCTCAGTTGGTGATGAGGTCCGGCATTAGATGGAGGGCCGAAAGGCGGCCGCCGTCCGGGCTGCCCGCCACCTGGTCCACCCGGCCCCCCCATGAAGCCCATTCCACCAGCCATCCTGCCGCCGCCCCCGTACCCACCGCCTCCAGGCGCCCCCTGGCCGGGAAGAAACGGAGAACCGCCTGGGCCACCTGCTCCGACGGGTCGAGATGGGGGACCAAAATCATCGTCAAACGGGTTGGAGGCCACCAGGTGATCCACCATGGGGGTGGGAGGCGGGGCGAACTCGGAGAGATGGGAAAACCCAGCCGCCTGCAGGTGTGGGGCAAGGATGTGAACACAATGAAAGGTTTTTTTTTTTTAACATGATAGCAACACTGGTATGACTAAATTGGACATAGAAATGCGGAATTGAGATACAGGCAACAGACACTGACATAATCTGATCAGGGCATTACTTGCCTGAGTGTTCGATTTCCGCTTCTTTTTCTCCGGGCTCTTCATCTGTGAGGCTGAAATTGAGAATATGAATGGAACGAGGTATTTGGGAATACCGCCAATAACTAATTACTGCCTCTACATTTTATCTACCTGTTATCTACCAACCAATAACCTGCAAACAACACATTTGAATTGGCCAATACCCCTTAGTGACAGAGTAGCAGCTTTAGACCTAGGGCCCTCTCTCTTTCCAGTCTACAAGTTGAGATGGATTCAATGAGGGGACATAGACTGGCATGAGAACAAGATGTTGAACATCCAGATGTTATCATCACCAAGGTTATGACTTGCAAATGACCCAGGCGAGATAGGGGGAGACCGAAAACAGAGGCAGGAGGAGGTAAGATCAATGAGGGAGACAGGAGAAGACGGAGACATGAAAACGAGGATACAAAGTTTACACTGATAGCAGGAAAGACATGGCCCGCCGTATCACTGATCCACTTTAAAAACAACCACCACCGAGAGATAGTCGTGAAGTTTAGGAATGGGGAGGCAATTAGGGATCTGGGAAGAGCAACAGAACAGCCCCTTTCCAGCGTAGTAATGGATGGTTCCGATCGGATTTGGAGATGGGTGAAATTTATTCCTACCTTTGCCTCGTTTTCCTTGACCTTGTCCCGCCAGTAGTCTCCCCGATTCGGTAGCCATTAGCTAATAAGAGTGTGGGTGATTTTGCATATCACCCTTCATGTGCAAGAAAAAAGGTAAAAAGGACGACAGCTATAGTCTTGACGGCTATAGCCGGGCAGGTATCGGCGTTCGCAGCGACGGCTTTATAAGGATAACGTATTTTTAACTATTATCTCGCCTGCCCAGGTCTGCGAAATGTACTTTCCAGCTGCAAATTTTTCACCACGCTGTCTGTCACGCCGGGATTTGGTCAACAAATTGCACAAAAATGTATAGCGCTAGCTCAAGTAGACAAGCTATATAAAACGGATATATTTTAGTAGGCACAAGACAGGTTCGGCTGCCCGAGAAACGGGTTGCTTGCTACCTGGCCGGTTAATCAGTGCATGCAAGTTGAAGAAACCCCCTCCTCACTTTCTGAGATGATTACTAACAGATGTGAGGCTGCTAGACTAGCTAGCACCAGCTAGCTAGCCAATGCTCAGCTAACCAGCTAGCCAAAGTTCAGCTAACTAGCTAGCCACGTTATCCAATTTGAGTAGCTAGGTAGACTGTATAATTCACTGAATAACCGTGGCATGTAAATGGCTATTCAAAAACAGGATGCATAAAATAAATCAACTATTACGATCATTGTTTCTCATTGTATCCCCCTTAAATTAAAACAATCTGCGTGTACTCGGAATATGGTGTTTACCATGCTAACATTAGCTTTCAAGCCAACGTTAGCATGCTAGTGAAATTAGCTAGCCAGCTTGCAGTCTTTTTAGAGCAAACTATACCCTTCTCCGTTGCTCTGCTGTCCTTTAAAAAGAAACGCCCTGTTGAGTCATTGCAGGTAAACCGGTCCACCTCTAGTGTATATCTGCTGTTTCCTTCCAACACTTATTTATTTTCGCTTAAAAACGCAAATTTTGCCATAATAATAATGGCCTTTCGCCACCGGACAAAGAGGGACAGGCAAAGGTATTGCACACCGCGGAACATTGCAACTTTGGGGAAAAACGGGGGTGTCGTTAAAGATTAATCCTGGATACAAATATTTTAAACGTCAAAACTAAAGCTATAATTTTCATAATATTTAAGACTTAAAGAAAAGACAGGGAGTCGTGAGTCTTGTACGATGATACCTCCATATGTTCTAATAATGTGTCCCCTATTTCCCTGTCATCTGCATATGTGGCACATCCCAGACCAAACCACTTTGGTACGAAACGCTTTGGAACAATTCTTAATGAGATTAATTAGTGCCGTTGTTCGTTTCACTGTCGATATCACCAATTAAACATACGGTTAACGTCAATAACAATTTTTTATATGTATTTTTTAAACGATCCGTTGAGTTGTGAATGTAATGCCATGGATATGTCAGTGGTGATGGGTAGGTACTCCTGTCCGCAAAACTTTCAGAAGAAAACTTCAGTTGCTCTAATTTATGGATTAACCTTTCATTTTATTATTATGGTATGCATATAGTTAGATTCGAGCCGCCTCGCGCACTCACGAGTCCATTGGCTTTATTCGGACCATAACTGTTGCTGTGATTTTTCAGCCGCTGCAGCACCTCTCAGAACTCCCCCTCCCCACACGCTCACACGCACGCACGCGCGCAAACACACACACACACACACACACACACACACACACACACACACACACACACACACACACACACACACACACACACACACACACTCACACACACACGCACGCACACACACACACACACACACACACACACACACACACACACACACACACACACACACACACACACACACACACACACACACACACACACACACACACACGACACAACCCACCCCTAGTCCCACACACCTTCACAAATCCTCACATGTTGAAGCGCATCAACTAGCTCTCGCACGGCAGTGGCAAGTTGTAAAATAGGCTACCAGATAACATTGGAATGGGACCACAAATCAGAAGCAAGAACAACTTCCGAGTGTTTGGAGTCTCCCTACTCAAGAGGCATCTATTCGTTCAAAGAGAATAAGTGTTGGAACAAGGAACATATTCTCAAGAACTACAAATGGGATAAAGAAAGAAAATCCTATTTTTTTTTTTTTGCTAAATGGCCTAAATAGCTAATATTTTCACCTATGCTTATTTGCTCATTTAGTATTTAATTATCTTTAGGCTACTTTACATTTTACAGTATAATAGGCCTACATACTTTTGGAGGAATATAGGCATAGGCACACTGCCTTAACGTGATATCATATTTTCAACATCATAGATAGGACTTAAAGAAGTAAACGAAACGAAACGGACGTTTTTTTGTCAGAAATACTTATTTGGAAAGGTGCGTCTCCTCCGCATTGGTAAACTGGGTTACGTTATTTTTTTATTTTTAATTGTGTCTTAGTTAAGATGGCAAAGTGGTTCAAGGAATTTCCCAGCAATCTGAAGAACGGTGCCGACAGGACCCGTTCGGAATCCAGAGGCAAACTGGGGATGGTGGAAAGCATCGGTACCAAGGCGGTGAGCTCCAAAGGTCAGAGCAAGAACTCATCTGTTGACAGCGGAGGTGGCGGAGTTGGCTCTCTCTTGTCCGGGAGGAATCGAAAGAATTCTGCCCCTGACCAGGGTAAAACCGAAAAAAATAGTTCCCCTAAGGAGGCAAAGGTTTGGGATAGTCTTCTACCTGGCAAAAGTCGGAAAAATTCCAAAACAGAGTGTGTCGCTGAAGAGCAACAGCAGCGAACATCAAAGAGCTGTAGTTCAGCAAACGCTTACATTAATCGTCTGATCAGAGTGGACAAACAAGACAAAACTCCGAACTTCAACAGCGCTGCCATTACCCCTCCAGTGGTAGACCAAACTCAGAGAGAGAAACCCCAATCACCCAACAAAACCGAAACGGTAAGTGGTAATAGCCAACTGTGGGCCTACTTTATAATTACATTGACATCCATCACTATAGCCTAATTAAATACTAGTAGCCTAATTGTAGATTCAAAGCAAAAGTAAGAATCCATGAGTAGCTTATTCACCATTATAGCCTACTATTTATTATTATACTTATATTGGTCGCCTATTGATTTGTATTGTCAATTGCCACATGATTCTGAAACATGCATGATGTTATTATGTTTATAGACCCAATCAAAGGTCTGAACATGTATCTTGCGTCAGTTCCTCCCTCCCTATTGTCCCCCGGTATTCCCCAGTATTCCCCTCCTCCTCATCCCTAATGCTCTCTTGCTCTCTTTCACTCCCCCCCCCCCCCCCCCCCCCCCCCCCCCCCCCCCCCCCCCCCCCAGTGTGATCTGACACTCAGGTGTTAACACAGGAACCCTCCAGGTGGCCTTGGGGGGAGACTGAAAGATAAAAAGAAGATAAATAGAAAAGGCAAGGAGACGACTAAAGAGAACTGATGGGATGGGGGGAAGGAGAGACTTCAGTTAGAGGGTGGCGTTTTATGTTTCAAATAATGGTAAATCCCCCCGGCAGAAACACTTAGCGTGTTTGTTATAGTTTGATCTTGGAACTATTTGATATATGCGGTGTGTGTGCATGTGTGTGTGTTGATGTGTCTTTGTGTCTGTGTCTTTGTATGTGTCTTTGTGTCTCTGTCTTTGTGTCTGTGTCTGTGTGTCTGCGCCCCAGTGTGTGCTATCCTTCCGGCAATGTGGTTGGTTGTTCCTTTTGCAGTTGAGACATAAATCAGAGTCCTGTATAGTCCTACAACACTTACGGCCTCCACAAGGTCATTTCAGAGGATTAGACCTACAGTGGAATACAGCGAAGATAAGGACCGACGTCCGTGCAGTAGGCCGTGAGAGACTTGTATCTTAGCAAATAGTAGCCGCCATAAAAGAGAACAGGCACTTCACCACTGGGATGGGCCATGAAGCCTGCTGGACATCACAGGTTTACAATAGAGCAGCTCAGGGTTTATTTTCGTACTGCTGCTGCTTATCTGACCATTGTTCTCCCTTTGTGGAAAGCATCCTTTTTTTAAAGTCCCATCAACAACAGCCAAACCCACAACACACTGCACCAATGAATACACAATACATCACAACAAGGGGTTGTAAGTTGTTATTAATCATTCCGCAAAATGATCAAGCAATCATTTTTAAAATCATATTGTCTTCTGAACTCATTTTTTTTATAAAACTTCGAAACAGAACGCCCAAACGAGAGACAGTCTCGTCTCACAGCTGGTCAAACCGAACCAAAAACCATGAGATAACACCTGGCTGTGTTCTCCCCTCCAAGGTGGTGATCCTGGAGGACTATGCGGACCCCTTCGACGCCCAGAAGAAGAGAGAGGCAGAGAGAGCGGGGGAGAACGACGGCTACATGGAGCCCTACGACGCACAGCAGATGATCACTGGTAAGGGACCAGTATGCATACGAGAGGACCCAGGGGACCTTCTGGGTTTTTGGTTGGGGGAGATTTGACAGGGTTGGTATTGGGTACCAAGAGTTGTTGGCCCTTTAGCACATGGATGATGTGTGCATTTCCTTTTTCTGTTGATGACAACGCGTCAGCTGAGCCAGAAGGCTTTGTGAACTCTCTGTTCCAGCTCCGTCTCTGCTTCTCTGGGGTGAAGCCCGCGGTACAGCACCCGGCCATAGGACAATGGGTGCAGTTTCCTGTTGCTACTTCCTATTTCCTGTCGCTGTTTCCTGGTGCTATTCTCCCAAAAGGAAGCTGGTCCCTAAGCCACAGTTCCTCCCCTCGGATATACTGCCCCCCCTCCCCTGTGTTAGCCGGTCTGAGTGTTTCGCTAAACTTCCCACCATCAAGGAGGACCACTGGTCTGGCGTCTCTTGATCTCTCATTCCGTCACTCTATTGTTTTTACCGACCAAACAATAGGCTGAGCCATAAGCCTTAATGTGAATCGGTCTTGGTTTATGAATGAGCTCTCATTCTGCTTCCAGAGTTCCTTGGGAAAGCAGAGTTCTGTGACGTGACTATGATGTGGTTAACTCATTTCATGCAGCTTTTCATCGTCAACCATTGCCTGTGACTCATCGTTTTAGTGTGCTTAGTCATTTCCCATTATTCATTTCCTAACCATTATCTGTATCTTTTATTCTGCCACCTATTCTTCACCTTAATTCACTTGAAGTCCCTTAAATATCTTAGAACCAAGTCAGACGATCCCGATGTAGGACACCACTTCTGCTTGGCTCTCTCTGAGAGATTGAGGCAGATCTTTTCTCGCGGGTCACGCTGATGAAATGTGTTCCCAGAGATCCGACGACGTGGCTCCAAGGACCTGCTCAAGGTGTGTGTCCTGTCCGACCTGGAGGAGGCCCCTGTTGAGGAGGTGCCCCCCGCCTCCCCGCAGCAGATCTACGACGTGCCCTACGAGGGCGGGAGCGGTGACGGAGGTGGCGGTGTCGGCGAGGGCTTCAGTGGAGAAGGTCAGAAGAGTCCGGTGACATGGCTGGAGCCGGACCCCAGGCCTCCCGCCGAGTACGAGTTGCCATGGGAATGGAAAAAAGAACAAATTGTCAAAACTCTGTCAGGTGGGGAGCAGCTGAAGGTGTTTTGCTCTGTCAGGCCGACGTGCTGCTGGAACTCTGTGTTCCTGGTGTGCACGCTCAGAGGACATCACGCTCCTCAAACAGAGGTGTTATAACTGTTTGTGGAGCTGGAATACCTGTGATCTGTATCCAATGACATAATGGATCACAGTAGCCCGATGTGTGATTAATATTCCCTAAAAACGGCATTGCATTTTGTATTTTAAATATGTAAAACGGCATATAGTAGGCGCAGGCCTGTTTTATAAACCGCGTTTCACCTTTCTTTCCCTGCAGCACAGTTTGATAGCGCGGGGCGCCCTCTGCTGGCCAGAGAGGAACCCAGACAGCACACGCTCACCAGGCACCCCCAGCACCCGCCGGCCCCCCTGCCCCTACAGCATCACGCTAAGCAGAAGAGCTGGACTCAGAAGATTCTGCGCTCCACACCCACCCTGTCCACCCCCTCCCCTACACCCGCTAGCTGTAGCCCCGACACAGAGAGCTGCGCGGTGGTCCCAGGGCTGCCCCTGGAGAAGCAGAGGTGGGTCTTGGATTGATGCCTTCATCCATGGTTTCCAAGAGTAACCCATTTGTTTTTACCGTATAATTTGTGACTCCAGTTTGTCTGCTTTGATTATTCTCACTTGTCCCTTTCGATCACTACGCTAGATAACTGTGTGAAATACTAAATGTAGAATGATATTGAGAATAGGAGGAAAGAAAGAGAGAAAAAAAAGAAAACAACGAAGGAAGTGTTGTCAGATGTTGTTAGTCTTGTAGAATATTTTGGTGCAGGTCAGCGACCATTGTACATGTAAGCACAATTAATAGTTGAGCTATAATGCTTTGGTTGACTCCCTGTCTCAGCTGGTACCATGGCTGTGTCAGCCGCCAGGAGGCAGAGTTTGAGCTACAGCCCTGCAAAGAGGCCAGCTTCTTGGTCAGGAATAGCGAATCAGGAACTAGCAAGTACTCTATCGCCCTCAAGTGAGTACACGTTGCAATTGCATTTCCTCTTAAAGTCTGAGTTTGAGACCTGAAATGTTGTTAAATCTCTTGAATTAATGGTTTCATGTTTTCATAATTTGTATTTTTTATGCATGCAAGTTCAGTGAATGTATAGTATAATTCGGCATATTTCGGCACATAATAAAAGTGTAGGCCTATTCGGTAAACGCAGATATTTGGGATTTCTTCTCTTTGCCGATAAACGTTGGCGTGATTTTATCGCCAAAGAGATTCTAATGGGGTCGCCACAGACGCTATTGGTACCTTTAATATTCCTAATACTGCAAATTCAAGGTCTTTCATCAGTGGGCCATAGGCTCCATCACCATGGTGTTCAACTCAACAGACATTGTTATATACATCCATTAAGGTTAAAAACTATATTCTATATACCTATATACTAATGCAGACGAAAAAGAGAATGAAGCCTGTGGGTTCTTGTGTGTGTGGCGTAGGACCAGCCAGGGGTGCGTTCACATCATCGTTGCCCAGACCAAGGAGAGCGGCTACACCCTGGACCAGAGCCGCTGCGTGTTCCCCAGCATCCCGGAGGTGGTTCACCACTACTCCACCCGCCAGCTGCCCTTCAATGACGCCGAGCACATGAGCCTACTTCACCCCGTGCCCCGCGCACACTGACTAACCCCACCCCTCTGCCTGGCCGGCATGAACGGAACAAGCGCACCTCTTAATTTGTAGGTAAAACTAACTCATAACCCCCTTCCCCGGCCAAATGTTAAAGGTGGCATATTATACCACCCGGCATGAGTGTGATTAGCCGTTTCCACCCGTTTTGAAAATCGGCCTCTACTGACATCACGAGTGGGCGTGGCCACCTAGATAAGCAGTGGATAGATCAGTTAACTAGCCTACCCAGCGGACTGTAGCCAACGCTGCTCATCTATCCGTCATACTAGGTGGACACGCCCACCTCGATTTTCAAAACGGCTTGTAACGGCTAATCTCATTCACACCTGGGCGTATAATATGTCAGCTTTGACACATTTAATGAATACACTAGTGTGTAGTCATGCTTGGGTTTCATTTGGGTTTGTTGATCCCCACCATTCACCACCTTTAGAATATACTTTTCATAAAGGCATTTCATTGTTGGACAAACAGGTGTCACTCATAGGAATGGAGCAGACCCATAATAAGTGTAATTAGCGACAACTGTGTTTGTCCTATAACAACACCTCTGTGGAAAGGCCCATCAGGCTGCTGCTTAGTTGTAGAGTCTGCTAAAAACAACATGGGTAGCTGTAGTAGATGTCTGTTACTCTAATCAGAACAGCCTGAACGGGTTGTGTCTCACTCACACTGAGAAATCCCATCTCGTGAAACCCTGCGGTTACTCTCCGCTCTGGGCTCTTCAAACAGCAGGTGGCCCCCTGGTGGTTTAAATGTCCAACAAGGACAACGGATCATTGATTTGGTTGGTTAGTTTTAATTCAAAGATCATTGCTTAGGGAAAACTTGGTTCAAAGTGTTTAACCGAGATATATTACACATTGAGATATGATGGAAGCACAACTGCCCGGGGCATATTCCTCACAACCTGGAATGCTGCCTTCTGTTAATGGACAAGTTACACAATGTGAGAGACATCAGGTCACCGGACCACACTCACCCTTTAAACACCTGAGTGACCTGCTTTCACCCTCTCCCCGAACGCCACCAATTTGTTTACACAGTACACACGTATCCAGCATCTTACTTGAATGTTTAACTACAGCAGAATACCTTTCCCTGTTAAGCATAGGAAGGTTTTCCTATTTATTTTTGCATAGCTGGTTAGAGCAATGTTTCTTCTTTGACCCATGTTCCTAAGCTGAGAAAGATGTCTGTTACTACACGCCACCTATGTGGCTGCCGCATTCCACCTATGTGACTCGGGGACGCTGGGTGGTGGGGTTGAAATCCGGTTTATTGTAGAGGTTTGTCGGTTATGATACATTGCGCTGGCGCTTCATTCTTCCATGCAGGAGATCTCTCCTAGAGTGTGTGTGTGAAGGCTGGTTTAATGTGCATCAGGTGAGCAGCCTCCCCCAGCCCCAGGGTCCAATCAAACTCGGCAGGTGCTTAAACCAGCCATCTTTCACACGCACTCCCACAGTTATGAATAAAATAGTTTTATAGTTTTTAATAGCTTTGACTGTTTTCCAAAATTGTCTTCTTATTCAATTTGGTTCATCTCCTTTCCCTTGTACTGTGAATGATGGAACTCCTCTCTGCACTGTGAAGTTAAAGACGGACATGATTCAATGTGCCATTACTTTGAAAAGCTGTTCCTTTCATTGACATTCCAGTGTGATTTTCTTTTTTCAAAATTAACTATAAGGAATATTTTAATCACCCATGAAGGTGGTTATGTTTGGTCTTAGAGGCCGGCGGCAATTACCTATAAAACATTAAAGAAATCGGGCTCCATGGCTTGTATGTGTTAAACTGTTACTGTCTTGTTGCTGGTAAAGTACTAAAGAATAACTAGGTCATTAACTCTGAACTCACTCAGCAATGTGGTTTGTGAACTACAGCATGGCTCTGGAGTTTTTATTATAATTATTATTTAACAATTAATAATAATTAGTATTAATTGTTCAGGTGACCCTCCCTCGGTGCTCCAGGTGAGAAAGGATTTATGATTGTGATACTTTTTGCTATTCTTTTGTATCTATATATATATAAAAAATAAATACAGTAAAATAACATTTGTTTGAACATGTTATTAACCATATGTTGAGTGTATTCTCTCTATTCCTTTGGTTGTCTGATGGGGAAGATCTGATGTTAATACTCTGATATGAAGACAAAGAAACAAACACACACAGAACTAACACACACACACACACACACACACACACACACACACACACACACACACACACACACACACACACACACACACACACACACACACAAACGCAAACACATGAAGGTGTGCATATCAATCATCCAATTTGTCAAGAGGCACGGTTGAATCATTTATATTTAGTCTCATATGACCCGCAGTTAGTCTGCTCTTAGCACAAAAATAATGCCCCTATTCCACTGAGGCCATAATGACCCCTCACAGTCAAACAATTAACCCTGATGAGGTGCGCGGGATCAGGTGCTTCATTTAGCCGCGGTTGCATTTAGCTAAGCAAGAGTAGATTGTGCTGCCATCTTGGAGTGAAGAGGTTAGGGAAAGGATCTGGCGGTTGGGGATCAGCCTTCTTGAGAAAGGATCACATTTAGGGTTGATGCCAGGACAAGCACGGCAGGACGGCTCGCAGCACGAGCACCCTGTGCATGAGCCTGAACGCCCTGCGCTAAAAACGGGTGCCCAGAAGAGAGAGTAGTATGTCATTACAGCCACATCAAGGACACCTCGCATGGAGGGGAAAATAAGGAGCCAATGGACACCGCCGGGCTCTCGTCTTGGTCTTCTTACCTTCCATGTATCCCCTCTCTCTGCTGGCGCCCTGCTGCACCTATCAGTCTCAACCGCCTTATCTCAGGCCCTTATCAAGTTCACCTTGACTCAGAGAGAGGAGGGACGGGCACACAAACACACACACACGCACACACACACACACACACACGCACGCACGCACGCACGCACGCACGCACGCACGCACGCACGCACGCACGCACACACACACACACACACACACACACACACACACACACACACACTCATACACAAGTACAGACACATACATGTACACATAAACATGCAGATACACACACAGACAGACAAACATGCAGATACACACACACAGACACACACACAAGCACATAAAAACACACATGCAGATACACACACACACACACACACACACACACACACACACACACACACACACACACACACACACACACACACGCACACACACACACACACACACACACAGTGCAGCTTTCGAGTGTTAGAGTGCTGGAGTGTTGGTTGCCTATGCACCAATCAATATTTGGTGAATATGCACCTGCCCTAACCCAGATAACAAGCCAGATGTAGGGATAATTATATGTAGCCTATTAGCACTATTGCTTTGGGCAACATGCCTTATGCCTTGGTGCTGTTAGCAGCTTTTAGAATTGACTTGAAGGGTATATTAATGAATCGGTTTCGGGGCTCGCAAGGCACTCTAATCTTGGCGGTGCAGGTTGCACAAAGGCACAGCAACTGGCTCCAGCAGGTCCCAATCTCATATCATTCACATGTGGTGTGATGGCCGTTTGAGGTGGCAAGGCCCGATTGGTTGCACCGACTTCTCACTGAGAAATACTGAAAGCATACACCTTCTCAACGCCACCATCAGCCCTACTCCCCTCGTCTCCCCCCCCCCCCCCCCCCTTCCCCTCGCTCCAACAGATGCAATGCATCAAAGACAGTAGAGTAATCACCTCCTATCCCATACTAATCACACACACACGCGAGTCTGCGTCTAAAGCCTTCCTCCCGTGTCTCCTGGACAGGGTGCGATGACTGAGACCGACGCTTGACAATACATGAGGTCACCCGACTCCGACGCGGCGGTAAGCGACGGCCTCTCCTGAGCACGGGGCAGCAGCTGCGTGTCTGATGATGGCTCCTGTTCTGGAGACACGGCTGACGCTAGCAGGAGCCCTGGGTGCTCAGTGTTTCCCCCGCGACAGCAGCACTGAAGCCTGGCCGGTGTTGAGGTGCGAACGGGTTGACCGGCACTGACCCATGCCTGTTTTTAGACACAGTTGGCGGGCCTGTGCTTTTGCCACTGCGTGCGGTTAACCCGTTGAGCGGGCCCTCGTGGCAAAGAGGGCGATTCATGAATCAGAGGAGCTCATGAATCACTGATTCCTAAAGCGCTGAGGCCAACGAATAAGGCTCAGCCCTTTGGAATTAGCGGTTCTTTTGTTCATTCATTATTTCTATCTTTTTCTTTCTTTCTTTCTTTCTTTCTTTCTTTCTTTCTTTCTTTCTTTCTTTCTTTCTTTCTTTCTTTCTTTCTTTCTTTCTTTCTTTCTATCTTTCTTTCTTTCTTTCTTTCTTTCTTTCTTTCTTTCTTTCTTTCTTTCTTTCTTTCTTTCTTTCTTTCTTTCTTTCTTTCTTTCTTTCTTTCTTTCGGTCTGTCTGTCTGTCTGTCTGTCTGTCTGTCTGTCTGTCTGTCTGTCTGTCTGTCTGTCTGTCTGTCTGTCTGTCTGTCTGTCTGTCTATCTGTCTGTCTGTCTGACTGTCTGTCTGTCTGTCTGTCTGCTCTGCGTCTAGTTAGATAGATAGATTGGAACTTTATTAATCCCTTGGGAAGGTTCTGTTGGTTTCCAAAACACAGTAGTCATCAGTTGTTCGGAATGTTGTAGGCCACCCATCAACAACTGCGTAGTGCCACTTCCAAAGCAGCCAATCAGATTAAACCCCTCAGCACAATAAGAGCACATATCAACAGGGTGGAGCTTCATGGAGGGGCTTATCTCAGCTCAGTTGAACACCAGCACTATTGCATAAGTCTGGCAGGAACAGAATGAGGGTAGTATTTAGGCAGACTGTGCTTGCAGGAGTGGAGAGACATTCTTTAAGGAAGGGAAGGGAAGGGTCTATGATCTAGTGTTCACATATCCAGCATTCCTTCCTCCAAGTGTCAAACAGCCAGGAAGGCCAATCAGGCAAGGGGAAACACGTTGATTTGTAGTTTCAGCCAATGGGGTGACCCTTAACGACGGCAATTGAGCTTATGAACGCTGCAGCCTGAGCATTCCTCTGTGGTTACAACACTTCTTTCCCACTCACTTTAAAGATGGATTCCACAAGAATGAAGAGCAGAACTTGCTTTTTGATTTTCTTCTCTCTTACTATAGCCCTCATTCACAAAACCACTAAAAGTTCAATAGAGAAATTCAGAAAATAGTGTGCATGAGTCTCTCTCTCTCTCTCTCTCTCTCTCTCTCTCTCTCTCTCTCTCTCTCTCTCTCTCTCTCTCTCTCTCTCTCTCTCTCTCTCTTCCTCTCTCTCCTTCTTTCTCTTTCCCCTCTCTCTCTCTCTCTCTCTCTTGCTCTGTCTCTGATTCTCCCTCTCAACCATACAGATACAGATACAGACATGAACACACACACACACACACACACACACACGCACGCACGCACGCACGCACGCACGCACGCACGCACGCACGCACGCACGCACACACACACACACACACACACACACACACACACACACACACACACACACACACACACACACACACACACACACACACACACACACACACACATACATCGTTTTTTGGAGTATGACAATGTCTGTCTGTCTGTCTCTCTTCTTGATCTCTCCACACAATCTCCAAATATACCACCCCCTGTCTCTCCTTCTCCCCCTGTCTCTCCCTCTCCCATTCCCTCTCCCTCTTCTTCTACGGCTCAAGTTCCTTTGAAGAACTTTTCCACTGCTAACCCAAGTGAAACATCTGGGTCAGCTTATATCTGGTGGAACAAGACTTGCAGGATATTGTTGGCAGGATGTGTGAGCTGTAGCCATTTACTCTGTGGGAATCCCCATACACATACACTCACACACACACACACACACACACACACACACACACACACACACACACACACACACACACACACACACACACACACACACACACACACACACACACACACACACACACACACACACACACACACACACACACATTCCCAAACACATGCGCAAACACACTCTCTGACACTGTCTCTCCTTCACACATTCACATGCACATCCATGTTTCTGTTCTGTAACGCAAACTTGGAAAGGGATTTTTGCCTGTAATCTAATTGTCTCAAAGTGGTAAATGATATAAAAACCAAACAACCAAAGTGAATAGTGGGTTACATATCATGTTTAATAATTTGAAGAACACATTGGTTATTACCAAAACAATAGATTACAAAATAGGTGCCAGGAATAGGTAGGAATTATTCATGGACGTTTATTGTTGAGTACATACTGTCTTAATAATATATATATAGAGAGAACTTGAAGATATACTCACAAGGTTTTTAATGTGCAAGAGATACTCAAACTCGCCCCCATAGTGTGCATTCTGCCTCAACCCCTGACATTCGTGCCCGCAAACATTGCTTGATCATACGAGCGGTGAAAGAGACAAACGAGAACGGCGTGGAGACGTGCAGGGCCTAGCTACACCCTCCGCGTATTGCCCCTCATTAGCATGAGGAGTGAGTAACGCGTTCCAGATCTGGAGAATAGAAGCACAAGTGTGGAATGTAGCTGGAGAGAGAGGGGGGGGAAACATCTTAACCCTTGTACGGCCGCACGGTCTCTGCGTCTGCGTCTGTGTCTGCCTCGCCACTCCAGCTATTTTCCCTTTTCCACACGGCCGGTCGCATAGGCTACCGAGCAAACATCGCAGGAGAAAACAGTTCCCCTCACCACCACCACCACCACCACCACCACCACCACCAGCACCACCACCACCACCACCACCACCACCACCACCACCACCAACACCACTTCCTCTACGTTTTTCTTTCCATCTATCTTCCTCCTCCCCCCCCCCCCTCCCCTCTTCTGACCCGCTCGCCCGCCCTCCCTCCCTCCCTCTCTCACACACACACACACACACACACATGCACGCGCACACTGTTCTCTCTCTATGTCTCTCTCTCTCTCCCTCTCTCTTGCGCCGGCGGCTCTGGGGAAGGCCGCTATTCCTTGGGCTTGTCTTCTGGCTTGACGTCGAGGAAGAAGTCGTTGCAGGCCACCGTGAGGGCGCCCATGAGGATGATGAACTCGGTGAAGTCCACCTCCCCGTCGTTGTTGGCGTCCAGGTCGTTCATCACCTTCTCCACCCCCTCATTATCTTTGCCGCTCTGGAGTGCAGGAGGGAGGGAGGGAGGGAGGGAGGGAGGGAGGGAGGGAGGGAGGGGGGAGAGGAAGAGAAATGTAGCTCAGAATGTGGTTTACTGTGTGTATTGGCTTGTGTGAGTGTGTGTGTGTTTGTGTGTGTTTGTGTGTTCATGGGAGCATGTGTGTTTTAGATTTTAGGGGTGAATGTGTCTGCATGTCAATGTGGTGAGTGTGTGTGTGGGTGTGTGTGTGTGTGTGTCTGTCTGCGTTTGTGTATGTGTGTTTGAGTGTGTGTGTGTGTGCGTATGTGTGTGTGTGTGTGTCTGTGTGGGTGTGTGTGGTCATGTTTCTGTATGTGTGTGTGGTCATATTTACGTGTGATTGTATGTGGATGTGTGTGTGTGTGGTCCTGTCTGTGTGTGTGTGCGACTGTATACGTGTGTGTGTGTGTGTGTGTGTGTGTGTCTTTGCACAGTGTGGGAATGCAATCAGCACACGGGCTTGTCAGCACCCGCGTTGCCAACCTCACGAGCACATACCTTGTGTGTCAGTACATGCAACAAGCAGAAAAAGTTATTTTCACCCACACCGACACACACACACACACACACACACACACACACACACACACACACACACACACACACACACACACACACACACACACACACACACACACACAAATGGCGGCGCACTCACCCCGAGGTAGCTGCCTAGCTCCCCCAGCAGCAGCTCTTTGAGCTCCCCCCGGCTCAGCGTGTACTTGTCCCCCTCCTTCCCAGAGTACTTATGGAAGGTCTTGATGAGCATCTGCATGGCGCTCTCCAAGTCGGAACTGGGCTCCTTGGACATGCTTTGGACGGGGAGGTGTTGGGGGTTGGGGGGGGGGGGGGAGACGATATTCAAAGGTTAGTGTCTGCCTACCGACGCCCGCTCCACTGCCACGCCGCATGTCATGTGACGTGTGTGCCGGGTCACATGACATGGCGAGGGTGAAGCCATCTCCCATAGAGTGAAAGAAGATAGACAGAGGTGAATGGAGGAGGGGTGAAGGGTTATCAGCGCTATGCAGGAGTTTGTTTAAGGTGGCCCCCGTTTCTAAGGCAACGGGGGGTGGAATATACTTATACTTGGCCTTAGCTGGAGCTTGTGGGAGGTCGGGTTGGGGAAAGACGGAAAACAGAAGCTTTTGAACAATCTTACACACATTGTGTCCGGCATCCTGGTTCTTCTTGTGCTGGGGTCGGGGGAGACTGTGCACACACACAGACATAGAGCAGGTCAATGCCTCACATTGATGTAGGAAATAGAGAGAACTCTTGCCGCGTTTCAAATGAATGTGTAAAACAAAATGGGTTTAGGTGAGAGGATATTTTCTCTTTGAGGGTAAACCTTGCTCCCCTTTTTAATGACCTTTGCTGGAAGCTGAATATGCACACACTGAGATTATTGGTACATGATAAGTATTGTTTTCAAACGAATTGCTTCATTGTAAGGCCCTTGTACACCTCAAAGGCCTTACAGTGAAACACGTATCCATATTGAATTGCAAATACGCTGAAATGTACGCAAACAAAACACTTATTTCTAGATAAGAGTGCTTGTAAAAGGTGAGGTGCTTGTATTTGTCCAGACTCACACCCACACACACACTCACCCACTCACCCACTGGTTCACTCACTCACCCACCCACTTAATCGTTATTCAAATGTCACTGCTGCATACCCATATCTGCAACCCTGAAAGCACGTCCACCAACTACACAGAGGGAGAAATTCTAAATATTGTAATTTTCCTTTCAATTATTCATCGATTAATAACTGGCTCTCCGGTTGCCCCAGATTGGATCCGACAGAGGCAATGATGCCGGTGTAATTTCTATGTCATAGATCACTGGCTGTGGTTTCTCCTGCGTCCTATTGTACGACAGAGGTCAGAGCTCTGGCCACTTTAGCTGAAAGAGGAGGAGAGACAGGACACTGTAGCTGGCTGACTGGAAAATGTATGCGGGGGGGTTATCTTTCTCTCTCTCTTTCTTACGCAGTGACCCAATACAATGGGAAACCATGACGACATGAACGCTGTCATGTAACACAAGATTGAGTTTAGCAGTAATGGCTTCGCTGTAGAGTAGCAGATTCACAGGACGGGGCACAATCTGCACAGTAATGCAATGAGCAAATTGAAGTACATCCATGTAAGATGAGTTTCTACAGGGCAATTTACTTTATTGCACTTTTGGAATACTCATTTATATACTATCTATCAAGTTTGATGTAGCACGAAATAACAATCAATTACTATTTAGTTAATCACATTACAATGTGCTGATGGCCAGCTATTTGTTTGGGATATCTACACCATACATATGTGGTGAAACAATACGACATACAATAAACAATAAAATCACGTTTACAAAGAGCAACACATGTGTGACTGCCGAGTAAATCTCTCCCTGGTGCACAACCATTGAAAACCATTCTGAACCCCTACCACTATCAAAGTCTTGTTTACCACATGCACCCTGCCCGTAAAACAGAGAAGAAAAAGCACGCAGACAATCGCCCTGAGCACATCACGATCAGAGCCAGCGGAGAGAGGTGCCTTTTAAGAGCCGTGAGTCTTACCTGGCGGTGGATGCTGTGCTTCCTGTTGCTGAGGAGAGATACAGAGGTAGAGACCAGAGTCAAGCAGAGGATGGATAGGGAGAGTCGGGCCGGGGTTTAAATACCGCCTGCCCGCGCTGGCCCTCCCAACACCCCGCGCCACCCACCCACACCCCCCACCCCCGTCACCACCCCCCACCCCCGTCACCACCCTCCACCCCGCTACCATCTCACCACACACACCTGACCCGTCCCATCCGCTTCCACCCCCCTCCCCCCTACCCCCCCCTTCTCTGTGATTGGGCCTCCCTGACTGGCCTCAGGTCTTCATTAAGACACAAACAGAAAACCTCCAGCACACACACAGACACACACATAGCCCGTCCTTATACATCTGTGCGTACACACAGCCCCCCAGTTATTATTACAATCTAGACTCAATGTCAGGTGAGGCATGTGCAGTTTCCTAATTTCTTTCTTATTATATCAAATGCTTTTTCTTAATTGTAAAAGTTGTTGTACATGATCATAGTGTATGATTTGAAATTGTGTCATACTTTTATCTTCTTATTATTACAGATGAAATGACGAGTTATTATTCATCTCCATAAACACACACATACGCACACACACACACGCACACACACACACACGCACACAAACACAGACAGCTACTGCTGGTAAGTAGATGGTAATATACAAAAGACCACAGAGAGATGATGATATAGAGTCACAGTTTTTTATTTATTTATTATTGAATAGTACACATATTGGTTACAAAGACAATGCAATAATGATAAAGCATTTAGGATAACTCTAAAATGTGGATTGCATGGCGTTTTCCATTGCTGAACATGGCAGTTTTACATAAGAATAACACAAATTAAAAGTAAAAACGCACACTGCTCCACTGTTTAAGGCACTGTAGGTGAGTCGAATAAACTCATACACGATGCACAACATTACATACTCACTGACCTGCTACCAAAGCATGCATCCATTGTTTATGCTATCAGCCAATCAACTGGATGCACATACACATAACAAAGTTCTGAAGTTATTCTCATTTCTACACTCGGATTGTGTGTTGAAATCTCTAAGGATGTATATTCGTTGTGTGTTTGGCAGGGAGTCAGTCGGTCTGTGTACAGAGGCCTGTAGTTAAGTCCGCCAAGTTCCACGCAAGTCGAAAAACAAGTTAATTTATATTTATATTATATTTTGGGCGGGGGCAGTGAGGGTTGATCCAAATATTCAGTTGAACACAGAGGGTGTGCCTTTCACTAAATCCCATCACCATATGTCACACTTTTCATGGATTTGTCAGTTGAGTTGCGGCGGTGAAGTCAGTGTTCAGGTGCATGTCTATCATATAGGTTATTAGAGTTTCAAAGATATGCTGAGTGCCAGCGCAGACACACAAGATGCAAAATGATCCTTCACGCATAGTAGGCGACTAACTGCAGACAGTCAGAGACTGGGGCCTCTGTAGTATTCTAGTACCATGAAAAGAGAACTGATATTATTAAAACTGAACTAAATGAACAGAATAAAAACAAGAGAGTACACGTTAGTCAAGAGACATAAAATGTAACGTTAAGTAAATAACATAGGCGTAGTGACTGTAATGTCCAAATTTGAGCTCTTTTGTACGTTTAAACTGCAGTGCGGGTCAATGAATGTGGTCTATTTGGACAAGAAAACAAAATGGGCCGAGCAATGTTGATGAGAGCGTATTTACAATAGGTGTGTCCCAGCGCCACAGTGTGTGACTCACAGGAGTTGGGTTGAATTTGTCCTGCCTGTTTGGCCGCTAAGATATTCAATGTGCTTGGTGCTGCTGATATGATAATGCACAAGGCGCAAGGTCCAAAACGTGGCCTTAGTGGCGGGCCACACAGCCGTGTGCAACATGAGCCTCTCTCTCCCTCTCTTTCTCTCTCTCCCCAAGCCTGCATTATTCACGACCAGACAATTTACAAATCATTAGGCTCTAATTAACAAATGATTTGCTTATAACAGGACAAATAAGAATGTTTCCAATTTTGCAGAGACTTCAAGTAATCTCCATAGTGGTCAAGGTTAGGACAATATGTTAAAAATAGATAGGTTTCTTATATTAGATTAGAAAAGTTCAATAAGAGGGATACCACTGAGTCATGGCAGCGTACTGCTTGAAAAGGGACCACTATTTTAATAATACAATGGTTATAATCTGCCGGTTACTGATAGCAATATAGTGTGCAATAGCGTGTTAGAGATATGCTGGAGATTGATGTCTGATTGGTGGGTACGATATGATATGTCGTCGTCCCCGGTGACAGAGTGGTGATCTGTAAAGGGCAGGGTCACCAGAGACACCGGATTACTTTCATGTAATTGTTTGAGCTGGAGGGCGTGTTCGCCAACCAAACGCCTAATCCACCGGGGATTTGTAAACTCTGACAGGTGTCGCCAGGCGGGTCAAACAGGGTCCCTCCGCCAAAATAAGGGCGTGACCAAAAGTTAAAAAAACACACGCAACCCTGCCGAATTGGAAACTGCGTGATGCAGCAGCCGGCGCGCTAGTTTTAGTGGATCGTTTCAAACCTTTATAAAAAAATAATGTCATAACAGAATAGTAAACAAAATGGAGAACAAAACAGAATCGAACAACCTCCCTTTCCAGTTTAATTGTGTTTGTTTGTTCCCCTTTGCCAGACTTGTCCCCCGAGGTTATTTTGGGCTCCCCTATGACCGTACAGGTCCTCTCCCGGTGTGGATTACCGCCACGCTCCTTAATTATTAATCCAGAATCCTACACCTGATCTTGCATTTCCCAGTCCCAGCCGGTTACGTCTGAAATCATGCATATATATATATATATATATATATATATATATATATATATATATATAGAGTGAGAGAGGAAACGAGAGAGAGAGGGAAAGAAAGATGGAAGGAGAGAGAGAGAGAAAAAGAGAGAAAGAGGGTGTAAATTGCGCTGCGAGTGAAGCACCGTTTTGCACACTGCCTGCCATTAGCGGCAAACGAGGTGTACTGTTCCGATGCTTACTAATGCGTTAACCCTATAATGAGACGACCCCAGAGTCACAAGACCCAAGGGAGAGGTGAGGGCCCTACACAGACATAGAGGGAGAGAGAGGGAGAGAGACAGAGGGAGTGAGAGAGAGAGTGAGCGAGAGAGAGAGAGAGAGAGCGAGAGAGAGAGAGAGAGAGAGAGAGAGAGAGAGAGAGAGAGAGAGAGAGAAAGAGAGAGAGAGAGAGAGAGAGAGAGAGAGAGAGAGAAAGAGAGAGGAAGAGGGGGGTAAAGCAAAGTGGATGGAGTCCCTTTGTTTAGTGGTGAGTCGTAGTGTATCCCAAGCATTAACACACAGTGGTCGGGTAAAAAAAAAAGGGTGTGTGTCAGCATAACACTGTAGTGACACAAAGTGGCATGGTTTGCTGTAAAGGATTGAACACGGGTCACGTATCTCAGCCAATGCCTGATATGTATCTCGCTTCACATTGACGTAAGCACACTATCGAACGGGACAAACCAACAGAGCATAGTGGCAAGCACTGAGGAATGTTATGAGACTAACGCAGGAGTTCTTTTTCCGATAGAAATTATAAGAAATAGTCTTACTTGGGACTTAAGGTTAGGCAAGGGTTTAGCGTTATGAACTCAGGATCATAATTGTAGTTGAAACAAAACATTTTGGCACGCTTCCTTTTCTCACTTTTCAATGCAGTGTGGTGTTAGACGTGTAGTGTGTGTTTGCATGTGTCTGTGTCTTTGTGTGTGTGCGTCTGTGTGTGTGTGTGTGTTTGCCGGCCGTGATGCTGTCGTCGTCGTCGCGTGAAGACCGGGTGAGGGGAACGCACGCCGCCCTCGCTCGCCCTATGAAGTCGCGTCCTCGTCCTTCACCTCTCCCTTGGCCACGGACATGGCGGCCGTGGCCGCGGCAAGCGCCCCGTCGACGCTCTCCTTTGGCTCCGCCTCCTCCACCACCACCCCGACCGCCGCCGCCGCCGCGGACACCGCCGACGCCACCGGCTCGGGCAGCGCCACCTCCACCGGCTTCACCTCCACCTTGGGAGGCTCCACCACCAGCGCCACCGCCGCGGGCCCCGCCGCCGAGTTGTTCTCCTGGGCTGGGGCGCTGTTGGTGACGGGCCGCTTCGCTCTTGGGTGCCTCAGCCTTCTCCTTGGTCTTGGCCTCGCTCATGGAGTTGGCCAGGTAGCCGATGAGCGTCATGTACTCCTCGAAGCTCACCTTGCCGTCCTGGTTCTCGTCCAGGCCCTTGCGCATCTCCTTTAGCGCCCCCTTGGAGTCTGTGTCCTGGGAGAGAAGGAGGAAGCGAAGAGAAGAACATGAGACAGAACGAAGGAAGGACAATGTGGTCGTTCGCCATGTCTTGTTTTTGTTTTTTTTTCAGTTAATGCTGTTTTTCGTAACACAAATCATTCACAGGCCGGTCTATGTTGTTTCTCCTAGCGACTTCACTAGTCACATATCTGAGCAAAGTGCTTTTCTTTGGGAGTAACTAAGAGAACAAGTTAACTGGTTTGTTCTGAACAAGCTGACAATAAAAGAACACACAGGACTATGTTCCAGTGGTTTCTTTAGGTTCTCCTCACGATCCGGCGAGTGTTCAGAGAGGGCAACCTCACCGTCAGCACATTGCCCAGCTGCTTCTTCACCAGGTTGTCGAAGTCCTTGCCGCCCATGCTGTCACCGCCCTTGGCCGACTTCACGAAGACCTTTACCACTGTCTTAATAGCATCCTCCATGACTTCTGGTTCTTGGGATAAACATAGGAAGGGTAGTGGAGAAATTAATACAACGTGACAATCTGCCTTTTAGATGGATGGGTGAATTAATGGAGATGGATGGGTGAATGAATGGAGCTTGGTGGATGAATACATTTAGTTTTGTGCATTCATTTATGTAGATAATTGGAAGAATAAATGGAGATGGATGGACTCATTCATTTAGATAGATGAACGAATTAATGGAGATGGATGGTTTACTAAATAGAGGTGGGTCAATGAATGAAGATGAATGGGAGATGTGAAGGAATTGCGATCGTTGGATGAATGAATGGAGAGGGATGGATAAATGAATGGAGATGGAATGTTTGAGTCAATTGATTGCATCCTGTGTGAACCGATTACTACACACATTTAACAAACATGCTAACACCACACAGAAAACGTCAGCTACTTATTGTACTTTGTACCTATATATGCCGTAGCATTTAATTCCCCTGATTTTATCTTGAGATCATGGGTGCGGCATTTAACAAGCACCCACGAGTCGTTACTTAACTATAAAAAGACACACAATGAATGAAAGCTGTACACATATAGATAGCATCCAGACAGACATACAGTCAGACCAATAAAGAGAGGAGGAGGACAAGGGCGGGCCCAGGGGGGGTGTTGGGGGAGGTCCTAGGTGTTTTATTGCGTTAGGTCTGACACAGCAGATAGCGGTGGCAGCAGCAGGGTGAATACTGCTGAACCAATACAGGCTGCTGTCCACGCTGAGCTGTGGCTCCTCGGGTTAGCAGGAAAAGGAAACCGCCCCCACACACGGCCAATGGGCAATTTTTTCCGAAAAGAAAAACCAAAAAGAAAAAAACCAGGGGGCCCGGCATTGACGAACGAGGCCGAGTGTCCTGCCGCAGGCGCCCGGTGGAAAAAGAAACAAGAGGATATCCTTGCGTTCCCCGCCACAACGCGTCATCTCAGGGGGGGGGCGAGAGACGCGAGACGGGCCGAGAGACGAGATGTGCGGCACAATGGAGGTTGTGATCTCTGATAGGTCATCTGATCCACTGGAGCCGCCATGCGGCCACAGAAGGCCTCACGTTACCCCAGGGAATACCAGCCACCTGTCTGCTCCTTTCTCCTCTTTCATTATCTCCCCCTATCTGTCTGTCCTCCTCCTCGCCGCTTCTCTGCGCTGTATGTCCGTGCCCCTCACCCCCACCACCACGACCCACCCACCCCAAACTCCTTTCATTTGATTACACGTGAAATGACACAAACACACACTCGATTTGAATAAGGAGGAGGGGGGGGGGGGGGGGTTATAAAGAGGTTGATATTAAAAAACAACTACAAGAAATAGATAACAGCTACTGTAATCTGTTAACACGACTACTGAGTATCGACCAGCACGTGTGTCGGGGTGCGTGTGTCTGTTTGTGTGTGTTTGAAGTGTGTGTGTTTGTGCATATTATTCTCAGGTAAAGATCGAAAGGTCAAGATACGCTACTGTATATCCAGAAGAAAGGAAAGGAAAACAAGAAGGAGGCATGCACCGTTGTGTGACATATGCACCGTTGTGTCAGCCGGTGGAATTCCAGTTATGTGTGTGTGTGAAGATCACCCGACAGGAACCCACAGGCAAGCAAGCACTGAGGGGAGTATGTATTGTTTTCTAAGGTGACCGTACTAGTCTGTCAACTCTCGGGTGTGTCAGAACAAGCGGTGTCTGTGTGTTCCGGGGAGGGGGGAGGGACGGACGGACGTTCCCTATTTGAATAGGGTAAGTGTCGATTCGTTTTTTGATCGAAAACTGTTTTTGTGATTCAAGATAATAAAAAGAAAAGTAAAATATCAATCTTGGCTACAATCTGATAATGGGAAGGGGGGAGGGGGGGGGGGGGCTGTGTCAATAGCCATTAGGGTAAACTGTCCCATCTTCGAACATTAAACTACACATGATCAAACAGTCTTTCACAGGTCGCATCCACTCCTTTTCTTTCATACGTTTTTAAATCCTTTAAAGGATTTCTAAAAGTAGATGGCATGCTGCCCCATCTGCCCCATAGCAATGTTACAATTGTGAAACCAAGGCCCTTAGTCAACTGAAATCATTATTTGTGCCGAGCAACACCCATAACTGTTATTAATTCACTTAAAACCAGCAGCGTGCAGAATATCCTATTTCCGCGCGGCTTTGCAGAGGTGGCACGCCCTCCATAAATTGAACAAACAAGGGCAACGGCCCTTCTCTATCATACACAGCACACGTTTAGTCTATTACGGCTAGGACATTTCTATCCGGTGACATGTACACGTGCATTGTTCACCTTCTTACCCTTCTACATGCAACCCACTGGACAGTAGCCTACTATTCCCAAGCGACCATGTCCTAATTCTGCCTTAACGAATGCAGGCCTTCAATTACTTATCTCGCGTCGTAGACCTGGGCTGGTCCTCCCTTACCGTCCCAGAATCTGCGAGAGGCAACTCATCCCCGTTATATATCTTAAAAGGCCGACAAAAACAACAAGGGCTCAAATAATTAAACATATACAACCGCAGGTCTCCCGTTTCTCCCCAGAGCCCCAAAGGAGATTGAGTGTTGCGTTTCCAAATGGGCAAAACGTGATCCGGTACGTGCGCACCGTCATGACAATACTAGTGCTCGTGTTGCATGAAATATTAACAGAGGAACAAGTTGGATTGTGGCTGTAGAATGCATAGAACTGGCACAAGTCAATATTTAATCCGTTACACACAAAAAATGCGGTTGAAGTGTAAGCCAGTATAGGATAAAAGGACGGGCGTGGATGGATGTTGATCAGTAGCCGTGCCAAAAAAGGGCCACTGATGTTTGAGAATCAGAGATGACACACCTTGGGACAAGGTGTGTCACACGTTCGCAATAGAATAGAGATGTCGTGAAATTAGACGTTATTACTATTATACTATTACTAGCATATTACATTTTTCGCCAGTTGCGCATTTACGCACAAGACTCATTTTTAACACGGTGCTGAATTAAAGACGTCCACCAATATGGTTTCTATCTTTTATGTTGTACTGCAACCAAAACTTTATAGCGGACCTCTGCCAACTCCTGCAAAATGAGTGACCGGACGTGTGGGATAATTAAATAAGAACAAACCGAACACCAAAGAG